>NC_143014.1:361376841-361701484 GCF_055824585.1 Amblyomma mixtum | reverse complement strand
AACGTAGTCATCGAAGGCCCCTTCAGAAAATTATGCACTGAGGCGGCAGTTTCCGCTAGCCTACCTGACCATTTTTCTTATCTGTTTTCTAACAAATCCGAGCAGATGCTGAAGGAAAGGGGGCAGTCGTTCTCCACTAACATAGCGTGCATGGCGTTAACCCGTTCGAGGGCACGTGAACTCTCAGGAAAACTAGACTGCGCAAAGCCAGTAGCACCATCAGTAGATACAAGAGATGCGGAACCAAGGAGTGTTTCGACAGGCGTTCAGCCTCACGCTTCAGATGCCGAGGGTCAGGCGAGAGAGAGAGCTGAGAGCACAGAAGAAGCTGCTGTACTAGCTGAAGGAAACCCGGACGTAGGTTCCGTGTTGACTCCTGCGTCCGACAGTTGGAAGCAGCTCGCTAAGCTAGACAAGGCGACGCATGTTGCCGAGCAGAAAACTGACGTTTCACTGAGCACTATGCTAGACAGTGTCAAACAAGGCTGCTCCAGAAAGAACATTTCGTTCTATGAAAAAGAGGGTCTAATGTACCGCCGATATTGTGTCACTAAAAGACGAGTGTACGACCAATTGTTGGTCCCGCAGAAGTATCCCAAACAGCTTCTCGACATTGCACACAGCAACGCTTGGGCAGGCCACTTAGGCATGCGAAAAACGAAAGCGAGGTTAGTACAGGAGTACTACTGGCCCGGTTGCTGGAAGGAAATCGAGGAATTCGTTCGCTCGTGCGACACGTGCCAAAGGATTGGAAAGTCCACTGACAAGTGGAAGGCGCCCATGAAATTGTTCCCCATAATTACTGAGCCATTCCGTCGGCTCGTTATTGACATCGTAGGGCCGCTGCCTGTATCGGAGTCGGGTTGCTGCTACGTTTTGACCGCGCTATGCGTCGCCACAAAATTCCCGGAAGCAATCCCCCTGAAAGAGCTAAGTTCAACCTGCGTTGTTGATGCCTTATTGGCGATATTCTCGCGCGTCGGATACCCGTCAGAAATCCAAAGTGACAACGGAAGCGCGTTCACTAGCTGTCTTACGACGACATTCCTAGAACGATGCGGAATTAAGGTAATCCACAGCTCTGTTCACCACCCGCAGTCGAACCCGGTTGAGCGAATGCACTCCGTTTTGAAGCGCATTTTAAGGGCCGGTTGTTTCGAAAATAAGCATGACTGGGAAGGTTCCATTCCCGAGAAATTGTTTGCCCTGGGGTCGGCTCCTCACGAGAGCACAGGTTTCAGTCCGGCCGAGCTCGTCTACGGACGTAACTTGAGGGGTCCGCTCCGATTGTTGCGAGAATCGTGGGAGGGCCAATGAGAGGATCCTAACGTCGTTTCCTACGTGTTAAACTGCTGGAGCTCATGGGGAAAACTCGTGATATGGTTGAAAGCAATATGAAAGCGTCGCAGACGTTTGCTAAGGCGCGATGGCAGAACAGCTCGAAGGCGAACTTTCAAAGAAGGTGACGAAGTCATGCTGCTGTGCCCTTCGAAAAAGACGAAGCTAGATGTCCAATGGGAAGGGCCAGCCAAAGTAGTGCCGAAGCTTTCAGACACAAATTATGAGGCGAAACTTGGAAGAAAGCATTCTAAAGTGTACCATAGTAACCTCATGAAGCCTTATATTCAGCGAGAGGCGGTGGTAAATTTAGCACTTAACCTGCCAGAAGAGGAAATCGCTGAGATTCCTTGTATGACAACTGGAGACACTGCGAGCAGCGTCCTGATAGCCAAGATTGAGGCAGAAGCAAATTTAAATGAAACCCAAAAGCGGGACTTAGGACACGTAGTCCGAGATTTTTCTTTCGTCTTTTCAGACAAACCAGGCAAAACAAACTTGATAGAGCATGACATCGAACTGCCGGAGGATAAACCAATCCGTTCGAAGCCGTACCGTGTATCTCCGAGGCAAAGGGAAATAAATCATGGAGGCTGAAATTCAGCGGATGTGCGACCTGGGTGTGATAATCCCAGCTGAGAGTGACTTCACTTCGCCACTGATTTTGAAGTGCCAGGCAAAGATCCGAGGCCTTGCATAGATTACCGGCGTTTAAACTTAACAGTCGATCAGACGTACCCTATACCCGATATTGAAGCCAGGGTGGAGACAGTATCCAAGGCCGCGTACATTTCAACCTTGGACCTTGTTCGCGGATACTGGCAAGTTCCGCTTACTGAGCGTGCCAGTCGCTATGCAGCTTTTCTTTCACCGCTAGGGACTTTCCGGCCAGTGATGCTCAGCATTGGGCTGAAGAATGCTCCTCACGGATTTTCCCGTCTTATGGACCGCGTTCTACACGGACTTAGAAGTTCGCTTTTCCGTATCTCGATGATGTAGCGATCTTTTCCAATACATGGGAAGACCATCTGGATCACCTGCGGATCGTGTTGGAAAGGTTGATGGAAGCAGGACTCACAGTGAGAGCAGGGAAATGTCACTTGGGCTGCGCGGAAGTCACTTACCTGGGGCATATTGTTGGGCGGGGTAAACGCCCACCGTCTGAACTCAAAATAGCTGCCGTGGTCGACTATCGCCGCCCGAAAACTAAGACTGAAATGAGGGCATTTCTTGGCCTGACTGGTTATTACCAGCATTACATCCAGCAGTATTCCGAGACTGGAAGTCCCTTGACAGACTCTCTTCGAAAAACGGAGCCCGTAACAATTAAATGGGACACTAAGAAAGAGGCCGCATTCCAGAGTTTAAAGCGAGCGTTGAGTCAAAGGCCAGTTGTCATGACTCCAGATTTTTCATAGGCTTTCATAATTCAATGCGACGCTAGCGACCGAGGTTTGGGAGCTGGGCTTTGTCAGACAGACTCGAATGGGCAAGAGCGACCCATTCTGTACATAAGTCGCAAGTTGAGCGTCAGAGAAGAGGCGTACAGCACATCGGAAAAGGAATGCGCATGCCTCGTTTGGGCCGTGCAAAAGCTTGCATGCTACGTTGCCGGGTCAAAGTTCACGGTGGAGACGGACCAGTGCCCCTTAACGTGGCTGCAGGGCATGTCATCAAAGAATGGCCGCTTACTGAGGTGGAGCATAGCCCTTCAGCAGCGCAACTTTGAAGTGCGTTATAAGAAAGGGAAGCTAAACACCAATGCTGACGGTCTCAGTCGAGCCTTCTAAAATGACTTGAGCCGTTTAGCTACCATGTGTGTAACTGTATTACCGAAACAATTATATCGGGTTAACTTTTCCGATTTCATAACACTGCATACTCCATGTAGTCGAAGAAGCGTCCTAATGCATGCCGCTAGTATTAGTGTGCCCCAAAGAATGTATACACAATTGTCCGAAGGCGTGCGAAACTTCGAAGGCATCGTAACGAAGCTAGCTTTTAAGGTGAAAAAGCTAGACTCAGAATGGGGATCGTACAGCGCTCCTAGTAGAATGACCTGTTCCCTTCGCTTGCCTGATGTATATCCTGATTTATTTTGTACTTTTATTTAGCCACATTGCATAAATCAGACAGTGTCTCATTGGGAAGACACTCTTGTGAAAGTTGTTCTTTGGGCTTGTTAAACTTGACGAGCACTCTGGTTTGTTTTGTAGCGCATTAATCGGAAACATATCGGTTTCATTGAAGATCTGGCGAATCCAGTGGTTTTCGCGGGGTGCTTTCTGCTATGGGTGTGCTTGGTAATGGCGGTCTTGCTGGGTGCGCCAAGTTTACAGAAATCCCTGACATGAAGCGTCGCTGAGTCCGGCGAAGAAGACATCAACAGAAAGCACGAGAGCTTCGACTGAAAGCTGAACCAACCACTCGCTGTATGCTTCGAGTCAACGCATCGAGTCAGCCGAGCAGCGCAGAACAGCTCGACCTCCTGATGCAGCGTCTGGCGGCGGGGGCGCTGTTGTACCCGGAGAGCGATCTCAACCTGACTTATGGCCCAAAGTGCTTCGTCCAAGGCTGTAATAAACAGCTCTAGCGCAGCGGATCCCCTCCAGCCTACGTTTCGTGCCTCAATGCCTTCTGCGCGATCCCGACCGGGACGAGAGAGTGAGCAGTGAGCGACGGTCGCATAAGAACTTTGTTTACAACGTGCATTCCGGCTGGTCTGCTCCATGTTGTTCGCGCCACGGCCGAGGCGTGACTCCGGGACCAACTTCCCAGCGGCGGAGAGAACGCGGCCGACTCCTCGGTCTGTTCCCAGAAGCTCGGATTCAACCTCCGACGAGCCGCGCCGCTAGCGCGGCTCTTGAACAAACCCGCGTCAAGGTGCCCTTCGACCCCATAGGCGGTCCTCCGAACCCTCACCCACGACTACGTAACGTGACGTGAAAACATAGGGGCAATGTGTGGGGACCTGGGGAACTTTTACTCTACTTATAGAGAGCACCACCATGTATCAGCTCTCTTGTCGACTACCCGCAATATGTAACCTTTTGTATAAAGTTCTTCGTCTTCCCGCAACTTCGCATCTCCGTTGACTCGGGCCCGACACCACGCCGGAGGCGTCGATGTCGCTGACCAAGTCCCAACAGCCTGCACAACACCACCTGGTGGCATCCCACCCACAACCTTCTCCACCCCTTCCTCTTGGAAAGATGCCTCGTTAAATACAAAGCCGGCCGACCAGCGCCGGCCCATCGAGCGTGCCGAGAAGATAGCGGGGGCCAACGGGGCCATGGACTGAGAGGTCTTCTTCTTGAGACCACTCTGACGGACATGAAGCCACAAGACCAGCGACAACTGCCCTGAAGGGCCAGGAGGGTCATGGCAGCAAATAGAGCCCTAGACTGATTGCTCCTCTCAAGAAAATAAGCACGGTTATAGTTTTATAGTAATTGTTTTTCTTCCACGCGTACCATAATAGTGGAATCACCGTTAAAATTTACAACCACCACATATGAAGTTAAGTGATTATGAAATTTGGAACATGTGCACAACAACATGGAACTTGGAACATGTGCACAGCACAAAAAACCTGCACAGCACATCTTTGACATTGTGGATTTGTCCTAGTCCCTTAGGCATCAGCAAAAGACGGGATTGCCGCTTGCCTTGAAATTTATCACCACACGCTGCATGTCCATTTCATATCTAACTTCCACGAGCAAGTGCAGTAAGTGACATGAACAAGACCAACAGTTGTCGTCAATATAACTTGTATAATGCAAGATGAGGTCAAGGCGTCCTGCGTGACGAAGTAGGAGCCATTGTTATTGGGTACAGTACATTGGCGATCATGTGTTCGGGAGAAATGTCACACTGCAGTGGGACCATAAGCCTCTGGAGACCATTTTCAGGAAACCCTTTGACCATTGCCCTCTAATGCTATAAAGGGCGAGAATCGCCCTGCAGACATACGACCTTCTGATGGGATTGTTGCAGGCGAAGAGTTGTACATCGCTGGCACACTGTCGGGGAGCCCATCAGATGAGGAGCTTTGAAGTCAATGTTGTGGACTGCTCCGCATTCCTAGAGGAGTCCTTGCAAATGCATCTAAAGGCATCACATGAGGACGAAGAAATGGCTACCATGCTATAGTATGTGATAAACCAGCTGCCAATAAACAAAACGATTCGCCAGAAGCACTACAGGCATAATAGCCATATGCGCGCTTAAATACAAGGAGGATGACTTGCTGATATGTCCGACAGACGCATCATTCCCCAACACTTCAAGACTACAATCTTGGAAGGCTGCACATATCATGGCCCCAAATACACCACGGCCATCAGCTCAGGCTTGTATCTCCTCACGAATGCATCAACATCTAAGCATGTTACCTGGATCCCCAGATTTCACCATACCTATGGGCTCACTACAAGCATGTAGCCAGGAATATTTTTCTGCAGGGGCCAAGAAAATTACTGTTCCCACAAAGGGATGGGGCGGGGCCCTTTAGCCCTCCCTTAACCGGCATGGCAGCAGTGCGTTGCTGCTCAGACTTAGACCTATTTTGCTAGCAAATATTCTTCTAGGAACCTGTTCATGGAACAAAGCCTACAAATGCCCTTGCTCATGCTAAGCAACAAACTCGAACCTGCAGTAATAGAGAGGCAGGCCCCAAGATAGTGAGAACAAATTACAGCAGTCAAATAGAAAAGCTACAAAACAAAATCATGATTTCAACTATTTCAAGGTTAGCAACCAGGAGAAAACGTGTGGTCAAGGCATTAAATCCAGACTAGCTCTGTGATGTGTGGTGAAAATAACCGAGATCCTGCATCTTGGAGAGAGAAACGGACAAACGCTAGCAATGGAATTGAACTAGCTCTGCTGCCCAATGAAGCAGAGTTTTTCATCAGTCATAAAATATGCAACGAAGTCGAACTTGTGCTCAATCCTTGCAAATTCAGCAAAAAAAGGTCGCCCACGACGCACAAAACGTTGCAGAAAACACTAAATCTTTGAACAGTTAAGGGAGTTAAAAGAAAAAAGCATCACGAAATGGGACTGCACACCTCATGACCCACAGAACTGCCAATGCCAAAATAGCACGAATACAGTGCTCACCAGTGGGCTTCGTCCCGAACGAGAAGACGTAACTTCAAGACTACACCACGACAGTGAAGTTTTAGTCTGAAGAGAGAGAATCAGTGTTCTTTAATCGCTAGGTGCTTTAAGTGCTGGTTCTTCTTTCGGCGTGCTTCATACGCACTCACACTGCACTGGTGCACTGAGTAGAGCCACTTTGTTCTCACAAAGAGTGCAGCACTGACGCACATATCGTGTATTGTCCATTCTTCAACGGCAACTGAAATAATGATGCACACTGCACAGAAAGACAGTATGCACAAAGCCTATTTTTCACAACACTGCACCAGCACGCCAGCACACACCACTGCACAATCCATACGTAGAGGTCACAGCTTGGAAGTAGCCACTGTTCCAATTCAGTGGCTGTGGGGTTTGGCTACTGAGCATCACAAGGTGGCAGAATCAAGCTGCAGCCATAGTGTCCGCATTTTCATGGAGGCCATAGCAAAACATGACCGTGTGCTGTGCTATGTCAGTGTATATTAAAGAACTCCAGCTGCTAGACACCTCGCACGCCACCAACCACCACTTGTTTAAGTAGTACACCGTGGACTGCACTTTCTTCAGGATGACTTCACAACTGTGTACAGGATCACATCAAGTTGATAGTGACACAGAGGAAGAAGTAAGCACAGATTTGCTGTGTCAGAAAAAAATGCTAAAGAAAACGTCTCTAGGCTCAAAGACGCAGCAAAGCACCATGTCATGGAACAGACGCCACGACGCATGCATGCATGGAAAAAAATTGTTGAAATTGAGTTTTCACTGTACATATGAACACAACACCAATAGCGGCAACATATTTGTTGCTGGTATGTAACATGGTATGCAGCACTGCACAAAACTGGTGGATGGTGTATGTGACGTGGGTGATGGTGCTGGCGATATGGCTGAAGGTGCTGTTGACGTGGATGGTGCTGGTGAAGCAGCTAGTGGAGCTCACAGGGTCTAGCGGTAGTTCCTGTGAGCGAACACCTGTAGCAGCTGCTCACACTTGCTCCTGCCTAATTGGTACAGTGCAGGAGTTGCCTACTCTTCACACTGGTCTGTGTCCCCATGAAGATCGTCACTGACGTAGACTGTGCCGAGATAAGGCTACAGTGCATAAATGCATACATTGTGCAACACCACACAGGCTGGAACTGTTTGCAGTGATTATAGGTTAATAGTGCAGTGCTCGGTGCTTCTGAAGACATCTAAACCGACTCTTCAAGACACCAATTGTCCGCTCAACAACAAACCTGAGTGAAGAATGTGCATTATTGAATCTGGCCGCTAGAATGTTCTGGATAGAACATTCAAATTGACGGCATTCGATGTATCGTATTTTTCTGAATTTAATATATTATTACACTGCATTCTCTACCTTGAGAGAGCCGAAAAAATTAGCATTTTGCCTCCAGCAAGCTCGGTTGCCTAGCAACTAGGTAAACAGAAACCACGTGTGCATCAATTTGAGCGAACAAATGGCTTCAAAATAGGGCTACGATAATAAAAATAGTACCAATGAAGTTCTTATGTTTCAAGGAATCTGACAATATAGGTGTTTATAGATGTCTGACTTACAGTTTCCAAATGCCGGCCAATAAATGCTCCCAACTTACAGTTAGGGCTGAATTGCTTACACTGGAAAAAGAGTGGTAACTTTCGAAAAAAATGGGTCTACAAAAATATTTTCATATGAAAATGACCGGAAAGATACCGCGGACATTATACAATCCTGCTGCAGCAGATATCAAAGGCTTAATAATACTCGAAATCGCTTCCTGTAGGAGCGTTGCGAACGTGCGTCTAGTCAAGACGGCTGCTTGCAGCGCCTATGAAGGATGCTATTTGTACACTGATAGCATGCGCCAAACAGAAGTGGCACCTGTAGCTTGGGCGATTTCTCGCACGCTAGCTACTGGCTTCGCAGCGGCGTACCTCATTACAGCTGTCTCATGGGAATCGGCAGCTGGTATTCCTCGCTTCCCGTTCTGCGGCTCCACAGATCGAGTCGTACAGAATCTATTGAAGATGGTCTTGAAAGTTGGCTGTGCAGGAACATGGGGAGCAGGATACTTACCCTTGTATACCCGTGCTGCCAAACGTCCGTTTTCTTTTGCCCTGATGTAGGCAATAACAATGTCTACCTTTTCAGCAGCTGAAAAGTTGCACAACACTGACGGAGCCATTCTTTAGTTGATACTATGGCGGTAACAGCAGGCGGGTCCAGAAATGTGAGAGAAACAGCACAAATGAAACTCCTGAAGGGGACCTTGTTACCGAGAAAAAAAAAAGAAGCATTGAAATATTCTTCTGCAAGATATCTACGCTTGCAGTTGCTTATTTCTTATATACCGCCCTCGGAGCCAGAACCTCAAGCCTAGGAAAGCTGATATGCCAAACTGTCAGCGCTGCGCCCGCACCGTGTCGGGCGGCGCCCGACACGCAATGCGATTTCTCAGAGCCTACCGAGAATGACGCAGTGCCAGACGCGAATTTCGCGACCAGCAGCGACCGCCTTCGAACGGCTCGGTTCGCCCGGTGGCGTCGCGACTGCGGCACTCGTGCGCGTGATAATTGCGCGCTTCATTTGCTATGTTTCGTTTTAGCACATCGAAAGCAGCCAGAATTGGTAGCGCTGCAGTGCTGCAGAAATGTGTTCGTGTTCTTCTTTAAAATCCTATTTGGCATTCCGTCACGGGCAGCTCGTAGTTTAACTTTAGAAGTACCTCCTTCCTGCTATAATTTCAAACTATAATTAGTTAATCTTAGTTAGATATTAGGTTAATTGGTACCTTTTAGAACTCCTTATTTTCTCGTCACTTATACAACAGTTCCAAACAAAAGGCGGTATAAAATTTTAATTTCCCTTTTTTTAAAAACTGTGCAAAGTCTTAGCTCAAACTGCCCCTATACTACATAAGGTTTAAGGTTCCAAGCGTCCCAAGGTTCCCAGGTTCCAAGTTTAGACCACCTGGAGTTCTTTATTGTGCACTGACATCGCGCAGTATAGGGCACCTTCCATTTTGCCTACATCGAAACACGGCCGCTGCGACCGGGACCGAACTCGCATCCTCGTGCGCAGCAGTCGAGCGCCCTATCCACAGAGCCACCACTGCGGGGCGCACTTTTTCTGCCAAAAATCGATTCGTAACTTTCAAAAATAAGCTCTTTTTAAAATTAGGCACACCTTTTGCACAGTAAGAGTAACTGTCTTCGCTTGCTTTTCAGTAGTCGCCGCGAACGTCCTTGCTGATCCCTGCGCGTACTCAAAGTCGATTCATCCAGCACTTCTCAACAGTCTTGCGCCGACCACTGCTGAACGGCCCATGCGGTGCCTAGCCTTTCTTGGCGCTGTCTGTTTGTGAGGGGCGGATGTCTCGCTGCCACGCAGTGGCTCACACCAGCTTCCTCAAGTCTTTAGTGTATTTTCTTGCACGAAATAACCAAAGAAAGGGCGTCCCTAAGCCCCTTTGGGCTGATTAACGAGTCAGCAACGACTGCAGACACGATTATTATATCTGCTTATCTCGTCGGCCTTGGTCTGCGCTGCACCAGGCGTCACCAAGCCAGCCCTGGCAGTCCCCATTTCCTTTGATGTATTGTGCTGGGTTTCATGGCGCAAGCATCTGAGGCTATCTTGCAGTAAGCTCGAGGTATGGGAAACATTATTTTCTGCAGAATTGTTCCCTTTGGTCACCTCACAGTACCTCTAGAACTATTTGTGGCAGTACAAATTTCACTTTGATGGACACCTTTTAAAAAATTCAGAGGCACCTAATTACATAATTATTTGGCAATCCGATCACATTAAAAGATGTTGTTATCTCTACCGGAAGTGACGTCACTTCCGTTCTGCCGTCATCATTTCTGGTAACGTTCCATCCGGTCTGGTCAAATGACTTCTCTCCAGCCATCGAGTGATTTTTATGACCGACGTCACAATTTTTTCCCGACGAGGCTTCGCGCTGAAATGCACGATGCGCCGTATTTATACCAAGGGAGCTTTCGGTGTCATGCTGCTCTTTCAAGCCCGAGATCGAGACCCGGGTCCGTATCCGAAATTGCGTGGTCATCGAAAGCCTCGTTTTAGGCGAAACCTGGCTGGACGACACGCCGTAAGCGAATGCGGCGGCTAAGATGCACCGAAAAGTGGTGAAGAAATCGGACGGTGACATTAAACGCATAGCGCATGCTCCATTAGGGCATGCTCTACGGCGTGTTGCTGTTTCAACATGGCTGCTGTTGCGCGTTCATTACTTATGCAGCGAGTGAGTGCACGCCGAACGTTTTGCTTGTATTTGATCTTTCCTCTCGAGCTATAGTGTATAAGATGCCGTGCTTAGCGATGATCGGCCAACGGCGGCTTCAGCTTCCGCCATGTGTCACTGCATTTGGAACGCAGGTATGTGAATTACCTTTCTAAAATCCATGTGTAGTCTTTAAATGTACAATAAGGAGTATCTGCAATGTTCTTAATCTATTGATGTCCGCTGGGTGTACGGAGCAGCTTCGAGTTTCCTCTTTGCTGTGGCATCTGGTACGCGACTAAACTTTTGGCTAATCTCATCTTTCGTAATGCTGCGCTTATCAGCGAAGTGCAAAAGTTCTGCCCGATGTTTCGCTGCGGCAAAGGCAGCGCGGTGAATGCTGCGCTCGCTTCCGGTCGCAACCAAAATTACGTGTGCTTCCGGCGTTTTAGCCAATCACGTGTCGCCGAAAACGACGCTTTCGTAAGCTATGCGATTTGGGCTGCGGACCCCACTCGTTACTCGTTTTGTGGTTGCCACCACGGGCCAACCGCCGAAGTCGATACTCCTGCCCAATCGAGATTAGCCACAGAAAGGAAGCAAGCGATTCCTGCATTGACAGGCAGCGCGGCTTACGCAACGAAGTTCGTCAGTCGGTAACCAAGAGCAGGCGAAAGCTCGATGGCCGATGACTCTGTTTCCGGAATGGCTGTGGAGATACAGGTAGGAGGTTATGGGAAAGAAAATGCGCTTTCATTGCCTCACTTGGGTCGTCAGCAGATCACGCCGCAGGGGAGGCAACAAGGGCTTCTACAGTGGGAAGAGAAACAACTGCAGGCGTCTGCATGTTTGGTCCAGAACTAGGCCAGGCGGCTGGGATACACGATTGGGGCTGCAGTACGCCACACACCTGCTCAGAGCAGACGCCTGAGCGGGGAACGTTATGTGCACAGAAATTTAATAGGAAAGGTGCGGCACCAAAACTTGCAAATGAAAATACTGGCATTGGTGTGTAGGGTATAGCGCCCCGAGCCACCTTTGTACAGTGAGAAGCGACAAGGTGAACAGCTCCGGTTTAATACAGAGCTGGTAGAAGATAGCGCGTAGAGGCGACGAATAGACGGGTAGTTACAAGGACAAGCACTTATCGTTGTCGGTCCTCGTCTGCATATTAATGAAGTCTGCATATCAGCGAGCTCTTCCAACTTCCTGCTGTCATTTATTTTAAACTCCTGGGGTTCTTTAACGTGGGTGACGCTGCAGACTACACGGGCATCACGTGGTTCGCCTACATCGAAATACAGAAGCCGTGGCCGAGAATCCACCCTGCGAATATGGGATGAGCAGCCTTACGCCAAAGTCACTCTGCCACGCGGGCTGGTGCAAATGACAAGCATGTGCTACCACAGTATACCCTGGCTTCCATCACTGGGGTAACAGGAGACTTCTTGTTTTTCCGCGAGATCGAAATATACTTGGTATCTAGTTGCGTGAGCGGCAAACCGTAATGCAATCTTAAATATTTCGAACTTTAGAGCAATGAAACATCATTAATATTCATAAATCTAAGTCCCGACAAAGTGCTGATTGATTTCAGTCGCCAGTACGAAGTATTCTGCTTTGATGATAGCCAATAAAATTTCATACGCCCAGACGGTCACAAACCGAAAAATACGCCTCGTTGGACACGCCGGTCATATTTATTTCAGTGTCCGTATTTTTCTTTGGCGTACTGAAATTATTTTAAAATTTCAAATATAGTACGATTTCTAAATTGGCGCGGCTATTATTTTATGCCAGCAGAAAGAGCTTCAAGGTACTTTTGCAAATCAGCTTTGTGTAATCCGCCAATGTGGTAATTGAGTTCCTCTCCCATACAAGTCTGCACAAGCGCTGTCACTACGCCTGAGCGCCTTTCATTTGTTCTGTGACTGTTTTCGCCCGTTTCGATAGGCTGCGGAAGCCTAATTTCTTAAACCACGAACTTATAGACCAATACTAGATAGTGTTAAAATACTAGATAGTAGTACGATACTAGATAGTAGTACGAAATAGATAGTAGTGTTGAAATACTTAGAGTTATCTTCACACAGAATATGCTTTGGGATGCGCTCATTGAATCTGTTTCAGGGAAGCTATCTCGTGTTGTTGGTGTGATGGCGCGACACAGAGCCATATTACCTTTCAATATAAAGCTTCTTGTTTACAATACCCTTTTTTTTCTTTGTATTTTTGTGTATTGGTATGGGGTACCACGACACGTACAAATCTTGAAAGAATACATACACTGCAAAAAAAATTGTTCGAGCACTTTTTAATGTACCGTATCATTTCCATACTTCAGAGCTATTTTCGAAAGCAAACATAATACGCGCGTTTAATCTTTATAACTATAAGTTAAGTCTGGCCTTCAAACGGGAGGTGAAAGGAAATCTCAAGTTTTTTTATGATTTCTCACAACTCGATAAAAACACACATTCCTACACCACCCGTAACACAGAACCGTGGAAGGTGGTCACTGCGCGGGCAAATTATTCCAGGCAAAAAGTGTCATACACACTGCCAACCCTTTTAAATTGATTCCACAAATCAGGTATAGATTTGCATACAATTTCTGTACGAACCCTACGCAAACATTTCATTAACAATCCTTGCTTACAATAACAACTAAAAGTGTTATCTTGCCTTTTGTTATTTACCTCTTGTGACTATCAAGTGTGCGTGCATTATTTTTGAATATTGTCCTTTCTGCGAGTTTTTTTCTGTTGTTCTAGCGCTGCCTGCTTTGTAGGGAGGCTGCGGGCTTCAGTCAAGTCGCTTGTTGTCAAGTGGCTTTTATCCGCAGTCTCCCCCATCGCTGATGGAAATAAACAAGTTATTATTATTATTATTATTATTATTATTATTATTATTATTATACTATAACAGGGCAATAAACTCTACTACAAAAACTGCGGTTACAGGAATGAACGCTACTCTGTGATTCTTTTCGCATATTGTAGCAGAAAAGCTCTATGTATCCGCGGCAAGCACCCGCATGCACAATCCGCGTGGATCTACGTACGTACAGCCCCCGTCAAAAATATACAGCCTAACGCGCGCGGCCGCGGAGCTGCAGCGGAGCCGAGTAGTGGCGTCCCTGTCTCCCAAGCGCGCTTGGTGCGATGGCATAGAGGTTGAGGGTGAAAGGCTCTCTTGCTGTAGGGCGAGCGAGGGATGGTGGTGGAAAACATTTACTTAGGGCTATTTACAGGAGAGAGAGTCCTAAAGGCCAGCGCCTTACAAATTCTAGGAGAGGGCCCTACTCCGGGACCCCTGTGGCTTCCGCGTCAGCTCGGGCCCTAGCGACGAGGGCTGTCTGGCTCTCTAGCGTACAGCAGCTGAGCAGGGCAGCTTCCCAACTCTCTCGGGGAGGGGAGGGGAAAGGTGAGGTTTAGAGGAGCATGCCCACACCGTGTGGTACACGTCCGAGAACGCGCATCCGCAGTGCGGGCACAGCCCGTTAAAAGCCGGATTAAAATCTTGCAGCACTGCCGGGCACAGTACCGTGTTGGTATTTAAGCGAAGGAGCCAACGCTCGCTTTTGGTTAGCCCTTTCGCAGGGCGATGAAAGAGGCTATGCTGTGTTTGATAAAAGTGAATAAATTTTTTTAGGTGATAGCCGGATTAGGCTCTTATACCGCAGGCTGCGAGTGTCGAGGCGATGCCCCGTGGTTGACCGCGCGGGCTGAGGGGTCTGCAGCCTCGTTTCCCTCTAGTCCCGCATATGCTGGGGTCCACATGACGACACATGTATTCGGGCGATCGTGGTACTCGCATCTATGTAAAATTTTAGCGGCGCGTTGAGGTATGCGTCCCTGTTGTAGATTTCGACAGGATTCCCGGGAGTCGGTAATGATAACCCGGGAGTCTGGTTCTGCAGCGGCGAGCGCTATGGCTACTCCACGTGTGCAATGTTGGGGGCGCGGAAAGTGAGTACGTGAACGTGCGTATTTTGATGGATTTCTGAGGCCGTATACCATCCCCCGTGGTATGCGCCAGCAGCATCTGTGGAGAAGGCTCCGTAGCGAGAGCCATAGAGGTCGTTAAGGGCCGTCGCGCGCGCGGTTCGACGGCCCTAGTGAGTCTCCTTTGTCATGTTCTGTGGCAGAGGTTGGACCTGTAGCGCGTTGCGCCAGTCCTCTGGAACTGTGGTCATTTCCTGTGCATGCGCTTTGTAGGCAAGGTGCACGCGGTTTAGGATGCTTTTGCCGGCTGAGGATTTGTTCAACCCCAAGTATTGATTGTTGAAGTGCACCTCGCGTAGTTCCGCAAAGGTGTTGATCATCCCGAGATCGATGAGCCGTTGATTGGACGTCGTTATGGGGAGGTTGAGGGTGTGCTTTTTTGAAGGATGATCACCTCTAGGGCGTTCTCTTCACATATCCTCATGTAGCCATATGGTGCCGAATAGAGTATCCGGCTGGTTACAAATGCATTGGCCAGCCTCACGACGTGTTTGCATCCTACCCCCCCCCCCTCCATTTGTTAGATACCCGGCGGACCATGCGGCGCACATGGCCTCCAATCTTGCGGAACTTCTGCGGAGCTTCTGCAGGCTGTTTCGATCATGCTGTTGCGGTGAATAAAGAGTCCCTACAATCTTACCTCATCCTGTTCAGGGATAGGGCCGCTAGCAAGGGAGAGGTCAATTTTGATGATTCACTTCGGGTTGGGCCGAAGGTGCACGAATTCTGATTTGGTCGGGGAGCATTCCACGCCACAGCGGCGAGCGTATGCGTACACGATAGTCGCCGCTTGTTGCGGGTTGGCCTCTATCTGTCCCAACGACCCATGTGTTGCCCAGAGCGTGGTGTCGTCGTTATACAGGGCACACCTGATGCCTGGGACATCATTAAGCAGTGGAGCAGGTGGCTTCACAACCAGATCAGGGCAGAATAGAAGCGAGATTGAGTGCCGCGATGGAAGCCTAGATCACGACAGGCTTTAGCGCCATGGAGGCAGAACTTACAGCTGCCTTTCAAAACCTATTAGACAGGCTGCCTAGCCTCATGGCGGCTCAGATGCCAAAACCACTCAGCAAAGCTCGCAAGTCAGGTTCTGTTAAGCGCCTCTAAACCAATAGCGCGAGAAGCAAAATTTCCAGACTCCACACCCCCTCTGAGGACGGGGACTTGACAGTAGAGGACGGAGTTCCACACACGGCAGTGGTCCGTCAGGCAGGCGCCATCGGCTCCCCTCTCCTCCAGGGTGGTACCCTAAATCTAAGTGAACACAATGGCGCGCAATACTAACAAACGCCGGTACTCGCACACAAAATCGGCCTCAAAAACAATTCTTCAGTGGAACTGTCGGGGTTTCCGCGCGCTCACTAAGCGTGCTGCTCTCCGACTCCACTTAACAACACTCCCAGAACTGCCCGCAGGTGTAGCCCTCCAGGAGCCAGGAGAGAGTGCCACATTGAGCAATCAGCGGGACGCGCGGACCGCACTGCGTGAACAAAGATTTTACGGCTACCTCTGTCGCTCTCGCCTTTAACGCGGCCTATTAGTACGTTATTGTTACCCTCCTTCCGCTTAGGAAACAGGACCCGTCACTGCATGTACTCAGCATATAGAGCTCGCACAAACTCTCCAATGTAACATACACTGACACATTAAGCAAAGCCCTGGAGGTCGCAGGAAAGGAACCCCTCATTATAGTTGGAGACTTCAATGCCCCCAGTCCTCTCTCGGGCTACCGTAAAGCGGAGAAAGGCGGACGAAAGCTGGCGGAGCTTATCTCCACGTTGGGCCTAACCCTCCACACGCATCCTGCTCACCCCACCAGAATAGGTAACTCCGCAACATGGGACACGTGCCCGGATCTTACCATCACCAAAAACAAACGACATGCTGATTGGTACAACACCGAGGAAACCCTCGATAGCGACCACTACATCCTCCTCACAACACTCTGCACGAAACCTATCACACGCTCACATTGACAAGCTACACTTCCAGACTGGGATTCGCTTTCACTCGGAGTACACTAACCCTGAAACTATAGCCCAACAAGGTTATGAAACTTGGTCCCAACATTTGGTGGCCCAGCTTCGTAAGGGTGAACAACAAGTTCAGCTCTCAGAGGCAACACAGATGGTTGACAACCACCTCCTGCAGCTCTGGCAGCCCCGGCATAGCCTCATCTGCCGATCGCACCGGCAGAAGTACAACCGCCAACTCAAAATTCATATCGCGGCACTCACCCAGGAGCCAGTCGAGCCCAACTCGCCGACTGAAACTAGGTGGACCGCTGTAATACTACGGCTCGACAAATGTCGAATCGCAGCACATGGCGTCTTTTTCGCGCCTTGATCGATCCGGCTCAAACACGGAACGAAACCCAGAAACACCTACAAAGAGCTATTCGCGCTTTCGACGGGGACGCTTCCAATTTGGCTAGGACGGCGCTCAGAGATAAATATCTCTTTAGCATTCAGGACTACCGCGTGTCGGCATACTCATATACATCCTCTGAGAATGAGGAGCTGGACAGACTGTTCCAGCTTTACCACCTTTGCGGCCCTGGCAAAAATGAAGCGCGCCATAGCACCCGAACGGGATAGGGTGACGGTTACGCTCCTTGCTAACCTCCCGGACCCGGCATACCTGTGCCATCTTCACTACTTTAACTACATATGGGACGGGGCACACCCCTCCCAATGGACTGCAAAAACCGCATTAGTCACTTTCGTACCGAAACACGGAAAAGCCATCAATATTGAGAATCTCCGACCTTTTTCACTAACTGCTTGTGTGGAGAAGTTGACGGAAGTTATGGTCAGAGACAGACTTTCAACATATCTAGAATCCAAACACACCTTTGCGGAGACCATGTTCGGATTCCGCCCACACCAATTCGCGCAGGATGGTCTGCTGCATTTACACAAGGAAGTCTTGGATCCGGTCGAACACCCCAGTGACGACAAGGTGATCCTCGCCTTGGACCTTAAGGGGGCGTTTGACAACGTGACCCACGACATCATCCTCACTGACACATTTGTCACAGTCGAATTGTGGCCACAAGCCGTTTCGGTACATCAGACAATTTCTCACTGATCGGCAAACCTATACACGTATCGAAGACCAGGAGCATGGCCCGTACCTGCTAGGTACCAGAGGAACTCCACTGGGAGCAGTCCTCTGTCCCCTCCTCTTTAATCGGGCCAGGGAGACAGTCGCGCTGGCTCGCCATAGTAATTGTGGCGGTCGTGTTGTTACTTCTTTCCCGGCGTCTGTGCGGGGGCGCGTGCATCGATTCAAAACGCAGAGTCAACTTCGAAAGCTGCTCCGAAGTGGAGGCCCGCGGTGCAAGCAGCTAAATTTACGCGGGCGCTCGAAAATATTCCGCGGCAACTGTTTCGCGCTAGCGTGGAATACGTGTTAAGAAGCTTCAGTGGCCGAATCGATTCGCGCGCGCTTCGCTAGTGAAAAAAGTGAAGGAATTCTGAAGGCCGCATACAGCGCCTGGCAACAAGCCTCGCGCTATTCTTATTTCCTTTCAGGCTCATTTTATATGCTTGTTCCTAGTTCGTTCGTGAAACTTTCATTTCCATCCTTCGCTTCAAGCAGCAACCATAAGCAACTCACTCTGCTGCGCACCTTGCTGCATTCCAAAAAATAAGACTAACTACAGACAGCTGTAAGCATTCGAGTCTCCCCCTATCTCCGGACGCCTAGCGCCAGCTAAGCGATATCACGAGAGCTAGAAGGTGAGAACCACGGCCACCTGGATCGGCGCGCGCGCGTGACCTGAGTGACCCGAGCGGCCGCGTGAAAACGGAGACGGGACTGGAGAGAGGGCGGCAGAGAGAAAGAGGGGAGCAGCAGAGAGAGCGACTCCGAGCGTCATGTGATGGAGATCATGTATCCGAGAATTGCCTTGAATAAACGTGTTCAGTTGGAACGGGTGTGGTCGATCAAGGCGACCAGCGACTGACATGGCGACGAGGATTATTTAGCGAACCTTCAAGCGAACCTTCAAGCGGACCTTCAAGCGGACCAACGGCAGCCGAAAACGTTATACTGAACTCCGAGCAAGTGAATGAGAAGCTGCAAGTGCACCAGCAATGGCGACCGGCGGGGAGAACGCTTCAAACCCGAGAATCTCAACGCCGATACCGAACGAAGCTGGAAACGGCACACGGGAGTTGCAGACAAAAAAACCTCGGACCCCGGGTATTTTCGGAATGCAAACGCCGCTTAGAAATCCATCCGAAATCGGACTGTCGACAACGCCAGACGCACCTCGTACAGGAACAACGATGCAATCCGGAACTATAAGTGCAACGACGGAGCTCGCTGTGCTCAACACTACGTTACAGATGATGGCTCGACTCCTGGAACGGCAAATGACATCATCTAACCTGCTGAACGACAGCACGGCGCTGCAAATAACAACAACGCCTGATTTGACAGGAACGCTACCGACTTACTCCGGTACTGAAAGAGAAAACTTTCAAGATTGGAAGACATCAGTGGAGTCGATGCGAGATCGTTGTTCGTGGACCGATGCAGCAACTTTGAATGCAGGAATATCACGACTCCGAGGGCGCGCATCATCATGGCATCAAACCACCGGCAACCAGTACAACGACTGGACAACCTGGGTATCAGCGCTAAAAGATGAGTTTGACAAACCACTACTCTTCTGCCAGTGGGTTGCCTCAGTTGACGCAAGAGCGCAACGAGAGAACGAAAGCATGACCGACTACATGTACGCCCGGCTCCAACGCATCAAACGTGGCACATATGGCCTTTCCGACGACGATGTGGTTGACTGGCTCATTCAGGGAGTGCAACAAGACAGTGCGAAGCCCATGCTCGCTGCCTTCCACGATCTCCGCCGCGGAACAATTAGTGAGTTCTTGCACTACGTTCAACAGCTTGATCGACGAGATGCTGGACTATCGCAGGATAACACCAAACACCAAACCTCCCCCAAGACTTCAAAATTCCCTGAAAAAAATTCGGTGGAAGCCCCGAGTGCAACGTACCCGAAGACCCAACGTCTATTGCCAGACACCTGCGCAAGATACAGAACGAAGGGACATCGAGCCAAAGATTGCCCCCAACCAGACACGAGGACCGAAGAGCAAAAGAAGTCTGCAGCGCGCCGCAGAGAGGCAAGAGCAAGCGAAGAGCACACCAACTGCATTGTCAAAGGAGAATCACCAGGAAAACTAATTCTCCTACCGGCAAAAATCAACGAGATCGAAACGTCAGCGCTCTGGGACACTGGTTCAACAGTCTCCTTAGTGTCTCACGCATTTGCCACACAGCACAACCTCGAAGTGGCACCAGAAAAAGACATTCTGCTCAAGGGACCTTTCGGAACATCCGACATACCAGTAGGCGTCACGCAAGCACGCATCACGATCGGGAAAACCTCAGCAACAATCGAGGTCAAAGTCGTAAAGGACCTACCCTACAACGCAATTGTGGGAACCGATTGGCGCGAGTGCGTACCATATTACTACATTGAACGATGCGCAAACGGCATTCACAGCTTGGAATGGATTCCAAAGGAGATCGTGAGGGGAGCAGAAGAAAACGTCGTTCCGCAGAAGCTACCGCCCAATCGGACGAAAGGGACAAATACGACACCGACCGATGACAAAACTGTCGAACACTCCGAAGCGACTAATGACACCTGCATATGGCCGACATCAACGACATGCGGAGCAGTCACGGACGTCACAACTGTAAGCGGCAGCAAAGAACTTCCATCCCGTGAAGAAATCGTTCAGCTCATCACGCAAGTGAAACCTGAAGACTTCACCACAGATGAAACAGGCAGGTTTCAAGCCATTCTACTTGACAGCATTGAAGTGTTCACAAACCCAGAGAATGACCTCGGACTGTGCACTCACGTGGAACACACAATCGAGCTCTCCGACGACAAACCCATTCGCATGCAGCCGTACACCGCCAGTGAAATCAACAAAAAGTTCATACGGCAACAAACGCAAGACTGGCTGAACAAAGGGATCATACGTCCATCGAAATCGCCTTATGCATCACCCGTCATCGTGGTTGAGCAACCTCATCACGAATCAACTCCTAAACGACTGTGTGTAGACTATCGCTTCCTGAATGCAAAAACTGTCAAACACGCATATCCGATGCCGAAAGTGGACGCAGCAGTCCGCAAAATTTCTGGATCACAGTACTTCACAAAAATTGATGTGAAAAAGGCCTTTCTGAACATTCCGCTTCGTGAGGAAGACCGAAAAAAAGCCGCATTTGTGACAGAAGATGGTCACTATGAACCGACTCGTATGCTCTTTGGACTATGCACGGCACCCTCAACAATGCAGAGCGTAATGAACGAAGGTCTGAAGCCGCTGATCGACAAAAACCAGGTCATCGTCTACATGGACGACATCTGTATCTTTACGGACACGTCGGAACAGCACATCAAGACGGTCAGTCAAGTGCTGAAAACTCTACAGAACTTAGGACTCAGAGCAGACTTCAAAAAGTGCCTATTCGCAGTGCAGTCCATCCCTTTCCTTGGTGCGATAATATCCCGCGAAGGAGTAACAATCGATCCGGGAAGAACCGCAGCTATATCGGGATATGGCAAACCGAACACAAAAACCGAAGTACGATCTTTCCTCGGGCTGACATCGCATTACCGAAAGTATATAAAGGACTATGCGAAGATCGCCAAACCCCTGACAGAACTAACGAAAAAGGACTCCTTGATAACGTGGACTACTGAATGTCAAGAAGCCATGGACAAACTTAAGGAATGTTTGATCAGAGCACCCATACTAGCTACCTTCGACCCATCGCTTCCAACCGAAGTGCATGTCGACGCTTCATACACGGCATTTGGTGCAGTATTGTCCCAAAAACACGGAAACGAAACACGCATAATCGAATATGCAAGCAAGAAAGTGCCGGAATCGGATAAGCACAAGCACTCAACAGAGCTTGAAGCAATTGCAGTGCATTGGGCCGTTACCGACAAGTTTCACCATTACTTACAAGGACTCGAGCACTTTGACATCTACACGGACAACTGGGCTGTCTCGCACATTATGTCAAAGAAAAATCCGAACAGACGTTTTGCACGCATTGTGCTTGACCTGATGTCTTACAACTTCAGCATCCGCCATACATCAGGAAAGACAAACGTAGTGGCCGACGCCTTATCAAGAACGCCTGAAGACGCGCACGGAGTTTTCATTCTCATAGCCGAGGATGATCGACTGAACAAAGCGCTACGAACCGATCCGAAACTTGCATCAGTCATTCAGCAAACGCAGCAGCCGCAGGCAAGCAAGTCACAGTACAAGCTTGTCAACGACCGACTCGTACACGTGACGAATAACGGAGAAAAGGAGATTCATCGCATTATAATACCCGAATCGCTGAAACAAGATGTACTCCAATCGTACCACGACAACGACGGTCATGGCGATGTTACTCGGACACTGTCTAAAATACAGCGACGCTACTTCTGGGAAAACATGAAGAACGAAGTTGAAAACTACGTGAGAGGATGCGAAACCTGCCAAAGATTCAACTCGCAGACGGGAGTGCAAGCTGGTTCACTAAACCCCCGTATGCCATCCTCCAACCCATTCGAAACCATCGCAATGGACCACGTTGGACCCATCAATTCCCAGGACTCCAACAAATATTTTATAACCGCTGTTGACGGGACAACGCGATTCATTGTAACACGCGCCGTACCCGATAAATCAACGGAACATGTACTACGTTTTGTCGAAAAAGACATCGTTCTCACGTTTGGAACACCGAAGACCGTGATAACGGACAACGACAAAGTTTTCACGTCAAGAGCTGCAAAGAGATACTTCGCCGAGAAGAGCATCACGCACGGCCTCACAGTACCTTACGCTCCGGAAACAAACGGTCTTGTCGAAAGAGCAAACGGCAAAATCTTGTCCGCACTGCGAAAAAACGTGAACGGCGACATCGACCACTGGAGCGAATACATGAGAGAAACAACATTTCAGGTGAATAACCAGCCTCACTTTGGAATAAAATTCTCTCCATTCGAATTGCTTTTCAACTACGTCCCACGCAAGCAACTGGTCAACGAAATGAACATCCCGCAAGACCCAACTGACGACATCGAAGCAAAACGTGCGCAAGCCAATGCCACATTAAGGGCCTATCTACGCAAAATGAAACGGACGCACGACGCTAAACACCGCCTATCCAATTTCGAAATAGGTGACGAAGTATGGTACCAAAAAGGAGCAAGAGATGCCAAGCTGGGACCTCTCTACGACGGGCCATACAGAATTATTCATGTAAACAAAGACACGTTTACCATCGCTAAGGAAGAAAACGGCTACGAAGATACCCGACTTGCCACAGCTAGACAACTGAAGCACTACCATGTGCAAGACAGCGCGGTGACACCATCGCCTGAACTACAGAAAGCACAAGAATCGTTCACGCAAGACTCGCCGCGCTCAAGATAACTCGAAGAGGCACCGGAAGACTGTTCAGATCGCCGAACGCGCCTAAGGAAACCGCCTAAGTGGCTCGAAGATTATATTACCGAATAATACGCAGCAGCGACAGGGTCTGCGCCATTGCGAGGACGCAATGTTTGGGAGCCCGGTCGTGTAAGCATTCGAGTCTCCCCCTATCTCCGGACGCCTAGCGCCAGCTAAGCGATATCACGAGAGCTAGAAGGTGAGAACCACGGCCACCTGGATCGGCGCGCGCGCGTGACCTGAGTGACCCGAGCGGCCGCGTGAAAACGGAGACGGGACTGGAGAGAGGGCGGCAGAGAAAAAGAGGGGAGCAGCAGAGAGAGCGACTCCGAGCGTCATGTGATGGAGATCATGTATCCGAGAATTGCCTTGAATAAACGTGTTCAGTTGGAACGGGTGTGGTCGATCAAGGCGACCAGCGACTGACACAGCTCAAAGAAACGTATAAGCGTGAAACTCTCTTCACGTGTCCAGTAACCAGTGTCCGCATGCCGTTACCACAGGGTGAGAAAGCTTGTGCCATTTCTGCAGCGAAGCTGAATTCCACCCAAACCATTACAAATAAAGCAGGCCGGTGCTGAAATTAGGCCTCACGATCCTTTTATACGGGTTTCTTTGTCTCCACGCTCCCATTGATACTCTGAGCTGCAGCAGGCGGCGTACGGATTTGACTTCATTAGCTTTTAGGGTTTGCTGGTCAGAAAGACGTCTGGGCTTGTTTAAACTGAGACAATTTGAAACTGTCAGGAATAATGTTGTGCTTACAGTGCATTATAAGGTTGAACCCACCATGATTGCTTATTATTGCACCCTATGTTTTCATAAAGGTACTGGAAATAATTATTGTTTGACTCCCTAACAACGATTTCACAATGATGGGATTTTTCAATATGTGGAAAGTCATGACGGTTCATTTTTGTAACAGAGATAGTTATCAAGTAAATAAATCACTTTGCAGCTCACGATATCTTATCGAAAAAGATTCTTGCCGTGCAGTAACGAGTCTAAACTCGAAACAAATTATTACAGTCATAGTGCCCTAGACTCTCAGCATGGCACCTGTTTTATACTCAGTGCACTTTGGCTGAAATGGATGCAGTTTAAGAAAGAGCACGGCGAGAAATTGCTCTTGAATGAGGACACCCAGCCAATGACGTCGACCGATTGTCTCGAAGACGGGGATAATCTCTATTGCCAGCAACATTAGTTACACTTTACAGTGTCAGAATGATTACCGCAGTTACATAAAAAAGCTTACTCCATACACTGGGCATCCTTCTTTCAGATGAATTTGCAGCAGTGCTCTTAAATTGTATCCATTTATAATGCGAGGTTAGCGCTGCGTGAAAGCGCCGCCAGACTCAATTACGTCCTGGAGGCGTCCTGGAAGCGACGCATATAGTCGCTGAACAATTTCGGGGCGTGACCTCAGGCGCTCCCATTCGTCGAGGATAGCAGCTCTAAGATGCTCTTTCATCTGTAGCTGAAATGCCTGACCGGAAAGTTGCGGCTTCATTATCCATCAGATGTTTTCTACAACATTGGGGTCGGCGCCTTTCGGGGCCATTGAAGCTGAATGATTGCCAGTTGCTCCAGTTTTTTTCTGTACTTTCCTAGTGATGAAAGTGTTGAAAGCAGAAAACAAACAATGCTTGAAATATTACAAGTTAGAAAAATAAGGCCAGTTTCGCACTAAATATCTTATTTACGCTCACAGAAAAAATGGAAAGAGCACGGTCCCGCAAAGTTCGACATACTAAAAGCGCTAAATACAAGGCGCTTGGGCCGCGCTGGCTCAGTGCCCTTACAAAAATTTGTTTAGAAAGTCCATCGACTGTCTATAGATTTCTGTCAATAAGGTCTACAGACTATCTATAGACAAATCCTATAGACTAGTCTATAGACTATCTATAGATTTATGGCCATACACTTTTAGTAGACTTTTTTCTATAGACTGTCTATAGACAATTTTAATAGGCTGTCTATAGACATATGTTTATTAGACTTTTGTCTAAAGATGGCCTATTGACATTTTTCTAGACTGTCTATGGATTGTCTATTGACAAATGTCTATTAAACCAGTAGACTTTTGTCTATGGACAAATGTCTAATAGGTCAATAGACTTTTGTCTATAGAATCTATGGATTGTCCATAGACAAATGTCGATTAAGTCAATAGACTTGTCTATAGACAGTCTATAGATTTATGGCCATTGACTATTAGTAGGCTTTTGTCTATAGACTATCTATAGACTTATGTCTATCATGCCAGTAGACTTTTATCTATAGACTGTCTATAGACAGGCTATAGATTTATGGCAGTACACTTTTAGTAGACTTTTGTCAATATATTTTCTATAGACATATGTCTATGACACCAGTAGACTTTTGTCTACAGATTGTCTATAGACATGTCTATGAAACCAATGGACTTTATCAATAGACATGTCTGTTAATCAAGTAGACTTGTCTACAATCTACAGATTTATGGCAATACACTTTTAGTAAACTTTGACATTGAAAAAAGACATCTATTTTCACCTGAGAATTTGTAAGTTTCTGGGCGAAGTTAATTTCCCTGAGAGCTCAATATGATATTACTTAGCCCATAAACATTACCTGCAGCTAAGTTATATTAATTTCCAAGTGTGATCAGCCTACATGAAATTTTCAGCGCTAATTCTTACTTGTGAAGACACACTTTTGTAGCAAACTTTGCAACTTCATCTTTGTTTTGACAAAGTATACATGCAAAAGATCTAATGGACTTTACACCAATGCCCATATGCATAGTTAATGGTCAGGTTATACGTGTATAAGCCTGAAGAGCTGCTGAAAGCGCACAGCATTAACTTACAAGATTTGAGCCAAAAGAATATTTCCAGATGCATAGTATCTAGCAATATACCAAGCGCATGCACAATGGCTTGTAGTCAACATATGTGAGACAACTCTAAAAGCTGGCTGTTAATGGTATATGAACCTCAGGTACATGCAAACTGCAGATTTAGTTTTTCTGAGCCATGCCAAAAATACAGGCGCCCACACAAGATAGGTTTAACTATTTATTTGATATACATATAAATAAAATTGACTAGCAAGTCTTTTGCAATAGATGACTAGAAAAAAGCAATAAAAACATACAGATTATTTGCCTTTAGACAGCATTGTGGCCAAGCTTGCCTTCACTTTTGCGTCAGTGGTTTTAAATAAGCTGCATACGTAACCTGCAAAACGAAAATAGAATTAAATGAATTGTGCAGAAATATATATAGCAGCAATTAACATAAATTACAAAAAATGCTCTCTGAAAAGGAATGCTCACCTTCTTTCCACACAGGAGATGCTCTAATATAAGCCACTACATAACTAAGGACCGAATTTTAGAACACTCCTTGCCTCAATTTAAGAGTGATTTGCCTTCGTTCAGCTAATTTTTAAGCCTTACTAGAATCTCTTAGCGAGCCCCTCCCCTAGAGTGTCCTTTTCTTAACTTAGGCTCACTGCTACCTTCCTGTTTCCTTACTTCAATTCTTGACCTGACTGACTACTTCACTACACAAACACTAGCTCAGCACTTGCACAGTAGGGTAACTCTGTGTTCAAAATGGTGGTTCTGTCCATGCTATAGACTTCGTATTTACAGCCTAGTGATGTGCACACATACGCATACTTGTCTCAGGCAGTGATGTATGAACATTAAATGTTCAAACATCTCAAATCACTGTCTCTGGTTGATAATTAGCTGTGTTCAATAGTTTCGCTTTCAATTTTTCCCCTGTATCGCATTTTCAGGCTTCTGCTTGTAGTTTAGATGCTTTATCCAAGTAGCACACGTGCATGTACCAACTGACCTTTTAGCCTGTTGGGGTGCGCTTCGCTGGTGGTTAACTGCAATTTCGATGCCACGCCACCTTTTTTGCTGTTTTTTGGGGATCAGCACATTTTTAGGGGGATCATGGGAGCTGGGAGGCGCTCTTCAGTCTCGGTGGTAATGGGGAACGTATCCTTTTTTTGACAGCGGGGTTGTTTACAGCACCTCTTAGTTCGTTATAACCAAGTGGCGCTGCCACGACTGTTTGTTTTGTCTAAGATGCAAATGTAATGCGGGCAAAACGCCGACTGCCCAAAAAAAGCAAAAATACATATTTTGATGGTAGCTCACCCTTGTTCGTAAAAGGGAGTGTTCATTTTAACTAGGGGTTGGACTTTTTGGTTTTTATGTCAGGGAGCTACTTTCGGTTTTTTTGAGAGAATACTATTTTCGATAAATGAAATACTTACTTTTTCGGTGACTTAATGTAGCAATTCTGTGTGGTCAAAAGTCATTTAAAGCCTATCGGTATTTTTGTCATCCTGAACAATTTATTTACCAGCAATTAATGTTTAGATGTTTTACTTGGAGCTGTGCTTGCAGAAAAAACTGCAACCCTAATTAAAAGAATAACTCAAGTTAAATCAGATAGCCAACAGACAAAAAGAGAAGTGCAAGTTTAGTTCTAAGACCTATGTTCACATGTTATTGTTGGGTTGTCAAACTGCATTGAACGCCACGGCGGGGCATCACGTGGTCTGCGTGTTGATGGCAGCGATGGAACTGCTGTTCAGTGTCGCGGTAGCCAAAAGGTACTTTTTCATGAAGCCTATTGACGGTACCATGTCAACGTCCTACATGCATCTGATTAACCTATTCCAACTATCTGCTCTAAGCAGGTAATGATAGTGAAGAAACAGTGCTTAGCTAGATGATAGCGAGGAGATTACGGTTCCCCGTCCGCAGTAGCATGTAAGCTAGCACAGCAACGCCTCAAATCACACAACTGCGCTGTTTATCCTACAAAACCATCATTGCATCATGCCCCGGCTTGCCTACTTAGTTCATTTTCAACTTTGAGCGTAAGTCGTACTCAGCAGCCAGTTTTCTATGCTTTGCAAGCCACAAATACTGACTCCTCTTTTTTTGGCTGAAACTGAATCTCGAAAAGTGAATTTGGCGCTGTTTTGTCAGTTTTTTTAGGTTTAAACCGAAATGTCCAACCCATAGTTATAATTGAGACCATCATAAGTAGGCTCGACTGTATTCATAAAAGTCTGCAAGTATTGGCTACTTGCTTTGTTTTTTTTACAGACATGACATGCAAACTCCACATGGTTAATTGTACTCAACTCACAAAAAATTGGTCCCACAAATAATTTGGGCAAAACACCGACTCCCCAAACAAAAGTAAAAATTCCAAGCAAAATTGCGCAGAATGTATCTGAAATCAGCTTTTCTTCCTACCGGCAAATAGAAGTCGGGGATGCAGTGGCATTCTCCATGAGCAGGTTCTTTTCCCGAAGAAAATATAGAAATATAGAGGTGTTTCAGAAACAACTGTCCCTCCCACGACAGACTCATACAGTGGGTGCCGAAAGGGAAATGTTTGAAGCGTGACATTCAACAACAGAGAATGTTGTCAGTAGTAGCTTGACTGTTCCCCAAATGAGATCAAAAAGGTAACGACAGACTGACGACTTTTGTGGATTGAAAAGGTGATTATTTCTGCCATAAAGAATTGCATCCCAGGTATGTTTTCAATAACTTATTGAGGGTGCTACGAGGAAGGTGACCGTTGTGATAAGGTGTCTATATGACCAGCTGCTTCCTTCAAAATTAACATGTCACAACTTGAGTCCTGAACTCAAACTACAACATATTGGACATGCAAGTTCAGTGATGACTGCATCCAGTGAGGATGCTTGTAACCTCTTCATAATTGTGATGTGCCATGCCTCTTTACTTAGGCATCAAATAAAAGTGATAATGGGTCAGAAAGAAATTTAACACACACCCAATCAACTGCACTGCACAATCTGATATCAAAATATTGCATCAAGCACCTTGTCAAGAAAAGGGACATTCAGAACTCGCAACAAAAACCAATGCTAACTTTTGATATTTTATGCTTTTTACAACAGCAACTGACAATCCAAATAGTGCAAGTTATTGCATGCAGAACCACACACCTATTATGGCATCCACTTTCCCTTTGTCCAGCGCTGGTTTCGCTAGAATTTCCGGCCGAAAATTACTGCGCTGTCCAAATAAGGAGCACCCGTTCACTCCTGAGGAGAGCCCGAGCAAATCTCGGTGCAGTGGGGCAGATGGCTCTCCATTTGTCCAGCAGCACTTTTGTAATGGTGACTCCGTTTCCAATGTCGACCTATGTTTAAAAAGAAAGCAAAGGCATGCAAATGCAGGCAGTTTTATTGTCAACATCAGCCATTTGCAAGAGTTTAGTCCGTTAATGGCCACTGCACCATTTGTGAACCATTGTCAATCCTCTATAGCCGATGAGAGCTGGTCATTTTTTTGCTGGTATGAAGACAATGAATCAATCCATGCAAATCACGTTTCTAAACAGTTAAGAAAACATAGTTATAGTGCCAACTATATTCACAGGTGCAGAAGATGTGCTGCTCGATAAACCAGCTTCAGGTATGTCATTACACCAGCGAATGAAGGTTACATGTAGAGGTTGGACTTTTCGGTTGAAACCAATAAACAAAATAAAAGTACAACAATTCTGTTTCTGAAATTTGTTTTAACTGAGAAAAGTCAGTATTTGCATGCAAAACATAGCCAGCTCGCTGTTAAGTGTGAGTTACACTGAGTCAATGTTTAAACTAGATAGGGAAGACAGGACCATGACATTGGAACAATGGTACTGTTAGATAAGCATTGCAATTGTGTGATTTTAGGTATTGCTCAGCTGGCGTACAAACCTCTGCAGACAGGAAGCACCATCTCCTCGCTGCCTTCTACCTAAGCATTATTTGTTCACTATAAAATTGGGATTTTAGACTTTGGTCTATATATAGTTTATACTCTGTCCATATAAACAAGGAAATAAAAGCTGATATAGACTTTGGTCTATAGACAGTCTATAAGCTGTCTATAGAACAAAAGGAAATTGGATTGTTAGAGACTTCAGTGTAAAAATAGTCTATAGACTATCTATAGACAAAAGGAAATAAAAATAATTATAGACTAGTCTATAGATAGTCCATAGACTGCCTTTAGACAAAAAGAAATTAGGCTGCTATAGACTTCAGTCTAAAGACTGTCCTTAGACAATAAGGTATTGGATTGTTATAGACTTTAGTCTATAGATTGTCTATAGATAAAAGAAACTAAGATGGTTGTAGACATTAGTCTATAAATAGTCTGTAGACTGTCTATAGACAAAAGTAAATTAAGATGGCTATAGACTTTATTCTATAGGTAGTCCATAGACTGTCTTTAGACAGAAGGAAATAATGACAATTATGCACCTCAGTCTATAAATAGTCTATAGATTGTCTATAGACAAAAAATTTAAGATAGTTATAGACTTTAGTCTATAGGTAGTCTATAGACAAAATAATATTGGGTTGTCATAGACATTAGTCTATAGATTGTCTATAGGCAAAAAGAAATTAAGATGGTTATAGACTTCAGTCTATAGATGGTTTATAGATTGTCTATAGACAAAAAGAAATTAAGATGGTTATAGACTTTAGTCTATAGGTAGTCTATAGATTGTCTAGAGACAAAAAGAAATTAAGATGGTTATAGACTGTCTATAGGCAAAAGGAAATTAAGGTGGTTTTAGACTTTACTCTATAGGTAGTCTATAGACTGTCTATAGACAAAAAGCAATTAAGGTGGTTATAGACTTCACTCTATAAATAGTCCTATATACAAAAGTCAGTTAAAATAATTATAGGCTTTGGTCTATAGACGGTCTATAAACAAAAAAAATCTAAAGGATGGCTATAGAGTCTATAAATAGTCTATAGACCATTTTTGTAAGGGTGGTTACGGCGCTCAGCTGCTGACCCGAAAGACGCGGGTTCGATCCCGGCCGCGGCGGCCGAATTTCTTTGGAGGCGAAATTCCAGAGGCCGGTGTGCTGTGCGATGTCAGTGCACTTTAAAGAACCCCAGGTGGTCGAAATTTCCGGAGCCCTTCACTACGGCGTCATATAGCCTGAGTTGCTTCGGGACGTTAAACCCCAATAAGCCTAAACAAGGCGCTTGCTTAAGGAATTTGGGTATTGTAATTATGATATAAAATATTTCGTACCTAAATACCGAAAACGGATGTTTCGAAACTGGTAATGGAGCACATTTATTAGTTTTCGGCAGTGCCAAGCTACCGCTCTCGGAGGCCGCTAGCACTCTTGCATTGCCTCCTAGAAAGAAAAGGCCTCGGCACTGCCCCAGGCAGCACAACACCATTGGCCGAACGTCGGGCAATTGTCGGCAAAAATTTGCACGAACATCGGTCCTACACTGGCATTTGGGTCGAGCGCTACCGTTTTGACACATTGGCCCTACTTTCATGCCAGTTTAAGGCCAACGTTCGGCCGATCAAGCAGCCAACGCAGGTACGGCGTTTGTTCTGCAACATGGGTCAGTAAAGGTCTCATATTGGCATCCAACTTTCAAACATTGGTATCCAGTTTTCGAATAATGGTGTCCAGATTTCGAATAATAACATGCAGCTTTCGAACGTTGGCACATGGAAACCCAGCCGCTGGCCACTGACCAGCATTTTCGATATAGTCTTCAAAGTAACCAGGCTGCATGGCTGGCTTCTTGCGTGGAGTGACAAATATATGTCGGGTAAGAACCCTAGCATCTCCTCACCGTCCAAAAGTAATGTTTAGGGAATTAAGGGATTCCCATACAACTGTCATGCAAACTATGCACCTTGGTGACTTTTTACAAATATGGTACGATTCCACATACCAACGCACAAGAAGGTAAGCAAGAAATGAGGAACCAATAGTATTCACAAAATGAGATCTTTATTCGTTATTTGAGAGATGAGGTGGCGTGTTAGGCAAGGGCTAGGGGTTAGGCAGGGGGGCAGGACTTGCTGTGGTGTGCAGCGCTTGTGGCGGGGTGTTGTGCAGGACTATTTGGCAGAATCATGCCAAATTATAGCGTCAGTGACGGTGCTGTACTAAATACTAAAATACGGTATAATACTAAAGGCTAATGCCGCAGCAGTAAAAGATGCAACCCTCATCTCCTCTAAGTGGCTGTAACATGAAGTCAGGATATTACCTCTATAACCATAACATTATATGTGCAGTCGTTTTGAAAAATACACGGCTCACGGTTCACTGCGCCGAGCGGCTGCGGGGCCGCCCCGCGGAGCTGCTGTCTCCGACCGGCGCTTGCTGCTGGAGTGCCCCGCGTGACGACAGCCTTCGGCTGTCGGGGCCTCCGGCAGCCGACAGGGGCCTCCGGCAGGCGACGCGACTGCGAAGCCCTGCTGCATATAGTCTGCTGCATACAGTCTGCTGCATACAGTCAGTGCCGAATATTCGCAGGAGACTTCAAATAGTCGGCATTGACGCACGTAGACCCACCTCCTGCCGAATTTCTTCGATGGTCAGTGTGGGTTCAAGATTAGCAGCGGCACAAACCATCGATCTTCTTCAGGGGTCGTGGCTGAAGGCCGCCCTTCTCTTGGAGCATCCTCAATGCGCTGTTCATCTCGATATGCGCACCCAATTCTGTCCACTGAGAACCTCGAGCACCCAATTATCCTAACAATTTCTCGACGGCTGCGACCCGTAACAGAAAGCGCAATTATGCGCAACCGTGTGTCCCTGTCAATGCGTGGCATGGCGTCCACTTTTCGCGACGACTACATTCCAACTGGGCAATCGGCGAAGCCCGCCTAGAATTTAATGCCCACTAAGTGCATGAGTGGTCTCTTCAATTTCACAGATTCATTTATTTTCGTAAACGAAACACAGCTTCACTCTTTCGAACTGTCGACACAATGCCATGGCTGGCAGTGATAAACTCGCAGTCAAGCGCGCTGATTTATTCCTCGCCTTCAAGAAACATATGTCAGCGTCACGCTGTGAAAACGGGTCTCATGCCACTGTTTCATAGTCAGTCATAGTCCGGGCCACTCCTGATTAACTGCGGATAACGTGCTGGAATGGCCGCCTAAAGGTGCCGACATCAGCACCATTGACTACGTGCGGGGCTTAATGAAGCGTAACTTGGCGCGACTTGCTCTTCGAATCCAGAGCAGAGACGCTTTGTGGGTAGCTCTAAAAGAAGAGTGGGAGGAGGAGGAAAACTTTTATTTTCTGTTTACAGCGAGACGTTCATGGGGCGAGCCGGAAGGGCCCGCCCCTTAAGGACGATTCACACGACGGTCCGTTCACCCGCGGCCCACGCATACGCCATTCAAAACTGGCCTGTCATCCGGGGACGTCAAGCGGACGCGACGGACCAAAAGAGCAGACGACGCGCTCGGTGTACCATAGTTGCCAGATTGTTTTCAAGTGTTTGGCAGCGTTGGTCGAACAGGTTTTACCTTGCGACCCATTACTGTGCGACTGAATGGAATTTTTGGATTGGAAAACGTTTTTTGTCAGCACTGAGCTCTAGTGGGCACTATACTAGGTGGCTTCGAGCCCATGGCTCTTGGCGACCTTGTGAACTCACTCAGTGGCCCGGACTTGCGTCAACGGGTCTGAGCTGGCCAGTATAGCCTCCCACCTCTCATGAGAAGGGACTGGTAGTAGGTCCGCCTGTGGCGCCGCCTTTTTGCAGCTCCACATCTGAGCTGGCCAGTATAGCCTCCCACCTCTCATGAGAAGGGACTGGTAGTAGGTCCGCCTGTGGCGGCGCCTTTTTGCAGCTCCATAAAATGTGGTCATATCCGGCTATCTCGCCGCATTGTTTGCAAGTAGCGTTGTATTGTGTTGGATGCATGTGTGCTAGTCTCGACGGGATAAAGAAGGCTCGCGTATGGAGCCGACGCCACGTTGCCTCCTGGCTTTTGTCGAGCTTTTTGTCTGGTGGCGGATAGATCCTCCTTTCCAGTTTAAACTGATTGGTGTATTCGTGAAATGATATGAATGCATCTCTCGTGAAATTTGGGGACTCAACCCGGCTCACTGGTCGGCTGACATAACCTCGAGCTATACTGTGAGCCAACTCGTTTCCCCTGTTCCCCGAGTGTGCCGGCACTCATATTAGTTCCACCTGTCTTTGGTCCCAGTCTTGATGTCTTAATATTCGTTCTGCCTCCTGGGAGATCATACCCCGCGCAAAATTGTTGATAGCCACCTTGGAGTCGCTAATTATGGTGACTGCTTTGGTGCTGGCCATTGCCATGACGATAGCGGCCTCCTTCGCTGTCCCTGAGTTTTTTGTTTTGACCGAACCGGCCGTTAATGTTTCTCCCGAGTCGTTCACGGCCGCGACCACAAAGGAGTCGCCTCCTTCGTATTTCGCCGCGTCTACATAGACTGTGTATTCCGAGCCTTCGAGCTTGGCTTCAATGGCCTTTGCTCTGGCTCTCCTGCCGTCGTGAAAAGCAGGGTGCATGTTTTTTGGAAGCGGTTTAATAGTGAGTAATTTGCTAACTTTGGTCTGTAATTTTCCTGCGCGTTTCTTTCCGGAATTCTATCATGTAATCCTAGGTTGTTCAGGATCTTTCTACCCGGGGGTGAGGTCGCAAGCCTCGTTAATTGCGCAAATATATGTGCCTCACATAGTTCCGTGGTGGTGTTGTAGATCCCCAGTTTAAGAAGTCTTTCCGTAGGAGTGCAGTGGGGCAGCCCCAATGCTGCTTTATATGCCTGCCTTATGATCCCGTCTATTTTGTTCTGTTCCGGCAGCCCAAGCTTGAGGTAGGGAACGGCGTAAACTATTCTGCTTATCACGAAAGCCTGAACCATTCGGCAGAGATCTTTCTCTTTGACTCCCCGTCTTTTGTTAGCGATTCGCCTTATGAGCCTGGTTGTCATGTTAATGGTGGACTTAAGTCTGTTTATTGTCTCTGTGTTCTTTCTATTGTCCTCTATTATAAGTCATAGGACCCTGATTTCGTCAACTCTGGCTACCGGAGTCTCATTTACCAGTACGAGAATGTCTCCTGCGTTGGTATCGCGTTAGCTAGCCCCCCGGATCACCAGAAGTTCGGATTTGCTTGGCGAGCATTTTAATCCTGCCCATTCCGCGTATTCCTGGACAATATCTATCGCAGTTCAGGAGAGCAAGCTGCCGGGCTAGTTGGTGAAGCATGTTAAATAGAATTCAGCGCAAAAATACGGACAAGGGATGAAGTAAGGGACACAGAGACGTTCACGAGCGCTCCTGAACGTCTCTGTGTCCCTTACTTCGTCCCTTGTCCGCTTTTTTGCGCTGAATTCTGTTTAACTATATATCTATCGCGTGTTGGAGATTGTTTTATTTCCTCATCGTTTCCTGTGTGCGTCCATATTGTTATGTCATCCGCATGTAGCGTATGGTTTATGCCTTCTACAGTCTTCAATAGTGCCGGTAGGTTCTACAACGCCAGGTTGAATAAGAAAGGAGAGAACAGTGAGCTCTGCGGAGTTCCTTGTCTCCCAGCTTAATAGTTTCTGACTTGATGTCTCCTAGATTTATTTCTGCGGTTCTGCCGGTTAGAAAGTCCCTTACGTAATTGTAGGTCCGCTTTCCAGGGGCAATCGCCGCCAGATTAGTTAGTATGACCTCGTGTTTGACGTTATCGAAGGCTTTATGTAGGTCGAGGCCCAGTATAGTTTTTGCGTCCCCTTTGTTGGGCGGGTCTATGATGTCTGTTTTGAGCTGGAGCATGACGTCCTGCGTGGACAACTTGCGCCTAAAGCCTAGCATCGTTTCAGAAAATACCTGCATTTCCTCTGCGTATTCGTGGAGTCTGTTTAATATGACATGTTCCATCAGATTCCCCAGGCACGACGTTAGTGATATCGGCCTGAGGTTGCCCACTTCAAGTTTCTTCCCGGGTTTTGGAATAAATATTACTTTGGTATGTTTCCATTTTGAAGGTAGACTACCTCGTTTCCATATCTCATTTAGGTAGTCTGTGACTGCCGTGATCGAGACTAGATCTAGGTTCCTTAGCATTTGTTGGTTACCCCATCTGCCCCACTGCCGACGTGGTTCTTAGTTGACTCATTGCTCTCCATACCTCCGCTATCGAGATGTCCTCATCTAGCGGTGTGTTCTCTGCTCCTCGGTAAGCTGGAGATGAACCCCCTTTTTCTGTGTAAAGGTACCTGCTCGCATCGCTGCGACCGTTTTACCAATGTGCACAGCAGCATCGTTGTTCTCTGCTGGCCGCATCGCGGCCGCAATGGTTTCGAGCGCGCTCTGCCGCTCCTCCCACATCTCCGCACTTTTTCTAGGTTTCGACCTTTTCGCCAAAGGCTGCTGCAGTTGCTAGGCCGAACGGAGTGCAGGCTGCCGGAAGTGTCAGCTTCAACACCAGGGCTCTCCTCATCCAAGATGTCACCTTCTGACGCGTCGGTGCACTCTGCAAGCTGTAATGCGAATGTAGAATTTGCATGGCTGTACAACCAGACAGCAAAAATGCAATTCTTGTCATGCAATTTGCAATGCGTTCGTTTGTCATGCGCGACGTACAAGTAAATTACATACAAACGTTTTTAAAGTTTTGAAACAGAAGCGGCAAATAGTGTAAAGTGCACTGTCCGTTGAATCCGCTTCATCCGCTGAATTGCAGTCTGACAGAGGCAAGAGTACCAGAACGCCTTTCCTGTCTGGGTATAGAAGAAACCAGTACTGCACCCATATTTTTGCCCTGCATTTCGTCCTCGTGTTTTTCCCCGAACGCTTTTTTTAAAAACCACGTGCAGAGAACTTGTCTGGGTTTTTTTTTTGCTGGCAAAGGTGGCGAACGACGAGGTTTGTGCACGGCGCCACCGGAAATGGTTCACTATTTCTGTTGTAGTGCAAACCTTGCTTTCTTAGTAGGAAATCGGCGGTTACATTCATGTAAAATCCTTCAAATATGAATGAGAGAAGGGCGTACATACATTTAATCACATATTCTTACAGAGTCATACTGCGCATGCATGCTTCTTCTCCCCTGTCTTTTTTTCCACTCCACTGATTTACACGTGGCCGTCACCGTGTATGACTCGCACGTAGTCCATTTGTGAGGAAGCAGATTGCACCTGCGGCGGGCAGCGCGATGACCACGTGCGTTTGCTTTCCACCACCATTCTGTGTAAGAGAGGAATGAAATATACCGTGTTTTGTGGCAGTCCATACGCGTCACTGGCAGAACGGTGGGACGGATAGGGCACGGCGTCCAAAAACCGCAATGTGCGAAAAAAAAACGCCATCTCCCCACGTACGTCTCTGTGGTGCCCTGCCCGCTCTTTGATTGGGACATTTTCCCTTTTTCTTTGCGGTACGTGCGGCGCTTATTCGCAAACTGGGTCTTCAAGGCCTCTGTATAAGAAAAGAATAAATCACCTATAAATTTGAGAAATGGCATTGTACAAAATAAACTTGGGAAATCACAGCTCCGAGATCTGCAGCGGCGCTCCCCATTTCCTCTCGTGCCATGGTGCTTTTCGCTTGAACTTTTTCAGCTTGCGCAGCATGCCTCAACAGTCAAGCCAACGATTAAAAAAAACGTATCTAGTGTGAGAAAAGCAACAACAGACAACGTAAATATAGAAGCCAGCGACGAGAGGTAGCCACACAAGTGATTAAAAGGAAGCGGCTAACAAAACGAACCAGAGGATAAATGAGCGGCACAAAACTTGAGCGCAGGATCCAGCTGTTGTATGCCGCAAATACAGTAAAATAAAAGCGTGCGCACCAACAGTGAAAGGCCTGTAGGAGGCCATGTCTCCTCCATTCGTTCCCGTATTTGAGCCCACAGCACTTGCTTCTTTTGTGTGTTTAAATAATCATCCCGGCTTGTGTCCCAAAGAGTTGGAAACTCTTCAACAAGAGAAATAAAAGAAATTGTCGTTTCATCCGGCCACGACGTCATGGCAGCAAATGCAGTGCAGCTTGTCGAAACAGTCCGCCAACACAGTGTCACTCAGCGAAATGCGGCAGGCGAAGTATTGGCAAGAACTGTGGTTGCCAGAGGTAGCGCGCGCATCTTCGCGGGCCGCCACTAATTCTGGCGAGGGGAGAGAAATCGCGTGACCAGTCCGCGGCCCGACAGCGCGCCTCTCAGTGCTGACGCATGAACATGTAGTGCGCGGGCCCAGGGTGAACGGACCGCGGGCGAACGGATCCCTGTAGCTTCCGCAGCAGCCCGGGCTCTAGCTACAATGCCTGTTGGGCTTGGAGTTCGGAGCAGCCGCGCAGGGCAGCTTCCCAGTCCTCTCGAGTGGGGTGGAGGTGGGTTGGGTAGGTAGGATTGGAAGGGGATGCCCACACCATGTGGTAGGTGTTCGAAAACTCCTCCTCACAGTGCGGAACGCGCCCGAGAAAGAAGAATTGAAGTGCTCAAGTACTGCCGGGCACAGTGCAGTATTTGTGCAGAGGCGGAGAAGCGAGCGCTTCTCCCCCCTGGTGAGGCCTTTAGAGGGAGGGGGATAGAGGCCATGAAAGATTTGATAAAGAGAGGTGATCTCTCCAAAGGTGGTGGCCGGATTGAAATTGAATTCCGGATCTGGCTGCGGATGAGGCGATGCCCAGTCAGTAAGCGCGCGGGCGGCAGCGTCGGCTGCCTCGTTCCCCTCAAGACCTGCATGAGCCGGAGCCCACAAGATGGTACGGTGGGTCGGAAACCCTGTGTACTCGCATGCGTGGAGGATTTTGAAAGCACGCTCTGGAATATACCCTTGCTCAATATTGCGGCAGGCGCCCCTGGAGTCCGTGATAATGACTTGTGACTCTGGATCTGCGGCGGCCAGTGCAATGGCGGTCTCTTCCGCAAATGTAATGTTTGGGGCACGGAAAATAAGGCCCTTAACTGTAGTGTTTTGGTGGAGGACGGCTGCCGCGTACCAGCCCCCATGGTGTGGGCCGGCCGCATCCACGTAGAAGACACCTGGCTTATGGCCATATTGTTGAGAAATAGCCTCCGCCCGCGCGAGACGGCGACCATCATGGGTGTCTGCAGTCATGTTCTTCGGAAAGGGTCGCACCTGGACTGCAAAGCGCCAGGCTTCAGGGATGTGGACCCGTTCTGTCTGTGTTGCGTAGGATATCTGTAAGCGGCTCAGAAGGCGGCTCCCCGCAGGTGGTTTGCTCAGGCGCAAGTATTGATTATTAAGATGAGCTTCTCGTAACTCCCCAAAGGTATTGTTCATCCCCAGACCGAGAAGACGCTTGTTGGACGTATATATATGTACACAGCTGTGGCTCCTTGGTGATGTTCACAATGAAAAGAAAGCAAGAACTAATTATACAACATATTCCCGTCCTTTATTTTAAGGTTAGTAAATTAGTAGATTAGTACGTATTACAACATCTTAAAGAATTTACTAATATGAAATGAACATGTGCATGTAAACCATTGCAGTTCGAGAAAATGATCACAACACAGTCCATTTATGCACTCTCCACCTACACTGTAAACAAGATTTAGCCGAAATAGGAGTATAAAAACATACATAGCCTTTAATACTCCTCACCCTAAAATATACTCCCGCGTTCAGGAGTAAAAATGTTCACAGTCGCCTGTTTTACTTCATGAAGTAAATGCAGGAGCAAAAATGTTTTAATGATCCTATTTTACTCCTATCCTGAACAGAAGTAAGTGTCGTTAGGTGCGCCTCTCAGCCAGAGAGGAGTTAAAGAACTATTTCTTTTTGCCGGCATGCATGCGCATTGAAGATTGTCGGCATAGCTGGTAATGCTGACTGGGCCAACGGCATGCACGACGGTAACTTTAGGCCTGAGACAGCGGCGGCGCCTGAGCGTTCGTCCTGTGCCATCGCGGCCAATGGCGGGTTGCAATGGGCGCTATCCATAGCCAAGCGGCCAAAGAGCAAAGCACCGACTGCGCTGCGCTCGTTGCGTTCTTGCGCGCTGGCTGCTCGACAGCTGTTTTCGACGTGTGTTGTTGCCATTGGGCGTGTAATGAAGTTCTTGAAGCCTTCAAGTTGTTGAGAAGAGACCTAGTTTTATAGAAATGAGTAGTTATTCCAGTGAAGGGAATAAGCTGAAAACATGCGGCAATGTGGTCAGGCAGCGAAGCATCGGCGGTACTGTGGATTTTCACCAGTTTGCAGGAGTTTTGTGTTGCTAACGGGTGGCCTGTCCTGTTTTTGAAGCCAACTTGTTCCTGTTGTTGACAACGGAGTTCGTTCTGTGCGAGTAAGTGGCTATTAGAGGGAAGAGAAGAAGCAGAAAATGTGCGGCAATGTGTTAAGTGCCACTCCGTTGGTTGACAACACAAGGACTCCACATATAGCGAAAGTAATGCGCAGCTGACGAGAAATAAACAGATATTGCCGCTTCGGCACCTACCACCATGGCTGTGTCGAGGCAACTAGAGGTACCCACAGAATTTTTCGGAACAGTGAAGAGGTGGATTATGGCGTTGGTGATTTTTTTTTTACTTTGGGAAGAGTTGCGGAGAAAGGATTGTTAGCTGCCCTATCGGTCACCGTAGCCGTACGCAGAAAGTTCCTGTAACCAGTGTTCTAGAACTCAAATACAGAGCACTTCCGTGGTCATTTGCTTGTCGGGTTTTCCGTCTTCGTGCCTTGAGTAGTGCTGTTCACGAAACGTGTGAGGAAATTGATGCTTGCGCGTTGGAGAAACGTGCCTAGAGGGAGTCACCGCTTTGATTATGCGCTTCTTTCAATGTGCAGTTTCCGACGTGTGCTCTGCCCTGTGCGTGTGAATGGCAAGCGAATGCGAGTGCCTTATGCCTTGCACTTTGTGGCATGTGAAAGTGTGAAGATCCACCGCTTGTGAAATTATATGGCACCGATCGCATCTTACCATGCTCCGTTTCGTTTAGCCCACCTTCGAAAATGCAGCTTTCATCTTCCTAGCTTCTCATAACTGCTAACAGGGAGATGTGTAATGTGTAATCCAGGGGCTAAAGAATGGATACCATAAGTTAAATCCTGTATGTTTATATGCAAATATAGCAGCTACACAAATGCATCACTCTTTACTGCATGCATTACAAGCAGCATACAATATGTGCATGCTGCCATATGATATAGGCACATGGAGTCCCTCATGAGGGGACTTCGTATTTCTGAAGGTATGCTGCCTTATTAATGGTTGTATGTACTGTCAGCTACCAGGCTGCTGTGGCCATTGCTAAAAATTCATGTATATGGTGAAATGTACCATCTGCAACAACAGATAATAGTACTTTTATTACCACTAGCGAAAACAGTACGTATGTCCCTCGTCGTCATAGCGCAAATACAGCTTCAGAATTGTAAATTATACTTAAAATGCTATTACAAACTACATCTTTGTTATATGACATCTCCAATTTCACTACGTGATGGAATCAGGATCTCAAGGTATGAATGCAAACTGATCATTAAATATCAACCTGCTTGCTTACATGCTGTTATCAAACCGGAGAGCAGTAATATGAGGCAGGTGGTTGCATCCCAACGTCAGAGGCATTTTCCGAGGGAAAAAGGGAAGACCAACTGAGGATTTCAACTTATTTTAATTCAGAGCATGGCAGTAGGCTCCCATGGAGCATACGCAATACACGTAATTTTAAACAGACATGAAAATTTGCCAAGGAAGCATGACTGATGCACTGTCACACATGTACAACTTTGTGCACGTTGACCGGTATTTTCAGAGCCAGATGCAGCACCCACAGCAGGACAGTCTCCGCCATGCAATGTTATTGATGAAATTTCCTTTACGCTTATTTCCCTTCCCTAAGCGACAAGTTATACATGCTGCTTGCATTGCTTTTTGAGCTTTGACAGCAGCTTCCGAGGGGAGCCTGCTTTTCCATGTTTTTCATTGTGCTATGTATAAATTGAGTGCACTTAGCAATAAATCTCGGTTTGAAGTTAGCACTTGTCTGCATCGTCCTAACCATCCTTAGTGTTTCCTTCTTGCTATTTTTTGCATCATGAACATTCACCAACTTTCGGCTTTTCTCTACCCACACCAGAACCGGCCCTTTTATCAATACAGTATGCTTTAAAATTTCAGCTTCTTTTGACCTGAACCTTCCAAGGACAGCCGACAGAAATTTCAAAGTTCTGTGTTCACAAAAGGGGCAATTCCTCTGCAAGTGCTGCATTAGCCTGCTTCCTAAGTAGTTGCACATTTCACTGATAGGTATTCTCCAGCTTTGTGCTTTGCACTGAAATTCACAGTGCTGAAAATACAGCAGTGAAACCTACCGATGGAGTGTAAATAAACAGCAACTGGTCTTATTTATTTATTTATTTATTTATGCATACTCCAGCCCTTATATAGAGCTGTTGCATAAAGGAGGTAAACAAATGATCAATAAACTTAATGCAGACACAGCAATATAAATACAGGATTGACATGAAATATGGCAGAGCACAAGAAGTGAATACAGAACGATAACGGAGAATATATATACAGTTGCAGTAACAAAATACATAAAATCATGTGTTATGTCTTTTTGTCTGAGTCTGGTTATTACTGCTAGAGAATTTGAACTACTGGAAATATAAAGGCACAACAGAAAAAAAAACCACAACCAATGCAGTAAAACATGGATTGAAAGCATTCACAACATATCACTGGGACTCCTGTGTAAAGAAGTCATATCTGGGGCAAATGTAAGAAAAGCATTGCAGTTCATGCAAATACAGGGTATCAAAAAATTCATCAAGGTGCTCCATGCTTTCAATTATCACACAGTGGCCTGAGAAGTCAACACAATCAGCACAAAAATGGTCATCAAAATACTTTGTCCTTAACACTGAAGCATAAACAAAATGAGCTGCATTACAGATTGCTAACAATGTTGCCTGAGCAAACAGAGGGAGGTCATTTTCATGCATAACTAAGGGAATGACACAGCCGACGGAGAGTTTCCTTTCATCAACTGTGAGCGATGAAACTTTGTGTACATCCATGTCTACTAGGCTGAGCTCCTGCAGTCTATCCTTTAAGAGGCCGGGCAGGGAGTTGAAATCACACTTTCTCTTACCAACTGTACGTATTGATTGACATGGTTCTGTTAAAGAATACATCAGATGCATTTGGTGGCGCTAGTTAAATGTAGCACAGATGCTCTTGAAGTTTCCAGTCTTTTTCACAATCGATTTGAAAAATTGGTGCTTAGCCTCAAAACGCATGCATGACAGTTTTATATGTGGCCCATACAAGAGCAGCAGCCTAGGGTAATGAATAATGTAATGCATTTTAGGAATCACATTCACGTCAGTGAAAACTTCCCTGAATGCACTCTAAAAATCCTCAATAAGGACTTGCAAGTATGCAGCTGCACTACGGCTGACCTGTGGTGCAGCAACAATATCTACAAAAGTAAGGTATACGCTGTATGCGGCGTTTCCTTTTGAAACACAATCACCAACCACGAGTGAAAAGAAACGGAAAAATCAGAGTTTTTCAGCAGCTGATCCTTTGAGTGGAGCGCTTCCAAACACTGCCTGACGAGAAATAGGAGGAAGGTTACTTCTTTTGTCAGCACCTTTGAAAGGAAAACAGAGAAGCGTCTCATTCAACTCATCCAAACTCAGAACACGATCAGAGATGATGCGACGAATCACATGTTTAAGCACAAACGGGATGACACCTTCATATAAATCATGCATAACATCGGGTGGCAGCCCTTGCGTGACATCAAAGGAGTTGATTGTGTTAAAGCAGACTTCACCTGTAATGCCATACACACTTGACACGCTTTCATCTGCCTCTGCCAGTTTAACATGATGTGCATGCGTTACCTTGTTCCTTAGAGCAAACTCTTCCTCGTGCCATTTCTCATTAATACCTTGCCTGCTCGCCATGCAAAACCGGCAGATCAGCCCTGAAGAAAAGCACTGACGAAAACCACCAATCTGATGGCTTGATAAATTATCACCACACACAAATAAAACTGAACCTTTAACAGTTTCTCCATCCAACTGTATACTAGTTGACTGCAGTAGGTACAGGTCAGCTAGCAGTGGCTGAATTATATGATGGAGGCCATATTTAGCAACAAGAGAAGATTTGGCAAGCAAAACAAGGTACTTAGCATTTAATTTGGAGAGGTACTTGGGCTGTATGTTCAGGATTGACATATTGTAACGCGGCGGCCAGCCGAAGAATGAGGCGTGGTGAACGATGGCTATGAGATGATTTAATGGCCGCTGGCCTAGCGCGAGCGCACCGTCCCGCGCCACTGCCAGCTTCGTCTTCGTCACACTACCCGGGGCCTCCGAGCGATCGTCCCGATCGGTGACGAACAGACGGCGAAATGGCGATGGTCTTGAGTGGGGGGTTGAACAGGATGTAGAAGATGGTGCAGTGCTGGCCGCCACGATGAGAAAGATGAGAGAATGAGTCCCGGTCCACGAAGCATCCGGGCCGGAGGGTGCCAGGGGCTGACGGCCGAGGTCCTTGGACGCACCGGACGGCAGGGGCAGGGGGGCGGTGTCGTCACGTGTGGGTCTTGGGTCTTGGGTCGGTCGGGTCTCGGGTCGGTCGGGTCTCGGGTCGGTCGGGTCTTGGGTCGTCGTGTCTTGTGGTCCGGGCGGGGAACGGGGCTGGGGTGAGCGGCGATGTCGGTTCAGGTCGGGCGGGCTGGGGCATGGCCGGGCGGCGCGAACGAGGCACTCACGACCGACGCCCACGGCAGGCGCAGGACACCGAAGCTCCGGGACCAGGATAGCGATGAAGGGACCCCAGCACCTCACACCAAATATAACGCGGCGGCCAGCCGAAGAATGAGGCGTGGTGAACGATGGCTATCAGATGATTTAATGGCCGCTGGCCTAGCGCGAGCGCTCTGTCCCGCGCCACTGCCAGCTTCGTCTTCGTCACAATATACCCAGACAGAAGTTTATGCTTCCCACGCTTGCTGCCCAGTGGGTTGCAAATTTCAAAGTCATCAAAATAAAGCTGGAGAACTAATGCTTTGTCATTCATTGACTTGAAGATTCGATGGTTTTTATAATACTCCCCATCAAAGGCATCCTGAAGAAGGCCACTGCTAGCTTTTCTTTTTTTAAAAAGGTCACAGACACATGCAACAGTTTTCAGTGTCAAGCACTGATACGTACTGGTATGTTTCATTTTTTTCCTTATCTGAACATACCTCTGTTTTCGGGGCGACAAAACTTCATAAAGCTTTCCAATACTTTTCACGGCCTGCCCTGGTTGTAAACTTGGAAATTTCAGTCATGTCAGCTGCACCTAGCTCTGCTCTATAGTCTTGCACAAAATTCACAATGTCATTTGCTATTTCATTCACCACACTCAATTGCAACTCTCGGCCTTCTTGCCACTTTAGTAGCAAAGATAAAAGGTGCATAGCGTATTGCGTATTTGGATCAGATGAGCCAACACTTGCATGACTTGTTACATGAACATCCGCTGGCTCCGGAACATTTTTTCCACAGGATGTCTCATCATCTCTTGTGTCCTGTAGGTTATCGGACAGTGATGGTGGAGGACTTGCAACTGTTCTCTTCATAGAAGAGGCAAACAGATGTTGGTGGCACCGGGTAACGTTCGCCCGGAAGGACCTGTAGAGTCTGTAAGAATTTGTGCAGCCTTCCAAGCTGCAGTTTCAATTGCCTTCAGAGCCATGCCATGAGCTGAAGTGCCGAAAAAGAGTGGACAAAGATGGTGCCCTGTGGCAACACTTTCTGCAGCTGTATGTTCTTCTGCACTGCATCTGAAAGCCAAAAAATGCAAGTGTTTGGTATCTCTAATTTCAGCTGGTGCCGCAGCAAGAACGCAGAAAATTTGCAATTGCAGTAAATTGAAATATCCTACAAGGCTTTGGCAAGAATTATGTAATGCAAAATGAATGGGATTGAACTCAAAACAAATTTACACTGCGAGCATACAACAATGCCAGAGGAAAAAGCCTTTGTCCTATGTAGGAGTTGGAGACAGAAAGGAAAGCTATTGGAGGAAGTAGACAGCAGACGCCAGCATACTGAATTCTAAAAACCATGTTTGGATCATGTCAAGGCAACCACAGCTGGCCATAGCCAAGCCAAGCTCAACCTAACGGGGAGCCAAGCAGATGATGGCCGTATTAAGTAGCCATGTAATCTTGGTATGTATTAATAAATAACTATTGTTTACATGGTGTCAAAAGCGCAATCTTGCGAGATGAAGAAGGAAGCGTAAAAGCAAGCAGTGCAGAAGAAGAAATCAACGAAGAAGAAACTGGAAAATAAACCTGAACGAGGCTAACACTAATTTTGAAACCATGGTGGACAGTGGTCTGATGCCAATGAAACCAATCAACTTACGATCGCTGTCACAAAATGCATGGGAAGACTCACTACACAGATACCAGTCATGCCACAGCGGTACAACTCCACAAGGAGCTGCCAGAAGTGCAAATGGCAAATTTCATGGCTGTTATTGAACCGGATATGCAAGTAGCATTCTGAACTCTCTCTAAGCGAGGAATAAAATCCTTGATGTAGCTAAGCAAAGGTTCAAACAGCACTTCACTCCAAAGATAAGCGACACCACAAACACTACAAGTTCAACTAGATGGAGCCAAAGGAACTGCGCCCTTCATCGAGTTCCCGACAGCAGCCAGACTGCAGACAAAGAAATGCCAGTTCGGAGACCTGTCCGACGAGCTGCTCACAGATGGCATCATTGTCAGCATATCCAACGATGATGTGCGAGAGAGGCTGCTGAGCAATCCTACCATACACCTTCAGAAACCCATCAGCTTATGCAGGGCAAGTGAGCAAGAATCGATGCAACTTAAACAAGTCACTAGCAAGGATATACCAGGATGGTTAATGCAATCCAAGAATAAAAATGCGAGCTGAAGAATGACTCTCAAAGAGGACCACACCCAAATAAGTACTGTCTACCAAGATATTCCAGCAAATTATGTGCACGATACCAGAAGCCTAGAGTATGCCAAACCTATTTGCAAGCAGTGTCACAAGTGCCAAAAGATAGAATGCTTTGCAACAGTTAGCCGAACAGGCAGCAGATAAACGCAGTATCACATGTATTCCACTGGTGACAAAGAAGACACCGAGCTGTGCATGTCGGAGGTAAAGACAAAAGAAAGCAAGACGAAATTAAGTTCAGCGATAGTGCCACAGTCACCATCAACTTGGACACAGGCGTACAGTGCAATATACGGCCACTGAAAAAGGGCTACCAATGGGTGTTCACTTACATCCATCTACTGCCAGAAGAATTTGACATACAGCAACTGCAATATGCAAGTGATGGGTGAAGCCAAAGGAACCTGTGCAGTAATGGAATGAAGAGCTAAGCTAAAATTTTAGTTGTCGATATTGATGCCATACCAGTGCTACAACAGAACGCCTGCGAGTTATTCAATCTGCTGTAGAAAGTGTATACATAAAAGGCAAGACAAATCGAAACTTCCGAAGCCTTTCACTATGACGCCCCTTATAGCCTGAGTCGCGTTGGGACATTAAACCCACCATAAACCTAAACCTAAATGTAACATCTTCCAAGGCATCAGATGCTTCAGAAATTTTTAGTATGAAATGGACATAAAAGAAGAAGGTAGCAAAAGATTAGTAAACGAACCCTCCCCTCCCCCAAAGAAGGATCCCTTAACGTCTGACTGATGAATTCAAGAAAGCTGATAAGCATGGAACAGAAGGGAATCATCGAAAAAAATCACAGAACCGGCTGCTAAGAGTCTGCATCAGTTCAGATCAAATGAACAAATTGCTGCTAAAGAGAAATTATCTGCTAATGACACTGGCCAAAGAAGCCCTGAAAGGAACACCAACACTGGCATACTACGTCAGAGGGCTATCATGCTTTCAGTCGATGCAGTTCTGCTGCAAGAAGGAAAGCCCATTACTTATGCATCAGCCTCAGTGACCGAGCCCTAGCAGAAGTATCACCAAACTGAAAAAGAAGCACTGGCAATCTGACATGGATGTAAGAAATTTTACCAGTATGCAGTGCACTTAGCCGAAGACTTTACACCGTTTTGAAAAATAAACTTTGAGTTAGAAGAGCGCTTTTTTCAGCATGGCATTGTCAGCGGTATGGTACATCAGCATGCAGCTAACACTTGCTAACTAGCAGGCTGGTTAATATTGAATAATACTGAATCTATCTCACCGTAACTAATATCCATGTCAGATTTCAGAACTTTGAAAATGCTCGGCGCTGTGGCCCAACAAAGTCTGGGTACATCACGCCAAAATGCATGCGCTTTCAAGAAGCTTGCAAGCAAAGCAACCGCTCCAGTGCACATAACTCGTTGAAATAGCCAAAATTCATTGGGTCACAGCATCGACGGTGACTGCATTTTCGAAATTCTAGAAACTGATGTGTTTTTTACATACCATGGGTTATACACCTCTCAGTGATTAAGGAGCCTAACAGTAATAGTTACAACTTTACTGAATATTAGTTAACCAGCCTGCTAGCACGTTTTAGCTGCATTCTGATGTACTGCATCGCTGACAATGCTATGTAAAAAAAGTACTGTTCTATCTAAAAAAAGTCGATTTTTAAAAATTCTGTAAAGTCTTGGAAACACCATGTATATATGGCAGACCACTGACCATAAGACTGACCTCAAACAGATTGAAAGCACTGCCAAACAAAACACTAAGGAATGCAAAGGCTAGACATGCAGCAGTATGCACCTACAATCGTTTATGAGAGGTCAAAAGATTACAACAGCAAAGGAACAACCGAAGAGTGCACGAAGAACCCCCAGGTCGTGGAAATTGTCCCAGTGGCACCAAATGCATGGGAGGTTTTCAAGAAAGAGGTTGAAATGGACAAAGGCTTATGAGAGGTCATAAGAATGATCGCAAAAGGGTGGCCAAACAATTCCAAAGGCCCTGATGGAACCAGCAAAGCTGTATTGGTCACTCAGGTGCGAGCTTGCAGTTACAAAGGCGTGTTTCCGGTCAGTGATTCCGAAGTCCTGGAGGAACAGAGTCCTCAAAGAAATACATACAGGACATAATGGCATAAACAGTTGCCTCAAGAAAGCCAGGGAAACTAGATATACTGGCCTGGTATGACAGTTTATATAAAGAACTGTGTGAAAAGGTGCTCAACATGCCAAGAAACTAACAAGAAGCCACCATGTGAGCCCGTGCTCATCAAGGAAATGCCAAGCTTTCCTTGGGAAAGAGTTGCATCAGACTTCTTTCGCTTCGAAGGCAAACCCATTTTGTTCTCATAACAGCTAAACTGGTCGTCCGGGCTATAAGATTCCTTATGGTGAATCATTGTAAGAAGTCGTCAGTGTCGTAATGGTTGGCCACTCATGGAGTTCCCAAGATACTAGAAACCGACGATGGGGTATTGTTATTAATGTTTTTGTGGTTTGTTTAATAAAATAAAAACGGAAGTAAAAAAATTGCTAGCTGTGGCATCTGCCATCGACACCTGAAGCACTGAGCTGCAGCTAGCTTGAGTAAAAGGGCAGGCGGAAAAGAATGAAGGGAAAGAGTGGAGCAATAAGGGAGAAAGGATAGGAGGGGCCATGTTACGCAGCAGAAGAGTTCAAGAAGTGCAGTAACAAATGAGGTGAGGATTTAAACATGTACAACTTCAAGCCTGAGATACGTCAAATCAAATGGCCTCGCAAACGAGCTGTTCAAACAGCAACGGTAAAACTGTGAAAATGCGCTGAAGTACACAGTCGCCCACTGTTAATGCGCAAATATAGTCCGAGGCGCGCACGCTGCGTTGCGTTGGTGAAGACTGCTCCGTCTATAGTTCGACGCACTGCAGCGGCCAACGCAACCGGCGGCTGCCAGCGTGTCCCGACGGGCCCGGCGCAGATTTGGTTCGCTCACGACTGCTATGGGTTGCTGTCGCCAACGTGACGTAGTGCGCGCGCGGGTCGGACTATAAACCGGCCTTTAGTACGAACACTGCGCGGCGCAGACGTACAGGGGCCTCGAAGCGGTGCTTCGTGTCGTCTGCCACAGCGCAGGAGCGTATCGTCACAGCTAAGCAAGCGCGGCGTGCTCACGCGCAGTAACAGACGACACGAAGAAAGGCAGCCATAGCTGGCCAAAGCCAAGCCCAGCCTGACGAGGAGCCAAGCAGACTACGGCCTTATAAAGTTACGTACGCAGCCATGTAACTTCAATATCTATCAATAAAATAACTGCTGCTTACGGAGAAGCTGGCACTGCAGCGCGCCTGATAGTGGGGGCTGTGTAGTACATCTCTGTAATGCTAAATCTCTTATCGCGAGTTGTTGCAGCAGAGGGGTTTAGCATGCAGTTTAGTACGATGGCACTGCGGTTAAATAAACTTACCTTGACCGCAGATGCGGCTGCAAATTATCGCAGAATAGCAGAACGACGGACCAGTGCGCGGATTCCTCGCTGGGTGTGCGTTGCTGCAACGAGAGTCAGAAAGCGAGCTCTTCGTACTCGGACAGACGGTACTCCCGGACGCTCACGGCGGGAATTTATATGTTGGCTGTTCTAAAGAGCGTAGGCACGCCAAGTTGTCTAATTTTAGAAACAGTTGCAACGCAAACAATAGTACAGCAGATTTCGACAAGAGCAGTAGTCTTTGAGACAGTTTTAGCCGGTTTCGGCAGCATTTTGAAGCAAAGGCACGCAGGCGCACCTGGAGCAAGCGCAATGGAGTGTGCAGGCAATTTTCAGAACAGCCACAGCGTGAGATCGGCCGGCGCTGGCTGCGCTTGCTGATTGCTATTCATGTACTGGAGCTATTGGATTAACTTTTCATGGTGGGAGTCATATTAACGACTTAACCTTGAACTATCATAGTAACCTAGTATAACAACTGATAGCCGCTGTTTAGCTCTAAAACGTAACTTTCAACTGCTCCTCTTTACGTTACAGACTTCTGTTATTCAAGCCATGCCAAATGTACTTTAAGAAACATGTTGCAATCAAATCGGGTCAGGATTATACTTAACGCGACCGACCCTCTCACTGACACCATCCCTGAGTGGTCAAATCATAACACGTCATTTCATTTGATTCCGTTTTAGCGCCCAATAACATCACCGACCTATCTTTACGTAGACACGCTACTTTTTTTTGTGCTCTGTGTTTCATTTGTAGAATTGTGACAGAGCTCTTGCCGGTTACGTCACGCTGAAAAGATTAATATCATAGCAGTGAGATCCGGATGAAGAATACACAGATGCTCAAAACGTTCGGATGTTCCGTGAAGCAACTCCAGAGCAGAAAGTTCAATTTTGTATACTTTTATAACTTTTGGCCCCACATTACCATTCCTCTTTTCTTAAATCATGCCGAATGACACACTGGTCACACGCAAAGAAAATCAACAAATGACCGTTCTCGTGTTGTAAAAGTGCAAGTCGTCAGAGGGCAAAACACATGTCTAGCACGGCCCAGCTGCCTGTTTCGCAGCTCTCAAAGCCGCTGCGATGAGGAAGGCAAATAATGACGATGAAATCCTACGAGTTTTAACTGCCCATGCTTACATCCAGACCATTTTTAGCAAATGTTATCGCTAGATATCGCGCATTCAGTCCGAAACACACCCAGAACGTGTTATAGACAAGCGTTTTGCCCTCTGTACGTGTCACAGTGCGCCCTATAGCTTTGCCCCATTCCTCTCAATTCCTACGCAACGTTATCCGTGTCAAGGCTGGCTACGGCATCCGCTTTTGTCTTCGAGTACAGGCTAGCATATCCGAAAAGAGCGTGCGTGCGTGCGTGCGTGCGTCCGCCCGCGCCAAACGCTGAGATAAATGGCAGGCATAAGCATATGATAGCACCTGCATCGTGCACTGTGCTTAGTTTTAATGGCACAGGGTAGGCCCACTATTCTGAGGCACATTTAAGACCTGTTTTCATACCTCAGAGGTGCTTGTTTTATTGTATTATCCGTTGTCTCCTCTTTCAACTGAACTAGAAATGAGTTTGGCGAATTCGATTATCTTTTTTTAATCTAAATGATTCTGTTCTCATATATTAAACCCTGCCAGAAAAAAAGTTACTGCGTAGGTGTGTACACTTCAGTTCCGTTTCTTAGAAGGCTCTTTGGAGATGAAGGCGGAAAAAAGATTAGCCTTATTTTTTGTTTTCCCTAAGGGGGTCAAATGTAAAAAAAAAATAGGTATTTAAGTCAAAGTAGACGCATACTTGAGTTCTCCGGCTGAAGCAGCATATATGCACTGAAACATTTTATTGTAGGCACTATATTTACGCATTCAGTATGAGTGTCAATCTGATGCTTCGTTGCTCACTTGATCTAAGGCCTCCTTTGTCTTCTGTTTTGCATCTCTCAGTATACTTTCAACGACGGTCCACCTAGCGCAAACTTATACTATGCAGCACTTTGGGCATATCCCAAATGCCTTGGATTGTTACTGGGAATCTCAGAGGACGTTGACTCTGGCCATGCTGCCATCGTTGAATGTGAGCGCTGCGTAGTTCTGATATAGGTGACATGTGTTCGGGGGAATTAACGCATTAGTTTGTGTTTCCCTACAACGTGAAGGAATCACCGGCTGGCATTTTGGGCTCGCCTGTGGAGCCACGTCTTGAGATCTGACTGTGCTAGTTAGAGGACAACATGTAATGACGTGACGAAGTAATGTGAGCAAATATTTCTGAACAAAGGCTCGTTCGTCATGGCTCTCGTAATTGTGCCGCTGTCTTTCGAACACAGCATGTGACAGGCATCGAGCTTTTGGTAATAAACATGTGAAACATGTATAGCTCAAACAACCTTGCGCATTTATTTTTTGTCAAAGCAGAAAAAAAAACATTCAGAACAACCTCACATGAGTGAAGAAATCGCGCGTCTCATATACGGGGTGTGAAGAGCGCAGAGTACAACATAGCACGTGCAATAAAACGTACCCTCTACCTTCCTTGCTTTGCCTGACTGATGTTGAAGCTTCAGCAGAGCTTAGTAAAATGTCCTTTTGATTCCGACATCATTCCATATTGAAGAAAAGCAAGTGAATTCAAGCTGCGAAGCCATCGAGGGCGAACACTCTCCACTTGCCTTCGGAAATCGCACTGTTCTGACTCTAGTGAAGGGCATAAAAGCATCTGAAGTCACTGTATAACGCACTGGAATGTTTCGACGTTCAAGATTGGAAGATATCCAAAATCGATGCGTGCGTGCGTGCGCGCGTGCGCGCGTTTTTCGCCTACGCTTTGTCCTCAAAAAGCTGACCGTCTGTCGCTACCAGCGTAGGAGAGTTGGACTCAACTCTGGCACATATGAGAAACTCTGCAGTTTTGTGCAGAGTAGAGCATAGTCCGGGTCGTTAACACGGCTGTCACGATCTTTCGCGCCAACACAGGCGGCAATTCGAGGCGCGCGCTGGCGTACACTGCCGTAAATGTGCTGATTTACTTCAACGCTCAACAGAAGCGAACATTCATTTCAAGCACCACTGTGAGCGAACTTCTAATGGAACTTATAACTCCCTTCCTTTTTGCAGAGTTTGCCTTCCTAAGCACGGAGATAAATCTATTGCTCAAAACAAAACAAACCGCTCAAGTTTTTTTTGCTGCCTTTATGTAATTCATGAGAATTCAATTCTTTTATTTCCCTTTTCTGAGGAGGAGACAGGATAAAAAGCCGTGACAACGGCTAGATGCGGGTTCTGCCAGCTTACATAATGGCATTCATACAGATACGGCTATATGCCACAGCTTCACAGGTCAAAAAAAAGAAAACGAACAAGTACTTTCAACATTTTAAGCGGTTATTGGGGATACAGCAGGTATCCAAAATGGACGCGAGTGGACATGAATAAACAGTAGTAAATGAAAACAAATTATGTGGGAACGACCAAAGCATACTAAGTAAAGACGCCAAAAACAACTTAATTAGAATTTGGATTACAAAAAAGGACCGAACGGCTCTTGCTCCAACCGATTTAACAAAGAGGAGAGCGTGTTAACTATTCCTTGCAGTAGTTTGGTCGTGGGGAGGACACATTACATGTTTCAGCATGACGGGTATGGCGACAAAATTCGTTCTTTTCCAGCTTCGCGATTTCCGCTAAGATGTTATCGCTGGTTTTAGCAGTGCTGGAAGCATACACGCGTGCCATGACGTAAGTCGCACTGTTTGCTTGCATAAAGCAGAGGTACAGTGTAGCAGAGGTATTTACAGAATCTCACGGGTTTTTCGCTGAGAAATACGTCATGGAAAGTTTAATGCTGATGTCACATGTACTCAGCAGTTTCAGTGCCACGTTAATGGCCGCTAGCAGGCGTCGCGCTCTTCATGCTTATATCGCTGCCGGCACAGTGATGTTCTCCTGTTTTCCCTGTGAGCGGCGGAGGTCAAAATAGTTCGTTTACAGCGCTCATAAAAGCAACGCTTTTGCCACCCGCACGGGGACCACAGAAACGGTAGAATGTCGATCCAAAACGGTAGAAAACGAGTAGCATCACATCATGCCTGTACGATAAAGCAGGACACTGTGTAATTACTTCAAAATAACGCGCAATATGCACCGTACATACTCGTGCAAGGGCCCATTTAAGAAAAATATTTTGACTAGGTGCGGCTTTTAGTTTTCTGTTCAATTTCCGACTCCAATGGAACCCCATACAGGGAGCCCCGACGGCCGGTATTACAAATTGATGAACACTTTATGAGGCCGACATAATATAATTCTGGATGAATAAAAACATATGGACGCCTAATACATGAGAGGGTTTAAACAGCGCCGATGCAATACTGCTGAGCGGCGAAGCATGCGTGTGTTAACAATAGAGCTGCGAAGTCGGCGTATCGCAGGCAGCTCTCATCCTCTAGGCGTCTGCTAAATTCCCATGGGGGATAAAGTCATGCACACAGAAAACACAGTTGCTGTTTGCAAACTTTTTTTTTCTCTTCAGATCAGCGGCTGGGATATTTTCTTGTTTGAAGAGGGGGGGGGGGGGGGGGGCATATACACGAGTGTATGCGGTGTAGTGTACTTTTAAGTGCCATGCATCCGCCTGCTATGGAGAGCGGGTTGTTGTAGCGATGACCGCACCTAGCAGCGCGAAGTGCTTGATTCTGCCTGAGGCACGCGATTTCTCCTAAGTATTGCATGTATTTCTGTACAGCAAACGCTAGGAAAGTGAGAAAATTCCAACGATTTAAGCTGGTCTGCTGACTGCAACGGCACGGCATTCCAGCGACTCAATTGCAGCGACTCAAGGGGTGGTTTAAAGCAAGGATGTTCCGTGGATTCGTGGAAGCGTGAGAATGTGCAAACATTCCAGTGGCTAAGGTTGGAGTTGTTGAATGCAGCGTCATGTGATGGAGTCGCCGTACTGCTCGTGGGGCGACAGCGTAAGGGCGAAAATTCCAGTGACCCCGGTTCGGGACGTTTGATGTAAGCAGCGTCGTGAAAGCTCAGTCGAGTGGTGGTTTAAAGGGAACTGAGGTCAGTTAAAGTGGCTGGTAACGTGAAGACGGGCGAAAATTCCAGTGAAACGGCTTGGGAGTAGTGGTGTTTTTTTATTTTGCATTGAATATGGCAGGTAAAAGAATTTTTGCTATCCCCGGCATCTGCCGTCGCTGCTGGAAGCACCTGAGCTGGGGCGGCGGAAATAAAGGATAGCAGGCCGCGTGTAGAAGAGAAAAGAAATAAGGGTGGCTTGGGGTTGCTGAGCGAAACAGCGCGGCAAAAAGCAGAGTCAAAGTTGGGGTGTAAAAGGAAGTTGTGTCAGTGGCTGGTATATACGTGCACAGGTGCGACGTTCATGGTAGTGCCTTTTAAACTCTTCCGGGTAGTAGGGAACAATAGGGGACAAAATTTGCGCCCCCATCCCTAACGCCATTTGGGGGGGGGCACTGCCCCTGCCCCTGTCCTCTCCTCTGTGCACTCCTGGTGACTGCTAGAGTGGGAAAGTACGAAAATTACAGCGCCACGGCTTGGGGTTGTTGAACAAAACGTCATGGTGAAAGGAGAAAGTCATGCCAAAGTGGTGGCGTCGCCATATTGTTCATGCACACGTCCCGATGCGAGAGAAAGTGAGAAAACGCGTGACTCTGCGCGGTGTTGTTGTTGCAGCTGCATGAAGCACGGAAATGGTGGAAAGCCCATACTGAACCTGTTCACAACAGACCAATGAGAAGTGTTCTGACATCTGCCTGAACCCGATGGTAATTTAAGTTTGGTATAAAATGCCAAAGCGTGCGGCGTGTGCGCCTCACTGTTGCTACGTCTGGCGACCTGACTCAGCAAGCTTCACGCGTTGTTTGGTACTACTAGGCTTGCACGTATTTTGAACACCATGGCAGCTAATGTAGTGTGTCTTGTCGCTCTGGAAAGTGGGGAACGGAAAAAGGTATCTCTGTCTGATAGCACTTATGAGGAACTGGCGAATGCGCTGACAGTATTTACAGCGATCAACGACAGCACATTGGTAAGTGCACTTTGCCAGTCTACATCTTGAGCTTGAGCGTATAGAGGTGAACGGACATGTCCACAGCACTCAAGTGTAGCGTGCCGCGGAGAAAATGAAGTGAAATATCGGCACTTATCGCCGCTGCTTTGTAAGGGGCAATGCGCTAGTGCCTGCACGGTTTGTACGTTTGTTCGGCGGCATTTGAGTGTAAGCATTCTCTCTAGAACACAGGATCTGCTTTTAAAAAAGCGTTGTAGACAAGCGTGCTCACCTCTGTACAGCGACATGTAACAAAGTAGCGCTTGTCCTGTCCTCCTCTCGTCCTTTGTAGTTACCGCGCTGTGCTTTCTGTGTAACAACTTTTTTTGTGAGTTTGTTAACATCCATCTGCACAAAGTTTGTAGACAGCGATGCTGTTCACAAAAGAACAATATTCTCAGTTTGTGATCCGCAGCCATTTTGCTCCACAAATGATTAGCCTGAAGAGTGGAAAAACTATTGTTCATAATGTGTGCCTTCAAGCCTAATAATTCCGCTATTCACCTCAATTTTGCCTAAATTCACCTCAACTAACCTTAAATTTCCTAACTCTGATGAACTTCTGCAGTCTGTTGAGCGCAAAAGCGTGACTTTTGGGTCAAAGTGGAGGGCCGTATTTTTTTTATATTTTGTGACAGTCAGTTATAATGCACAGTCGCGGACAGAGTCGCGGACTTTTCCGAGTTGAAACTGTTCTGTCGTGTCGCGCAACGAAAATAGAAATGCTTGGTGTGGTTATGTGTGAGGGTAAAAGTAAGGTATACTATACTTGCATATGCATACAACATCCATTACATTTTGCAAGGTTACGCGTCTGAAGACTTACCATACTGACCATTAATTAAGACTGACTTTGTCCATGTCTTTCTGTCCGCGAATGCACAATGTAACATAGCACAGCAACCTTTCCTTCTAAAAACGAATTTGGCGACTAAGATCAGGAGGTGTTGAGGGTGCAACTCTGCAGTCTATTAGCCCGATGGTTGGATCGTTCAGTGCTATATAAAGTTTTCGTCGGGACATTCTTGAAATGTATCAGGGGCCTTTGCAACAAGGTTCAGCTACTTCAAGTTGAAAGGCAGAAGTGCTTTCTCATCAGCAGGCGCCATCACATTTATTAGCAAAACAAATGTCAACAAATGTGGTATCAGCACTTTCATTGCGTGTGCATACGTCGGATCTTGCTTTCGCACTGAATGGCCTACCCTTCCCTTTTGAAAACAACTGAATAATCATCGACAGTGTGGAAGACACTGCTCACTTTGCCGTTTTTTAGGCTGCTGAAAAGCAATACAAGTGCTGCGCCTTTCATTGAAAATCGGAGAAAAATAGTCTCGGCCAAACCGCTGGCTTGGTAGCGCTCGAATTTCGCACAAAGGTGGCATTTATGGTAACTTTCGCGTTATGCCACGTTTGGGTGAGGTACTTCCATGAATCGCTGAGAATTAAACATTCTACACTATGTGGCGATGGTGGCGATGCCGGACCAAAACATACTGTTTCGATCGGTGGAACGCCGGACGAATCCGACCAGTAGGGTGTGACCAGAGGTATGTAGGATGGACATAGAGCATTCTTTTCCCGAGTATGTAGGGCGGATTCTAGTTGCGCTCCTCTGAATTAACGCCTATTGGAAGATAGGTTGGTTCAAGAACATATATGCTCGCTGCCCGGAATAGGTCGACTGGTGATCGGTTCATCCGGATACTTCGAGAGCACCCTGCAATGAACTGTTTACATGTCTACTACACACATTACAAGCACCAAGACGGATCCTCCGGTTGCACCCCAGAAAACCAAAAACCTCTCAGAGACGTCTAGCTAGACGTCTCTGAGAGGTTTTTGGTTTGCTGGGACCGTTTGCCTCACGTCGCTTGGTTGCATCGTGCGAGATGCAAAATTATTCCTGGATATTATTTGCAAGCCAACATATATGGCCTCATGAGCTTTTCTGTCGTGTGCTAAAGTCCGCTTCGTGAACTTGAAGCGACTGATGTGGCGAGCCGGTTGCGGTGAGCCGGTTGCGGGGAGCCGGTTGCGGTGAGCCGGTTGCGGGGAGCCGATTGAGCGACACCCGGATGTACAGGGTGTCCCAGCTAACTTGGACCAAGGTTTATAAAAAAACTAAGCATTCTTCAGAATTGAAATCGCGCGCATGTTGTTACGGTTCATCAAAAGTTACAGTACCATTTTTTGCTCCTACTACTTGAATAATTAGTCGAGATAAATAAATTAACTTTTTAAATGAAGCTTGAAACGTTCCGGCATCAATAGGAAAGTTGTGGAACTCCACAAATACCGTCCAACCCAGGCACTTCCAACGAGATAGACTTAGCGTGGCCGTTTTTATTCGGCAAAACGAAAGCCCGCGGAGTTTAAAAAATACCACGTGACAGCTCGCTCCGTGCGCCCGGATGCGCCCCGATTACAGCGCTCTCACCCGTGCTTTGTAAGAAACATCACCCGCTTCGCGCCTTTCGTGCTGCCCAAGACAGGGCTTCGCGAAGTGCTTGGTTCCAAGACAAGCGCCAGTGGGTACGGGCGGGAGTTGAAAGAAAGCGCGGCTCCTGTTTCTGCGGCAATAACTGCACGCTCACTGTAGCAGAATGCATGCGGAAGAACGATGACAATCTCATGAGTTTGAATTTGGGAGCAAGATCCCAACAAGTAAAGACGCATATAACAATCCTGATAACGTCATGTGAATTAAGCTGAAAAACAGGAGCCGCGCTTTCTTTCCATTGCCGCCCGTACCCACTGGTGCTTATCTTGGAACCAAGCACATCGCGAAGCCCTGTCTTGCGCAGCACGAAAGACCCGAAGCGGAGGATGTTTCTTACAAAGCACGGATGAGAGCGCTGTAATCGCCGCGCATCCGGGCGCACGGAGCGCGCTGTCACGTGGTATTTTTTAAACTCCGCGGGGTTTCGTTTTTCCCGAATAAAAACAGCCACGCTAAGTCTATCTCGTTGGAAGTGCCTGGGCTGTACAATATTTGTGGAGGTCCACAACTTTCCCATTGACGCCTGAACGTTTCAAGCTATATTTAAAAAGTTAATTTATTTATCTCGACTAATTGTTCAAATAGGAGGAGCGAAAAAATGGTACTATAACTTCAGATAAACAACAACATCCACGTGATTTCAGTTCTGAGGAGCGCTTAGTTCTTTTATAAATCTTGGTCCAAGTTAGCTGGGACACCCTGTATAAGAATGGGCGAACTTCTCTTTGCAGCTTCTCGAAAGTAGCGAATGTAGCGTGCACCTTGCAATGCATAAGCTTTGCACATAAGATCGCGTAACGAGCAGCATTGGCGCATATGCAGGGTGTTTCACGTAACATGAACCAGGGATTTAAAAACAGTGGCTCACCGGAGCTGGGCGGAACGAATCACATATTGTTTCCCGCCGTGTGACGCTCCTCAGGGAATATTTTTTAAATTCTGCTTAATTAGCCGAGATTAATTATGCAAATTTGGTATTATTCACTTTCGGGTCACGTGCGTTCCCTTAAGTTGTAGAGGGCGTTCAGAAAGAACCGATCCAGTTTTTTGCAGCAATGTATTTCCGAAGCGAATTATGAAAAAAAGCTACGTGACTGCGCTCATGTGCTACCATATTCCAGCGCTCCCAACCGTGTTTCGAACGAACGAAACGTGAGCGCTGACCGTGCCCAAGTGAGCGGCCACCGCTCAGTTCGACAGGCTCCAAAATTATAAAAAAGAAATGGTGGCTACCTTAAAATAGGCGACTCCACTGCTTTCCCTTCCTTTTTTGTTTTGCCTATGGGATGGTTCAGTAGAACTCCGTCTGAATTGGTTGTCGAAGCTTATCGAAGGATCACTTATCGCAGATCACGGCGCGCGCTTTCCACGTTCAGGTAGAATGTGCTGATGCACATTCAAGACAATGCCGAGAGCGGCGTCGGCCGCTCACTTCGAGACGGTGAGCGTGCACGCTTCGTTCACTCAGGACGCGCTTGGCAGCGCTACAATACGGTACCGCAAGAGCACAATCACGGGGTTTTTTTTTTCATATTTCGCGGGCTATCTTGAAATTCTGGAAAAATGAGCCAAGTAGAAATGTCGTACTACAAAAAACTGGATCAGTTGTTTAGTAACCCCGCCTGCAATACAACGAAACACAAGTGACCCTGTGGTGAATATTAAATTTTTTTGCATAATTAGTCGATGGTAACAAATTAATTTAGCGCAATTTAAAAAAAAATACTCCGACGAGCGCCACAAGACGGGAAACAATATGTATTTAGTTTCAACCAGTTCTGATGCGTCACTTTTTTTTAATCCGTGGTTCAGGTTACGCGAAACACCCTGTATACACTGGACGCGGCATTAGTCATGGACCTGGAGTCAGCCGTACCTTTAACGAGAATGAACGAGGTCCGGCAGATGTATTAGTCATTTCAGTAAATATATTTGCATCCCTTTTGTAACGGGCACTAGCGAGTGCCACCTTGCATAGTAAAGTGGTGATCTATTTATTTGTTTTGTACTTGGTCCTCCCCCTTTCCCCCTTTTTAAACTTAATCCTGTTCCAATTCCTTTTTTTTTCCAGTAAAGGCTGTTTTTTATGTTGCAAGCTATACCCCAGTCTTCTCTTGCTCGTCTTTACAGCTGATGTGGTAATTTTTTTTCACTACCCCTAGAAACCAAAACTGCTGGAACGCTATGTCCTCTCTGATATTTGCTTGTATAGTCTTATAGTCTACCATAATATGTTTAATGTTTTCTAACTGGTCCCGCATGCTTCACAAATAATATTGCCTTGTTCACACTTGCTTCTCTATTGCCTGGCTCTAAGGCGACCAGATCTAGCCTCAAATAGAAGGTCTACCCTTTCAGATTTCATTCTTACCAACTCTGTGTTCACACACTGAATCTTTTGTTTCTACTTTTTTCCTCCACTCAGCAGTCTCAGTTTTTTATTTTTTTCTGATGCTCTTATAACTTCATGTTCGCTGTTGTTACTTGTGTAGCATGTCGTATGCTTTCTACTCCTTTTCCTCCATCACATGTCCGCATATTCTCACAATGATACTTCAGTTATGGATGCCTTTCATGGAAAATCAAGTTTGTAGTAACGTGTGAAACGATAGTAAGCTATGCGTACAGTTGCAATAAATTCTGCACTAGAACCATGTATCTTGGTGAATGCAGTGCAAGGAGTGAAACGGAGGACATAGAGATATGAAATGAACATCAGTTATCTAGGTAGCAGTTGACACTGCTATATGATTCAGGACCTCTGGTTCCCAGTTGCCTGTGAGAATAGTGGTATCATTTTGTTCACAATTCATCACTGCACATTCTACCAACAAAGTTTCATGCATTGCGTAGAGATGTATTTCACTCAAAATCACGGGATGCAGTCTCTTCAGTGTTGGCTACCGATTCATTTGTGCTCCCTGTCAAACTCAAGTGCCGAGCAAAAAAAAAAAAAAGGATGTTACCTCGTCGTCCCTCGACGTTATGGGTGTTTGCACTGCAGAAGACATTCTGAAAATCAGACCGGCTGTTATTGATCACCTTCAAAAATGGCTTAAAGGTATCGTCTAAGAACGTCTTTTTTTTGCTCGGGGCTTGAGTTTGACAGGGAGCATTAATGAATCTGTAGCCACGGACAGCATCCCGTGATTTTGAGTTAAATAAACCTCGAGGAGATACATGAAACTTTGTTGGTAGAATGCGCAGTTATGAATTGTGAATGTAATGATACCAGTAGTCTCACAGGCAAGTGGGACAGAGGTCTTGCACCGTATAACAGTGTCAACTCCTTTGAATATAACTGATGTTCGTTTGATGCCTATGTCCTTTCTTTTGTTTTTTTTTGCACAGCATTCCCCAAGATATACTGTTCTAGTGCAGGATGTGTTACATATCTCGCGCATTACCATGAAAAGAGTGCATAACTCAAGTAGCATTGCGAGAATATAGTTCTTGCATGAGCTTACCGCACACAGAGGACGTAATTCATTGCATGATCAAGCTGTACTTTTTTTTAGATCCAGATGTATGATGCAGAATTGGAAGACTTCATCGACGTTGAGCCTGGTGAACCTATTAGCAATAAAGCTAAAATCAGGGTCACAAGGAAGGTGACACCTCCTATAGATGTGAGTACTACACTGGCATGAACAGTGCTAGGCTGTGAGGTAGTAACTGATATGAAGTGCATTATTTCATATAAAACAAAGAACAGCGGCTTTACTGTAGTGCACACACTGCATGGGCTAAGTGACAGCTATAAAATAGGATGTGGAAACCCGAACAGGACCACTACAGTGCAGGCAAAGAACATAAAAATAATAGATGCCAGATAGAGGATACACCTGTGCTTGTTAGCACCAAAATTATGCGTACTTATTAGGTACAATAAGGCCATAAAAAACGTACAAGCACTTTTAGCTGTAGTGTACAACAAACCTGATTCATGTTTCTAGGTAAAGGTTCTACTGAAGTACATATTCAAATCAAAAACCGGTTGTTAAAGAACACCTTGTTGAAAAGTAGAAAAGTATGGCATATGTTTCCGGCACATCTTTCATTCCGGCCTCACTGTACAGGCGCGGACAAAAGTAAACGGAGCAGGCAGCTGTCTTCGAATATTTTCCACGCGTCACCTAATTGAAATTTCCAGCAGTGGTGCGCATGCTGGTAGCGGAGGTTGGTGAGCTCTCTAGTAGACAAACAATGCTTCTTCATTACCAATGGAGAAAGCGTGATTGCATTTCGAACGCAATAGCGTGCTCCGTTTACTTATGGCCGCGCCTGTACATTCCATGAGGAATCAATCACTGCAGCAATGAAACTGGAAGGCACTCAGCATATCATGTGTGCCTTTTTTCAATACAGAGTACACGCGACAGCGCATCCAGCAGACCAATGCAGACCATTTCTGCAGAGGTGGTTGATGCAAGGTGAGCATACATTTTCAAGAGCTGTGACTTATCCTGCTAGTGTGCCACCAAGAACCAAGCATCATGGAATATTAGAAAGCCCACATAATACCTCATACAAGGCTTTTCACCTTGGCAGGCGTGTGCTCTCTGCAGGATGTTGTTTGTTAACACCTTTTCACACTTAGTTCATTAAAATGGGATGTGAAGGGCTTGAAAAGCTACAGAACAATCATCTTTACTGCCTACTGTCTACAAGGTATTCACAGAGGTGATCACAAATAAAACGTGAGCAACCATAGACTTCAATCAACCAAGCGATCATGCTGACTTTTGTAAAGGCTACCCGAAAATATACTCTATTCATACCATCAATCAGCTGATACAGAAATGCACAAATATAACCAGCCACAATACGTATTCTTGACAGATGATTACGAAGCATTTGAGTGAGTAGAAATGTCAGCTGTCATGCTGCATTGTGGAATAGAGGTGTAGAAGAGGCACATGTAAAGGTGATAGAAAATATCTGGTAGTTGCACAGCCATCGCCCTTCTGCATATAGAAAGTGATGAAATAATTGCTGTTAGGAAAAGTGTTGGGCAGATAGACACGATCTGTACAGCAGGATTCACCGCTTGTGTACAGGAGGTATTCAGAGAACCATATTGGGAGGAGTTCAGGATACAAGTTAATGTAGAATACCTTATTAATACCTGATTTGCTGATGATATGGCTTCACTAAGTAAATTTGTAATAAATTGCAAAGCACGATGAGGACCTGAACAGGCAAAGCAGGATGAGTGCTCCAAAAAGGAACAGGAACAAACCTTTGATAGTCTCGAAAGGGCATAAGAGTTCAAGATGGGCAGCAAAGCATCGCAAGTTGTGAGGGAATACGTCTACATAGAACACATAGTAACTGCTGACCCAGACCACAAGAGTGAAATAACTAGGAAAAGGTTGGGGTGGAGTGCATTTGACAGGAGGAGGAGGAAGAGAAATAAAAAAGGAAAGGCAGGCCATTCATATCTGAATGGAAGCTTACCGGTATCTCTCAAGAGGAAAGTATATAACACGTCTATCTTACCGATACTCACCTATAGGGCAGTAACAAGGAGAATTCTGAAAGGGGCTGGACTTAAACCAAGAACAATACAGCGAGCTATGGGAAGGAAAATGATAGGTGTTATATTAAGAGAAAATAAGAGAGAACAATGGGTCAGGGAATAAAATGAGAGTTAATAATATCCTACTCAAAATCAAGAAAAGATGGGCTTGGGTAGGTCATGTAACGCGGAGGCAATATAGCCGATGGTCCCTTAAGCTAAGAGTGGATTCCAAGAGAACGTAAGTGCAGCAGGGTCATCAGAGTCAGGCGGGAAGATGAGATTAGCAAGTTTGCAGGTGTAAGGTGGCCGCAGCTGGCACAGGACAAAGTTAACTGGACGAATGTGGGAGAGGCCATTGTCCTACTTTTGGACGTAGTTAGGCTGATGGTGGTGGTAGTGGTGGTTTAATAGTCTGTGCATTTCTCCATAACCTGATTGTAGTGTTCTCTTCACAGAGTGTCTAGTTCTCACTAACAAAGGTAAAACACCAATCAAAGAACGGTGTTGGGTCAGGCAAGGCAAAAAGATTTTTCCACTACTAGCTGTTCGCCACGCATTTGCAAGAGGTATTCAGGGCGTCGGACTAGAAACAGCTGGAGATAAAGGTGATTAGAGAACCCATTAATAATCTACAATTTGCTGATGGCACTGCCCTGCTAAGTAACTCTGGGGAAGAATTGCAATCTCAAATGGAGGACTTAAGCATGCAAAACATAGCGGTGATGCTCAACACTCTGGGAACACAACAGTTTGTGATGTGCAGAGATATAGTGGAAGTGGTGAAAAAGCACATCTGACCTGAATAAGTAATGACTGGTGATCCAGGCCACAGGAATGAAATTGGAAAAGAAGTTAAGAGGATCAGTGCATCTAGAACCCCAGCCTGCCTGGCGCATTCCATTATTGCTTGTGAATGGAAACATAATATATTTCCAAGAGAGATCCGCTAGGTGGCGCCGCCCTGGTTAGCTGGCTGACTATCGTGCTCCGTTTTTCACCTGCCCCTGGCCTGGTCCAGGGCCTTGCCCGCCCCTGGATTTACACTCCATCGCGTCAGGAAGACATCCGCACCACGTGGACACCATTGGCATCACGGCCCGCTGTCGAGCTGGCGCTCCAAGCGCCTCCAAAAATCTGCTGCGGCGCGGCGCCTAACCCTAACGCGCCGCGCCTGCACCTCTGGCATGCAGCGTCTCAACAAGCCCCTGAAGCCGAGACCCACCCATACCTCGCCGATGTCAACTTCTTCCGACGCGGCCGCCGCGGGGCCTACTCCAACCACGCTTACAGCCATGTCTCAACCGGCTGCGTTCAACACCGACCACACCACCGCGCCCATTTCCGCCGCGTTCACCGACGCTGGGAGCTCCGAATCGACAGCCGCAACGCAGCCGGCAGCGTTCGTCACCGCCGCGGCGTCCACTGCTGGCCAACCCCACGCATTAAGGGAAGCCAAGAGCTTCGGGCCCACAGACGCATCGCAGTTGACTGCGTTCGTCGCCGCCGCCAGTGCCGCCGCACCTACTCGGACCACACTTCCCGCTGACAGCAAGTCCAGCACCTTGGTACCTGCGTCGCCGATTGCGGCTCAGGCTGACGACACAGCAGACATGGACCTTGCGGCGTCCCCGGTCGACGGCCATCTCATTCCGGCCCCTGAGGTCGGCTGGACCACCATCGGTGCCTGCCGTAAGCCTGCCTCCGCCACCCGCCCCCGCACCGAGCTCATCACAGTTGCCGTCCAGCTTCCCCCTGGCACCCTCAACCCCAAGATACCGCTCTACGACGTGCTTGCCGCAGTCGTCTCCGCTGCACAACTGTCCTCCGAGAGCAGTGCGGAGATTACCCTTCAGGTCAAGCCAGCCCAAAGCCTCGTCTTTTTAAAAACTCATTCCCCTCTCACCGCCCACCTCCTGCTTTCTATCACGCATCTTCAGCTTCACGGTAAGCCTATCACCATTAAAACATGCCCCTAATCCTCCCATCTCATGCCTCGGCGTCATCCATAACGTCGGTATCCACTTCACCCCTGATGACCTCATGCATGATATCGAATCATTCAAAACTGATATTCTTGCTGCACGCATGATGGGCACCACTCAATCGGTGCTCATAACTTTCGCTGGAACCGTAATCCCCCACTTTGTGTATTTCAAACGCGTTGCCTTCCGGCGCCGCCCCCATACGCCTAAGCCTCCCACCTGCACCCGTTGTCTCGCTCTTGGACACCGCGCCCACCAGTGTCCACAGCACAGCGTTCCGGCAAAGTGCCGTCGCTGTGCTGCTCCTCTACCCGCCGACCCTTCCGCTCATGTATGTGCCCAGCCCTGGTGCGTTCATTGCCAGGTAAACAACCACCCCTCCCTCGACCCCACTTGCCCCTTCCTCCGCGATAAACAACGCGAGTGTGCCAAAGCTGCGTACCAACGACGCCTAGCTTTGCGCCGGGCCACGCAACCCACCCCCTCCTCCTCCTCTAATTATGAACCTCCGTCAGCTCCGGTCACGTCACCACCAGGCTCCTACGCCGCCAAAGTTAAAGGCTCCTCGGTTCCAGCGTCCCTTTCCAGCGTCTCTTCCACTGCACCACCCTCTCCATCCCTGACTGACGAGAGCCGCTCCTTCGACCTCCGGCTCGCTATGCTGGAACGCCAGCAGCGAGAGCAACAGCGCATTTCCCACGACCTACAACAACAGATCCACGCCTTGACCCAAACCCTCCAGACAACCACCTCCTCTCTTACCTCCCAGCTTACCAAGCTAAATGAGCACCTTGTCACACTCACCACTCCTTCCTCCACCGCCCAGGTCGCCTCTTTGGCTGATCTTCTCGAAACCACCACACAGGCACACCACACTCGCTTGGTTCAGCTAGAGACGTCGGTTCTGCACATTCTTACCACCCTCCAAGCACAATCCAAACAATTAGAATCCTTCACTTCTACGCTCCAATCTCTGCATGAGTCACTGCCCCCGGCCAAAAAGAAGGAACGCGTACCCTCACGAAATTCTACCTCTACACTATCATAATGGCTTTTCGCGAGGACCTCGAGATTGTGCAGTGGAACTGCCGAAATCTGTGCCATAATAAGACCCCCCTCCACCAGTATCTACTCGCCCGCCCCTCCCTGCCCCATTTTCTCCTTCTCCAGGAGACCCGGACGGTCCGCACTGTTCCAGGCTACCGCGCCAACCATGCCACTACGGCCACACCACTTGCGTCTATTTATGTACGTAGCGACGTGCTCGTGGAGCCACTTGATATCCCCTCCGTCCTTCTTAAATATTTAGTTGGTGTGGTCTATTACCACCCTTCTTCCCGCGTCTCACTCGCCCTTTTGTCTTTCTACAACCCCCCTGTTACCTCCTCTTTATTTCCCGCCTTGGGCAAGTTCCTTCACTCTCTTCCTTCCAACTCTCCTCTCCTCTTTGGTGGTAACTTTAATGCTCCTCACACACTCTGGGGCTACCCTCAAACCCGGCCGCCTCCTCCACTGTCTGGCCCAGGAACGCCACCTGACCCTTCTCAATACTCCTGGCTCCCCTACTCGAGCGGGCACTGCCTCACAGCGCCCCACGACACCCGATCTCACTTTCTCTCGGGGTTCACTTTCATTTCACTGGCAAGTGACAGCCGAAACTCTTCTCAGTGACCACTATCTTGTCCACATTTCCACCTCTCTTTCCCACATCCCTCGATGTCATCCGGTCACTCATACTGACTGGCACGCCTTCCGCGCTAATCTCGCCTCTGACTCCTTTCAATCCTACGACGACTGGACGTCGCGCATCACTGCAGCGCTCACCTCTAGTAGCCGTCGTGTTCGCTCTTGTCACCCAGACCCAGATCCTCACCTACTCCGTTTATGGCGTCGCCGTAAACGTCTTCAACGCTCCTTCCGCTGCCAACCCCACAATGCCCAACTTTCTTCCCGGATCACTGCTCTGCGGGCCGAGATCGTCGCCCATTGCGCCTCCCTCGAGCACTCTGGTTGGAGTGCTCTTTGTGACCGTCTTGACTCTGCATTGCACTCGCGATCCACATGGTCTCCCTTCAAATCCCTCCTTGGCACTAAGCCTGCCCTTGCTCCCACTCTAGCTAAAGCCCTCACTCAAGGAACTCCCTTCGATGTTTTTGATCAGCTCGCCTCTCTCTATCTCCCGCCCCCTCTGGCACCCTCCTACCCGGTGTACTGCGGTAGACCTAACCCCGATCTGGACCAATCCTTCACCCTCCGGGAGCTCGAATCCGCTCTGGCTGCTAATGCTACACGCTCGGCTCCCGGTGAGGGTGCCATTACATACACCACACTTCGCAACCTTCCTGACTGCGCCAAAGAATTCCTCCTTAAAACCTACAATGATGCATGGGACAGCGGCTGCCTGCCCAGCTCCTGGACCTCCTCCCTCATTTCTATGATTCCAAAGACGGGCAAGCCTCCCTCTCTCTCTAACCTCCGCCCAATCTCCTTGACATCATGTGTTGGTAAGACCCTTGAGCGAATGGCCCTGACTCGCCTCTCTAATTTTCTCGAGACGAGGGAGTTCTTCCCTCATTCTCTCATCGGCTTCCGACGCCATATCTGTGCACAGGACATGTTTCTGGTTCTCCAGCACACGTTTGTCACCTACCCCCACTCAAATTCACGCACTTGTGACCGTCGATGTTCGCAAGGCCTTCGACGGTGTTTGCCACGACCACATCCTTTCCCAACTCGCCTCCCTAGACTGTGGCTCCCGCATGTACTGTGTTATATCCGCTCATTCCTCTCTAAACGTGTCGCTCGCTTTCGAGTCGACACCTATCTGTCCGACCCCCACAACCTCACCCGAGGCACTCCTCAAGGTGCTGTTCTCTCTCCTACCCTTTTCAATCTTGCTATGGCCCCTCTCGCCTCCCAGCTAGCTGAAATTCCCGACCTGCATCATATATTTTACGCCGATGACATCACTCTCTGGTGTTCGTCTGGCTCTCCCGGTCACGTACAGGACACCCTGCAACGTGGCCTAGATCTCATCGACTCCTTTCTCACCACTGCTGGCCTCTCTCCTGCTCCTGAAAAATCCGAGCTCCTTCTCCTCAACCATTCCTCATACCAGCGCTCACACAACCACTTCGTCTCTCTCCACCTTTCTGGCTCTACCAATCCTGTCGTCACGCAGTGCAAAGTTCTTGGCTTTCCTTTGCATGCAGCCAAGAACGTGCAAGCCCTCCACCGTGCTGTCACCACCTGCCACTACGTAACTCACCTCCTGCGGCGCGTGGTCACTCGGCGCTCAGGTCTCCACGAGGCTCATGCGTGCCGAGTTGCCCACGCGCTGGCCCTCAACAAGGTCTTGTACTTTGCACCCTACGTTTCCTTCAATCAGACTCAATTTAAGGCTCTTGAGACTGCCCTTGTGGGCCTCTACAAGGCAGCTCTCAACCTCCCTATCACTACCTCTACCACTAAGCTCTTTGCCACAGGCCTCTTCCATCCTCTTCGCTCTCTTCTCAGTCTCCATCGTGACTCGCAGCTTGCCAGGCTTTCCCTTACCCGTCAGGGTCAGTGGTTACTGACTCAAGCGGGTATCTCGCCCAATCCCTGCTCCCCGTTTACCTCTCCTATTCCCACCCCGGCTCCCAATCTTCGGATCCTCCCCCTTCCGTCCAACATGTCCCCCGTTCTGCACGCCGGCCGTCGTCATGCGGCCGCACAGCACCATTCCCCTCTCTTTGATACCCAGGGTGTAGCTTACACGGATGCCTCCTTCGTGGCTCCTCGAGGTTCCTGAGGCTACGCTCTGTACCACCCCCACCTCCCCGCTCCTGAAACTCACACCAGCGGGCCGTTTCTACGCCCTCCGGATGCATTGTCCCTCGAGGTCCTCGCCATTGCGCATGCCCTCCAGTCATTTGCCCTCCTTCCCTCTCTTCAAGAGTACACAGTCTATTCAGACTCACAAACCGCTATACACCACATAGAGAAACGCACCCTAACCCCTTCTCTTCAACAGGAGGTCGAACGAGCGGTCTCCACATTGCAGCCTTCCATCGTTTTCCTGCGCTGGGTCCCTGGGCATTCAGGGATTGACGGCAATGAGCTGGCTCATCAGCTCGCCCGTGACACACTTTTCCGGGCACCGTTGCCCGGAAAAGTCCCCCTGGCCCAAGCCCTCGGAGGACGGTGGGAGACTCACCCTTCGCCGCACCATAAAAGAGGTCTACCTCGAGCTCCGCCTCGACAAACGCCTTTACCCTCCCCCTCATCCATCACTCACAGTGCCGGAGGCTCGCCTTCTTCGGCACGTTCAAATGAATGCAGTCATCACCCCGTCTCGCCTCTCTATCGCTATCGATCGGACCCTTCCTGTCCCAACTGCCCCTGTATCTATGCGGACCTTGCCCATTGCCTCTTCTATTGCCCGGCTGCTCAGCAGTCGGGTTCCTACCCCCCACCATCTTTATCCATCACCACTTGGCTCGACTGGCTTGGCGCTGAAGGGGAGGAATAACAGCGACTTCTGGTCGCCCAGGCGGTCGACATGCTCGGCCTGTAAATTTTGGCCGAATAAACGTCTACTACTACTACTACTACTACTACTACTACTACTACTACTACTACTACTACTACTACTACTACTATTTCCAATCACTGTCTCATTGATCATTACACAATCACTGCAGCACAAAGGTTTACTGGCAACCTGGTTCTCATCACACATGGTAATGTACTTTCTTTTGTGATACTAGCTCCGATTTCTATCACAGCTCTCATACTGCTTCACTTCACCTTGTACTGCTGTATGCTGCATCGCAGGCATAGTTCAGCACAGCTGCTACCTATTGCTGGTGAAACATTGGTGCTGTGGGTTACAAGGCTCCTTAGTCATGTGTAAAGAGCAAGCAGTCACTTCACCATCACCCTGTCTTTTGTAGAGCGCATTTCCTGTACAGCGTTTGTAGAGCAGCCAATAACAGCAGCCGCAAAATATGTTGGTATCTAGGATATATAAAACAATCTTGTATTATTCTCAGTGACTCCAAGTACTGTCACCAGCAAGGGTGGCAAGACATGGAACTGTTTTCGAAGGCTGTCTTGAGGCCATCATTTAAAGGCTTTTGCAATGTTATGGAAAGGTTCATTAGTATGTCATGCAGTGAAGGTTGTTAAGTGTAAGAGCACTTGCTGCTGGGCTAGTTGGTTTTGGTTCATAACTAAATAGTTTTAGGCACAAAAACAGTCAAGACACATAGGTAGGTGACACGTGACCGTTGTGAATTGTGTGCCACATGTGTCTTACTTGATGTATATCAAAAATAACTGACTTGTATGTTTCCTTCACTGTGTTGCAGTGGCAGCATTGTGCACGACGTGAACGCCATACCATTTGAGGACAGATTCGATTATATGGGATTTACCTTGGCGTCCTTGGCATCATATGAAGATGTCCTCAAGCGGCAGACACCAATTAGTGGCCACGTCAGACGGTTTATCATTGATAAACTGTTTCATGAATGTTTTAAGCTGGCGTGGTATGTGGTGCTTCAAACTATTGCTTGGCATTTCTTGCTGCTCGGCTAGCATTGTTGCAGTGTGATGTCTTTAAATACTGTAAGTGAAAATTGTGAAGTACCATTTACTGCATGTAAATCACAGCAGTAATTATTGCTGTAGCCTGTAGTACTATCTACCAAAATCGTCACAGATAGTGGCAAATCAAAGATGTAATATTTCCACTTAAAAGAGTGCAACATTTCACCTCTGTTCTAGGTACTCATCCCGCACACTGTACCGTGTTGCTGCCGAAAAGCTTCTACAGAAATATCCGCATCTAGTTCATCGAGTTGGGAACGGAAGTGGTTTGGTGACCATACATAGTTTGTTTGTTTTCCTTAATGAAATTTAACTGTACTGCAACACTTGAAGACAGTTTGTGGTTTCAATCATTTGGTGGGCCATATTAGTGTGTGATAATGAAGCTTGAGGCGAGCACTCTTTGAGGGCAGTATGAGCATGGGAAGCTTGAGCACTAATGCTCACTTAACATGGATAGTTTCGATAGATGCTGAACCATTTGGCAATACATTCGCTTGCTCCAAAAATGCTCAGGTCATGGACTGTACGTGTTGTACTTAAAAGTAACGTACAAGTGTCTTTTCCATGTGACACCACAATCAAGCATGCACACGTCAGAAAATAATTTGTGCAAATCGATAATAGTGCCATCACTACAAATCCATAGAGGTAAGCTCTACCCACATTCAATTCTTTGGTGAACAAAACTGATTCATCTGTTTTTATCTCAATGCAATACACATTTGCAGAAGAGTAACTGCAGAGTGTCACGTTTTGGTCCTGTGCCTTCTTGCCAGTGCAATACAAAAAGCACTCATGAGCAAACCTTTGGTTATCCTGTTTCCATAGGCACCTGATGATGGCACGGGTTGCATGCTTGCAAGTTTAGTGTGATACACGTTCCTTGAATCCCTACTTGTCTAAACATTTTTTTTTAGATCTTTTGTGTCCAATTTTTTTTTACAGGAATCTTGGGTGCTAGGCCTGCGAAACAAATTTAAAAATATGAGGAAGAAAACAGAGACGATTACAGAAGAGATGCTGGCAAAAAAAAAGAAAGCACTCGGGCGCAGCTGCAAAAAAAGGGGGGGGGGGTGAAAAAGACACGGGGGCAGCGAACAAGAAATTATGCCGCCTCTTCGTGAGTTTTTGCTTCTGCTTGTTTCCTGTTAGAAATTTCCAGCTAATAGTATGTTACTATGTTTCGATTGTGTCGGTGCTGACTCTCAGGGCTGGGGGCAAAGTCCACTTTATTACACATGCGAGTAGCGTGGTTTTGGGGGATCCTGATCACTTTGCTAGCTTGGTAATAACTAAAAATGATAATACTCTGCTTTATGCAAGATGAACTACTTTTACCTGCTCAAACATAACAGCCTGTTCGCAACCATTTTTCTTCATGCCAAATTGTGATTACAAAATATTGCACACTATTTAACGAAGAATGGCCCATAGCTGCACTGAGTTCCCGGGTGTTTCATCTCTCATAATCTAGGTATGATGCACGAATAGCTTGGATTTGTTCATGAATATGCATACTCAATTACTGTCCGGAAAATATGTACTTTCCAAAGTAATTTGGTCCCAAAAAGCCGAACGGTATCAGTGCACTGATAATTAATATTACAAATAACTGGTACTCAGATCAATCCTGCTGTTTCTTGTAACCTTCAGACTCTGAATTTCTTTATGCTCAGTGTGCTACGTTAACATTTGCATTATTATTTCACGTACCTTCACGAGGTAGTTCAGCCATTTAATATCAATGCACATATCGTGGCCACTGTGGCTGCATTGTGGTGGAGGCGAAATGCAAAAATTTCCACATGCTTTGCAATGCCACTCCAATACCAGATGGTCTAAATTAGTCCAGAGCCCTTCACTACAGAGTCCCACATAGCCCATGCGTTGCTTCAGGATGAAACAACTCTAGTTGCCGAAATTTCCAGCCCTCTAAAATGGCACATGTGCAGCTTTGAGGCATGCCGCAGTTCAGTATATAGCCACTCCGATTTACCATGTTTATTCCTGCCTATCAATGTATCCTGTGGTGCATCTGGACCTACAGTAGAAAGGTTTACTTTGACAATGGGGCTACTAATAGCTAAACAGCAAATATTTTATGATGTTGATGTTAAAGACTGCATAGTAATACTAAATTACTGGTGGTACTGAAGAGTGGCCATCTAAAAAATGGAGATCCTATAAAAGTGGTGTAGCGGCTAAGGTGTTCCGCTGGATCTATTCCTTGGCGGATTTTGATGGCGAGAAAATGCAGAAAAGTCCACGCGCTAAGGTTTCTGTGCATGTTAGAACCCTAGGCAGTTCAAATAATGAAGAATCTTGCTGTACGGTGGCTTTTTTTCTGCCCCACCATAGTACAGGTATGTGCCTGAAAGCCACTACCTTTGCTTCGGCTTTTAAAAGCTGGTACAACTCAGCAAATGGTTGGTTGGTAGGTTGGTTGGTTGATGGGGTTTAACGTCCCAAAGTAACTCGGGCTATGAGGGATGCCGTAGTGAAGGGCTCCGGAAATTTCAACCACCTGGGGTTCTTTACTTGCACTGACATCGTGCAGTGCAGTGCACATTAAAGAATCCCAGGTGGTCAAAATTTCCGGAGCCCTTCCTGCCATCTAATTATTATGAAAAATGTTCCTGTAAGTATTTATTGAAATGGATAGTAAGGAACTTTTGTGCGATGCATTTGCCTTTAGTTTAAGGAAAAGTTATTAGCGGGTAGTAATGTGGGAAAAAGATGAATGCGATTTTGTCACATGAATTGAAAAAATCAATTCCAGATTGCCTTTAAGGGCTTATACTGACCCCACTTTATTGGAGTAACTCGTTCTTCTCATTACAGGACTGCAGCCACTGTTTTGTTTACGGCGAAACAATGGAGTCACTCGAAAGCCACAATGAGTGGCTTAGACAAAACCTGGCTGCAGACAGCAGTGAACTGCGGCTACGCTTGCTGGCTACGGCTCAGAGGCGCCATCAGGAGCTCCGGACTATGAGCATACCAGATGCTTTGCTCTTCTTTCCTTTCCTGACAACTGAAGCATCGGTACGTTCAGCATTTTAATATTTTGTGCATTGTTTTAAATGTGCTCTTTCCTTTTTTAGCTCTTGATGGAGTTTGATATCCTATTCAAGAGAAGCATTGCTGATGCCATGAAGGGTGGTTTTACGTCGCTGCGCAAGATCCTCGTGGAACATGGTGATGAGCATGAAGCCGCAGCATTGGCCCAGCAAGGAGATAACTACAACAACACAATTCAATTATTTTCGTTTACCACTTATATTGCACTTTTATTCTAAAAGACAAGGTGACATGAAAGGGTGCGTGTTAATCTTTTCAGAAGTGCCGCCTTGGAAATGCATGGCAATGCAGGTTTCCATGCTGGCCAGTTACGGCAAAAGGCAATGTGTGGGGTTTATATCAGGTGTCCGAGCTAGCTTGCCAAGGTTTAAAATTACACCGGAGCATTATAGATGGAGGCAACTTCAACCTGTACTTTGTTCAATGAATAGTTAAATAAACTGAAAAAAAAATTCGCCCACTGTGTTCTGAGCAAATTCCAGGGCCCAATTGTAGACCTGACAAAAAGCGTCTAATTCATCAGTTTTTATTTTCATGAGTGCTACTGCTGGTGGGAGCGTAATGAAAGACTGTAGCGTAACACTGTGGTCCCCCACAAAGATGCCTCGATAGCTGCACTGTCCGACAGCAAAAGCACTGTGTGCACTGCGAATCGCTAGTGGGCATCTGCGGTCTACAAACTTCCTCTGCTTTGATTACTGACTTCTTTCCCTTTAAGCCCAATCCTCTAAAAGTATCGCATGAACTGCTCCGTCATTAAGTATGCACACAATTACCGGAATTGCCAGCCTCGCAGTACGTTTTCAGCTTCTGAACATGATTATCCCAACATCAGTGATAAACCACTGTATGGGGGGTATTCATTTGAGCCTCAATGGCCGCCATGTTGGTGCACATGGAGAACAACGAAAGGCAGCACACCGTGTGTAATCGGCTTTTCGCCATTCGCTCTGTCCTGCACCACTGAAGCTGCGTGCCTTACATCAATTAGCCATCCATCACAACATGCATGGCCCGAGTATTCGCCAATATTTTAGCTCCTTTATGCTCAGCTCAATATACAACTGCCGATGTCTAAATTTTTCTCCCCTATATGTGCCAAAGGCATTGAACAGCTGCCAAAGAAGTGTGTGAAGATTTACAGTGCTCACTTCATTGGCAACTAGTCATTAAATGATTACAGAAACCTAATTTTAAATGCATATTTTCTTCTTCGTAATGATGCGTTGGACATTAGAATATCAGTCACCCCATATATTCTTCTAGAACCATAAATAAATTTTAATGGAATTTTTTCTTGATGCTGTTTTGGCTTCAACAACCAAACAATGGCTGTGAAGCGTACGAAGTGTTCAGGTCACATGAGGCATAAAAAAGTCTGCGATATAACCACTGATATGCCGATTGGTCTCATTGCAGAACATGAACCAGGCTGGCTTAAGTATTGTAGTGAATTAAATCTACATCCACGATTATACTGTACTTTTTTATGCCTCACGTGACCTCTAAGACTCGTCGAGCCATCGTTCAGTTGTTGAAACTGAAACCGTAACAGCATCATAAGAAACTTAATGACAAATTATTTAGTGATTTTGGGGAACATGACAGGGTGATCCACATATACTAATGTCTAACCCATCATTTGAAAGAAAAAAACAAGCAGGCAAAAGTCATACTTGGGCAAGTCAGTATCAGTGATCCGTGGCATGAGGGGTAGCATAACCAAGACTATGGACAGTGAATGGATACGCATACCACAGCTGTTAACACGAGTTTCAAAGGATGAGGCTTCGAGTGGGAAAGGATGTCAACACCATTGCAGTTGCACCAACTGGAATCCCCTTTACTGGCTAGGTGAGATACACATTGCGCACAGGAGAGCAGTTCATGTGAAGACCTCCAAGTCTCCCTTGCAATCCTGGGACACAGGGCCAAAACATGCACGACGTTCTGTGGAAGCGTGACACCTTCAGAGATGTATACTTTGTTGTCTTTTCTGGATCTCTTAAACGGTCAGAGCGAGCAAAGTTTCTTGAGCGGGGAATGCCAGAGGATTTCAGTTGTTTGGACGGCCAGTAGAAGATTCTCTCGAAGTTGACACTTTGCAGCATTAGGTTACAGAGCACAGCGAAAAGGTTTTTCAGGCGGCGTGTGTAACAATGCCATTCAGACTTTAAATTTTCTATACCTTTCGGTAGTGGCCTGTGTGGGTTGTAGCTAATGAAAAGTTGTCAGACGCCCTGAGGTATGATACTGAAGAGATACAGAAGACAATAGAGTGTGCTGTGTGGTGACAGCAGTGAGGGACGCGGTCACGCACAGGTCTTAGGAAACATGAGAAAAAGACACCCGAAGAACTAGAAATATAAATGACACAAGGGTGGAAATCCGGGCGAGTCTTTATCAGTGATCCATGGCACGAGGGCTAGGGCAAACCAATACGACAAGAAAGAAAGAACGCATACGCACACCACAGGTGCTAACATGGACTTTTGAAGGACGAGGCTTACAGTGGGAAAGAACGTCGATGCCTGCAGAGGTGACATCAACGTTTTTATGCCACCTCTGATAGCATAATAGAGCACGTTCTATTGCCTTCCGTATCCGTTTCAGTATCCTACCTCAGGGCGTCCGACAATTTTCATCAGTTACAACCCTTACACAGGCCACTACCGAAAGGTATGCAAAATCGTAAATTCTAAATGACATCATTACGCACGCACGCCTCCTGAGAAATCTTTTAGCCGTACCCTGTAACAACTGAAATCCTCTGGCATTTCCAGCTCAAGGAACTTTGCTCCCTCTGGCCGTTTAAGTGGTCCAAAAAAGACAGCAAAGTATACATCTCTGAAGGTGTCACGCTTCCACAGAACGTCGTGCATGTTTTAGCCCTGTGTCCCGGGTTTGCAAGGGAGACTTGGAGGTCTTCGCATGAACTGCTCTCCTGCGTGCAACGTGTATCTAGCCTTGCCGGTAAAGAGAATTCCAGTCGGTGCAGCTGCGATGGCGTAGATGTCCTTTCCCAATCTAAGCTTCATCCTTCAAAACACCGTTAGCGCCTATGGTATGTGTTCCTGTTCTTTGCTCGTTGTCTTGGTTTGCACTTCCCCTTATGCAATGGGTCATCAAAAATTGGGTCGCCGTCTCATGCTCCAAAAATAATATTTGCACTATACCGAATATAAGACTCTACAGCTCGAGGGCTAAGAATGCTCAAGCATAAAACCAGTACACCGCAATAAGCTACTCTTTAGCACTTGCTTAAATCAAGTGAGATCTCTGAAAGATTCTAATAGACTGAGTGCATCATTACAGCCATGGCAGCTGTCGGGGAACTATAGTCAGGTCCAACTGAAGAACGCGGTGGAAAATTCTCCTGAAAGGAGTCCGTCCGGCCAAGAGCACTGACGATTTCTCATGACATAGCGATTAATCTCCTAGTGTGACACTCCAATGTCTGGCAGGTAGCTCTATAACATTTTATTTACTGCAACGTCTTGACAATCACTCGACACCATTAACTGGAGGACCGCCTTTGAAGAGTATCTGCCGCTGCATTCGTGAGCTGTATGCGACTATGGGCGCTATTTAAGACGGCGTTCAAAGTGCCAATTGTCGCAGTATGGCACGGTCAAACTACACAATTGTATAGTTAATAGGCATTGCAAGAAGCTGCAGTTACCTCTATCATTGATTCACTGATTGTTAGATGCAGTCTTATTTCCTGCAGACAGAACGAGTCGTTTTCCAGTACCCGTTCATTACTCTAGCTTCAGCAGTAGGATGTCTTGTGTTTTGCGTTTGCACATATCGTGCTTTACACTAGTAGTAATCTTCAAGACAACAGACCGAAATTCTCGAGACCCGTGTACAGTGCGATGTCAGTGCACGTTAAACAAACCCAGGTGGTCGAAATTTCTGGAGCCCTTCAGTACGGCGTCCCTCATAGCCTCAGTTGCTTTGCGACGTTAAAGGGACACTGAGGTCAGGACAATAGACACGACATTCGTCGTGTGCCAGCACTTCCGTTTACTCGGCTATCTCTTCATAAAAAAAGAAATTCTTACTAACCTGAAGAGTAAGGGAGCGCGCTTCACATCCACATTCGTCTGCCGGTGGCACCGTGGCTTTGCCACGCTGCAGTGGGAGTTTGCGCTCTCTATTGACACGTACAAAACAAGCTTACCGCCGCATAAATTTGCTCTGTTATCTTTGCTGGCATTACTAAAAGTACAGCCGACAGCACGCTTAACACGAACGCTCGAGTGCGCGCCCTGCACTGACATTACAGCTGCTGAGCGCTGGGCGCTCCGTTTCGGACCACGCTGCACGGTGTGTTTTGCGGTAGCTGGCGACAGCTGGTGCCCTGTTTCCACCCTAACATAGTCTCAGACCAAGTGGCGGTGGCCTGGAGGCGCTAATGTCAGTGGAAGACAGGCGCTCGAGCGTTCGTGTTGAGCGTGCTGCCGGCGGTACCGTCCGGTTCACGCTTCGAAGACCAGCAACGCTTGCTGCTTTCGCACACCACTCCACACACAATAGTCCTCCTCTACGGTCTGCATCATAGAGGAAGGAAAGAACGTAGCCTGCATGTAAACTTCCGCGCTATCTCGTGCACCCGCGCCGCCCGCGCTGCCCATGTGAACGCGGCGAACGCGGCTGCTGCTGATGATGATATGGCGCCCCTCTCTAACAGGACCTACTGTGCTCTGTAATAGGCAGTCACCTTTCGTCGAAACAAATTTTCATTTTTTCATAGTTCGCATCTCATAGCTAGGGTTTTTAGTTAAAAAAAAGTTAAAAAAGGGGGTGTGGGGGAAGCTGGTGCCTCAACTATCCTGAAGCAGGACCTGTCGCGTTGCTCTTCATTGGTAGCGATGTGCCCTCCCTAGGCGTTGCTTTACGCGTTGCGCTAGTTAAAAGAGTGCAGACACCTAATTTTGGTGGCATATTTTCTTCTATGCTTAATTATATATAATCAAATTATTCTCTCGTGCTGTTTCAGTTTCGGTTTCAACCACTTTGTGACGTCAAAGTTGCGTTTAGGTAACGAGAGGCATGCAAAAATTGCGATGTAATCGCTGCTGCTTGATTCGTTGTCATTCTAGCTGTTGGATCAGGCTGGATTTAGGCTAGCGGGGGTTCTTTAACAAAGCAGCGATTATACCGCAGATTATTTAAGCGTTGCGTGACCCAAACACTTCTTCGACGCTACAGACGGCATTCGGCTGTTGAAACCGAAACAGCATGAGAGAGAGATAAATTTGATTATAAATTATTTATCGATCGTAGGCGAATACCACATGGTACTCCATGTATACTAATGCATTGCGCATCACTGGAGAGAAAAAAGCACGCACCGAAAAGTTAGGTGTCTGTACTCCTTCAATGTTCTCCTGTACTTTCAAAGTTCTTTCCTTCCTCCATGCTTATGACCAAGCGGCCATGCATATTCACTTTATCGACCATGCGGGATGCAGTATAGTACGCTCACTCACCCCGACAGCACCGATATAGCAGTGGTATGAAGCGTGTAATTTGTGGACGGAGCCGCGCTCGATGGTGTCGTGAATGAAAGTGGGCGCTCGCGCAATATTAAAACTAATACCTGCGACCTGGCCGTCTTGCGCGGAAAACAGCGGGCGCACTGTTTCAGCACCCTACTCGCCGGACGGCGTTCTGCGTCAGGTATCTCGCAACTGGAGCCTCTGCATTCCGACGCATGGCTTCGTTTCTGAAATTGGTGACTCTTCGAATCGACCTATGACTAAAAGCGTTTCTACCGGCATACCGATACCGCGAGCCAGCGCGCCTACTGTTTCCAGCACTGAACGCGCGCGCGAGAGAGAGGACTTTATTCACACCGACATGGACCTTGGGTCAGGGGCTCAGCCAGGGGGCGCAACCAAGGCAGATGTTACTTTTGATTTTGCCGCGCACGCCCATTTCAGTGTTTTCCTTATCACAGTAACGACATCATCCAGCGCGGCTACATACCACAACTCCACGTTTCAGAGCACTGCTGTAGTGGCGAACAGCCACGTGCGATTATTTTCTTATTTCGTGGATTCCTTTTTCCACGCGGAAAAAAATATAGCATACATTAAAATGAGCCTATGAATAAGAAGCTTTTTGGAACGTGCTATGATTTGGCCCTGCAATTTTCATCCAAAACACAATAGCTGAAAAGTTTTCTTATTTAATAATTTACTCAATTGAACATCATACAAAGGTTCCTTCAACATAGAGTGCAAAACAACATGGTTGTGGTTGTCTCCACCTATTGTGCCTCGGTATATTGTTAATTTGGCTCTATTTAGCTAGTACAGCTGATATATTTTTGATCATGGACACCTGAGCCATAATTAACAAATGACATTTAGCTTTTCTGTGTGCCCGGTTCTCACCTTATTAGTTTACAGTCAGTCTGTACCTTGGTCTCGAATTTGTCGCAGCGTGAGATCTTCTGCCAGGCATTTCTTTCGCGAAAATGATGCATGTTGCATTTGCACTTTGTTGGTTGGAAATTTCAACCTGCCGTCTGACACAAGTTCTACATGACTGTTTCTGCAGAAAATGACCTGCAAGGGCTGCTCACTGTCACCATGACAAGGCTGAAGGAATCAATTGAGGCAGTCTTAACTGAAGTAAGTGTCTGATCTATTGATTTAGTTTCATGCTAATAATAAAGATATATGGCAACACAATGCGATGCAACAGTGATAGTGTAGTGGCAGCAGCGAGTTCACCGCCAACGTGCCACCTGTTCTGCGTCCACTGCAAACACTCTACTGGCCGTGGTTCTACAAAAGTTACCAGCAGTCGTCTCCGCCCTTTGTGTGTGCTCTGCAAACTAAGACTGACTAGCCAGCCTACCCTTATGGTGATTAGTAGTGCGCAGTGCCTTGCACTGTCAAGACTATGTGGCCATGACACTCTGTGCGGGAGCAATTGTTGCATGTTTCTGGCGTGAAATTTAGTAGCAGTGGATTTAAAAAATGTCACCAGGTTCAGTGCTAGTTGTGCTGCATTTCTAGAATAAGTGGCAAGAATGGAAGCTAAGCTAAGTAAGCTGTTCTCCCGGCTCTTGCATGACAGTTTTGACAACTTGACTAAGCATGAATATTCCAGCCCTAGTGCAATCACCAAATCATGCTATCTACCTGCGTTCTTTTGTCCTCATTAGTGCACCTCTCAAGAATGTCGCTCTTCATATGTACTTGCTGCTTGGTTTCCATCAATAGCTTTCACCCTGAGGCCTTTAGCGCTTAAGAAAAACCAGCCAAAAAGACGGGGACAAAGGAGAGACGAGGCACACACAACGACTGGACTATCAACTGTGCTTTATTGAAAAAACAGCCAGTCTCCAAGAAAACCCAACAGAGCATGCGCAACTCAACGGCACCGCAAAACCAGCACAAAAAACAACAACAGCGATCTCGTAAGATAGTCAAACTGCGGTGTCAACGGGACAAGTAACCTAATTCTTTCTGCATCAGCGTGATAGAAGCCGTGCTAACACAGTTATCTCCATGATTGCTAATGTGAAATGCTTCGAGGATTTCCCGCTCAACCTTACCCTTGCCTCTACCGAGAAAAGTGACATTGGCAAACAACGGGTAGCACCCGCAATCGCGGCAATGGCGAGCCAAGTTTGCTCCGTCAGCCGGAGTCAGAGAGTTATGGTGCTCTCGTAGCCTCTCTGACTCCGGCTGACGGAGCAAACTTGGCTCGCCATTGCCGCGATTGCGGGTGCTACCCGTTGTTTGCCAATGTCACTTTTCTCGGTAGAGGCAAGGGTAAGGTTGAGCGGGAAATCCTCGAAGCATTTCACATTAGCAATCATGGAGATAACTGTGTTAGCACGGCTTCTATCACGCTGATGCAGAAAGAATTAGGTTACTTGTCCCGTTGACACCGCAGTTTGACTATCTTACGAGATCGCTGTTGTTGTTTTTTGTGCTGGTTTTGCGGTGCCGTTGAGTTGCGCATGCTCTGTTGGGTTTTCTTGGAGACTGGCTGTTTTTTCAATAAAGCACAGTTGATAGTCCAGTCGTTGTGTGTGCCTCGTCTCTCCTTTGTCCCCGTCTTTTTGGCTGGTTTTTCTTAAGTATAATGTACCAACTAACCCAGATTTCAACTCTTCTGCCTTTAGCGCAGCATAATTATTTGCTTGCAGCTAATGCTACAAGCAAAACTTTTAACTACGTCTATCTGTATGAAATAGCCTAATTTCTTGCTGCGAATATTGCTTCAAGCCTAAAGGTGTGTAAATGATTATGTGTGGTTTTTATTCAATCTTCATTACAGAAGGAGCCTCCTTTGACTCCATGCCTCACCAGGACTGACGGCAGAATAAGCCTCTATGTTGATAAGCAACACCTTTTTGAGGTGTCATCCCTGCATGCAGGGATGGCATCTCTCTTCGCATCTTTTTGGGTATTCCACATTGAATACCCCCAAAAGGCGCATAGAACGTTAACCTTTATGCAGCACGCCTTAAAGCACACAAAGCCGCGCATCAAGTCATTGAACCTAATAAACATCTATAAGGGTCATGGAGGTGGCTCTCCATAAATGTATCAAGAGTTTGCTGCAAATCCTAATGTTGTAAATAATGTTTCAAATAATGTTGTAAATAGTTTTGTGAATAGTGTCGTGAATAGTGTTGTAAATAGTGTTGTAAACAGTGTTGTAAATAGTGTTGTAAATAGCATTGTAAATAGTATTGTAAATAGTATTGTAAACAGTTCTGTAAGTAATTTAAGATTATTTCATCTCAGTGCCTGCAATTTGATTTAAGCATTCACTCGAGTTCTGTGCCCCCTCAAGGAGAGAAATATGCTCATGTTGCATCATGAATGCCACTTTATAATAGGAAATTTACTCCAAAAAAACCTTGCAGAAACTCCTTCAAAGGAGCGGAAACACTCCTGAAAAGCTCTCTAAAAGGAGAATTTATTACTGCTATTTGGTGCCATTTTAACCCCTATCCTGAGAGAATTAAAAATGTACTCCTCTGGACACCAAACATACCTCTCCATATTTGAGAGTACAGCTGGTATTAAAAGGAGCATTAGTACTCCTTTATGATCTGAACATTTACTCAAAAAGAACACCTGTCCTAAGAGGATTAAAATTTCTACTCCTTTGAACACCACAGATACCTCTCTGCATGTGAGAATAAAGCAGATACTAAAAGGAGCATTAATACTCCTTGATGATCAAGAAATTTACTCCAAAAATAACCCCTCTTTTAAGAGGAGTAAAATTTGTACTCCTTTGAACACCAAAGATACCTCTCCGTACGTAACAGTAAAGCAGGTACTGAAAGGAGTAAATGATCACAACATTTACTCCCAAAAGAACCCCCCTCCTAAGAGGAGGAAAAATTTTACCCCTCAGTGAACACCACAAATACTTCTCCGTACGTAGGAGTATAGCAAATACTTCTTTTTTGAGGAGTAACTGAAACTCCTTTTCGGGCGTGCGCTACGCAATGGGCTATTTACTCATTTCTGGGTATTTTTCCGTTTGCAGTGCAGGTGCGTGTTTGCGGGAGGGAGGTGTAGGAGTGTAGCGGCGAGCGGCGCGGTTTTTTTTATACCTTTCTTTTACGAAGCGCTTGAACAACGTAGCGTCGGCGGGGTCTCTGTTCGTCTTACGCTCCTGGTGCTGGCATCGGATCACAACGGCGCATTTCATCCTAGCTGATCTTTTGCGGCCGATTTGTGTGTCGACATTTTACACTACTGACGTGTGTCACATAATCTGATTAAGTAAAAAGTAACCAATTGCGCCTTTTGGAATGCGAGTATGCTAGTGGCGCGGAAGTTTCGGTTGACAAGGATAAATTTGCTCTCAAGTGCAGGGACTAAAACATATGTAAGCTGCTGATGCACGTGCTAAACACATACACCTTCAAAATGTGCGCTGAGTAGTACAGCTACACCGCAACAGAATATCTTTTGATATGTGTGTCTTTTGCAGCACATTTAAAACAAACGACCGTAATAAAAATATCAGTCAATGACTTTCCAGCTCATCAAGTGAATTTCTTTGCATAAAATCTCTGAGCATTATGTGCACGTGCAACCACTGCAGAACACAGCATTATTCCAAGCCTTGTGTAACAAGGGACGTCTTGGGATAGTGCTGCTGCGCGCACATATGTGCTATTTGATTCATGCGTCTTCATCATATTGTAGCGTGCAACGCCAAAAAGAACACCCGCGCAGAGACGAAAAACCTGCGGCGGTCACCCAGTGGTTCGAGCGCGCGCGAGAGAGCCAACTAACTTCTTCCTCTTCTAGCGCATGCACTACTTCTGTCTCTTCTTCGAATGCATGTATCACTGCCCCCTCTTCTGCAGCATCGACACGATGCGGCTAGGAGAGAAAAGTCAGCGAAAGGGTAGAACACAGCTGCAGTGGACCGCAGTTCAGTCAGGTAGCCGGTCGTGGTAAGGCTTCATGCGAACAACGTGTACGACGTCAGTTCGGTGCGACCGGCGCGATGAACAAGCTGTCGGGGCGGGAGCAACTGCATAAGTCACATCACTGATGCGGCGCACTACTTCGTAAGGGCCGAAGTATCGGCGCAGCAGCTTTTCAGAGAGCCCGCGGCGACGAACAGGTATCCAAATCCACACAAGGTCGCCGGGAGCATAACTGACGAAACGGCGTCCACAGTTGTACTTAGTGGCGTCAGCCTCCTGTTGACGGTGGATGCGCAGGCGGGCCAGTTGACGCGCTTCCTCAGCACGCTGAACGAAGGTATCTACGTCGATGTCAGCGTCAGAGTCGCAGTAAGGGTCGACGGGCAACATAGCATCCAACGGAGTGGTCACCTGGCGACCGAAGACAAGCTGAAAGGGGGTCAGTCGGGTTGTTTCCTGCAGGGCGGTGTTGTACGCAAACGTTACGTACGGCAGAATGGCGTCCCAAGTTCGATGCTCGACGTCAACGTACATTGATAGCATGTCGGCTAGTGTGCGGTTGAGTCGCTCTACCAACCCGTTTGTCTGCGGGTGATACGCCGTAGCACGTCGGTGGCTCGTGTGCGTCAGAGTCATCACGGACTGGGTTAAGCGGGCCGTGAAAGCAGTTCCCCGGTCAGTAACAACAACGGCGGGTGTTCCATGACGCAAGACAATGTTGTGGACGAAGAACTGCGCCACTTCAGCAGCAGTGCCTTTGGCAAGAGACGTGGTCTCAGCGTACCGTGTGAGGTAGTCAGTCGCAACGACTATCCAACGCATTCCAGACGAAGACTTCGGAAATGGACCAAGGAGGTCCATGCCCACTTGATGGAAAGGGGTCTTCGGTGGATCGACGGGGTGAAGAAATCCGGCCGGTTTCAATGGAGGAGTCTTCCGACGTTGGCATTCACGGCATGTTTTGACGTAGGCCCGCACCGATGGGAGTAACCTGGGCCAATAATACTTTTGTCTAATCCGCGCGAGTGTACGGCTGACTCCAAGGTGGCCGGCGGATGGTGCATCATGACAGGCACTCAAGATCTCAGACCGCAGCTGTGATGGTACGACAAGTAGGAACACTTCTTCGCTGTTGGCAAAGTTGCGCTTGTAGAGAACACCAGACCGTAAAGTGAAGGTGTGAAGCCCTCGAAGAAAAACACGCGGAATGGGAGCTTCACTGCCTTCGAGGTAATCGATGAGCGGCGCCAACTCCGTGTCCGCCCTCTGAAGCTGCGCCATTTGGGTGGTACTAACAGAGCCCAGGAAAGGAAAATCATCGGTGGTTTCTTCGGTATTGATTAGGATAGGCGCGCGCGACAGACAATCCGCATCCTGATGCTTGCGGCCAGACTTGTAAACTACTGTTAAGTCGTATTCTTGCAAGCGTAAGCTCCATCTAGCCAAGCGTCCTGAGGGGTCTTTGAGGCTCGCCAGCCAGCATAAGGAGTGGTGGTCGCTTACCACACGGAAGGGTCGTCCGTAGAGGTACGGTCGGAACTTGCAGATGGCCCATATCACTGCAAGACATTCTTTCTCCGTCGTAGAATAATTGGTCTCGGAGCGCGTAAGTGTCCGACTAGCATAACTGATGACCCGTTCTGCACCGTCTTGCCACTGGATCAGTACTGCACCAAGGCCAACATTGCTGGCGTCACTGTGGATGTCCGTGGCAGCATGCTCGTCGAAATGGCCGAGTATCGGAGTGCTTTGCAGACGGCTGCGAAGCTCGACAAATGCAGCCTCTTCGTCGGTCCCCCACAGGAAGGGCGTGTCGTCACGGGTCAGTGCGTTCAGCGGTTCCGCGATTTTCGAGAAATCTTGAATAAAGCGCCTATAATAGGAGCACAGGCCTAAAAACCGGCGAACGGCCTTCTTGTCAGTTGGGCGTGGAAAACCTGAGACGGCAGCAGTCTTGTCAGGGTCCGGGCGAACACCTTGTGCGCTGACAACGTGACCAAGAAAGCGAAGTTCCTCAAAGCCAAAATGGCATTTCTCGGCTTTGATGGTGAGTTGCGCGGATTTGAGCGCTTGTAGCACAATGCGCAACCGCTCCAAGTGTTGGTCAAAGGTGGGCGAAAATATAACGACATCGTCCAGGTACACCAGGCAGGACTGCCATTTCAAGCCGGAGAGGACAGTGTCCATCATGCGTTGGAAAGTGGCCGGTGCTGAGCACAGACCAAATGGGAGCACTTTAAACTCATAGAGGCCGTCAGGCGTCACGAAAGCCGTCTTCTCCCGGTCTCTCTCGTCCACTTCGATTTGCCAGTACCCGCTTTTAAGATCCAATGACGAGAAGTATCTGGCGTTCCGCAATCGGTCGAGCGCGTCATCTATCCTGGGCAGCGGGTAAACGTCCTTTTTGGTCACGCTGTTAAGTTTCCTGTAGTCCACGCAGAAACGCAGAGTATTGTCCTTCTTTTTGACAAGAACCACAGGCGATGCCCACGGACTGGTGGACGGCTGAATGACATCGTCTGCAAGCATCTCGGCAACCTGATTCTGAATGGCTTCTCTCTCCACCGGGGAAACACGATATGGGCGCTGGCAGACGGGTCGCGTAGTTTCGTCAGTGATGATACGATGCTTGGCGAGTGGAGTTCGGCCGACCTTCGAGCACGTAGCGAAACAGTCCGCAAATTCTGCCAAGAGGGCCGACAGAAGATACCTCTGAACCGACGGCAAGGCAGGATTTATTCTGACTGACTGAAGAACGTGATGTGGGCCAGCATACTCCGGAGAGGGTCCTCCCACGGTGCACAAACCTGGAACCTCAGCAACGTCGTGGAGGAAGGCAATAGCCATGCCTTTGGCCAGGGGCTGATATTCGTTGGCAAAGTTAGTCAGGAGGACGTGGGTGCGGCGGTCACCCAGTGGTTCGAGCGCGCGCGAGAGAGCCAACTAACTTCTTCCTCTTCTAGCGCATGCACTACTTCTGTCTCTTCTTCGAATGCATGTATCAATATGCAGTGCACATCCAATGTCGCTTATTTTTCCCTTCCTTCCGAGCATGGTCACCTATTTTCTACGAGTGTGGCCGACATAATATTGAAAGTCTTTGTCTTTCAATGCAGTGGTTGTTTAATATCTTCAATTGTCAAAGTAATGCATTGAGCACAAATGCATATTGGTCAAAAACATTTATTAAGGCTCTCTCGACCAACATGAGGAGCGACTGAACACATATGGAGTGTAGTGCTACAATATCAGTATGTCACTATAAACACTGGTCCCCCACACTGAAAGTAGAACAAATTTTTCGGGTAAAATATGCAAGTATGAACGTTAATTAATGGCTGTGATCTGCAGATATTCTGTTCTGACAGCAAAGTGTTCACAAGAGTGGCCTGCAGACATTTCATAATTTGAAGGACAAAACTTGCTACCATCTGCAAACACAGGATGCCCTGCTGCTAACGCAGTTTAAAAATCTAGACCATGTATGTTTGATGCAGACAGGCCATAAATAAGCACTAAAGCTAAATATGCAGTGTACAGTCATCCTACTAAACCAATGATAGTGCAGAGTGAAAATATGCATAGAAAAAAAATTTCTCAAAAGGCGTGTACATGAATGCATTACTCTACATGAAAATAGGCGGTGGGGGCACGTCCTCGACTCTAACAGAAGAAATCTTGCTGCCACCTGCAAACACAGGATGACCTGCTACTAATGCAAGAGACAGAAACCAAGCCAATGTATACAGAGAAAGGGAACGAATTAGCACTGTGATAAAATATGTAAAAGTTTTCAGACATCAGCAAAGCACTAACGTGCACGTGCCTCGTTATATTCACCTTAATTGCTCGAAATTCGGCACTACACTGTTAAAGAAAGCCAAATGCTTCTTCACTGGCTGTGGTGATGCAGAGGCTACAGTATTCAGCTGCTTAGCATGAGTTGCAAGTGTTATCTCAGCTGTAGCATTCACATTTCATTGGAAACAAAAAGAAAAAAATGTCCATGTGCTGAGAGACAGTGTTAAAGACCCCAGATGGGCGACATCAATTGGTGACAGGTGTTCAGTGTGGCATTTCTTACAGCTACAACACAGCTTCAGGACATGAACTCCACAAAAAAGACTTTACACAACTGCGCATAGATCAAATGTGTTTCTTGAAAACGGATAGTGAACATGGGAGGCTGTAGCTTCAGGGTTCTTGCCAGCATTTAGACAAGAGGGCTTGTCTTCGCCCACACGAAGGCAAGTGTTCTTGTTGAAACACTGGCATTCCCAAGATCTTTCCTCCCTTGTTCACTTTGTGATGATCACAGTCATGCCATGCCAGCTGAAAAGAATGTATGAGTGTTCTTCAAGCATTCCCCAGCACAACACGCAAAGCACACATGCAAACATATGAAGAAAACAATATATATGTAATGTAAGAGCAGCATGTGCAAATTACATGAGATACCCATCTTCAGGTTTCAAAGAAGAAGCTGAATAATTTGCAGACAGATGAATTTATCTGTAAGAGTCAGGCTGGAGATTTATGCAAAATACAAGTACACAGTTCTTTAACTGGGTAAGCATCATCAAAATTTTCGATAAGCAATTGCTACCTAGTTTTTTACTATGGTGCATGTACTCCTCGAGCTGCCCGTATCAATATTGCTCAACCATTATCTAGCGCAAGCAAAGCAGGACATTATACGAGGTACGATGCACGTATTTGCATCGCGATGTTCCGTACTGCACTCTCAGCATGCAGATTTCTTACTAATAACCTTCTTAATTCTGCGCTTAATGACACACTCGGTGCATGCATGCTGCACTTCAGTTCGATGTCACGCTTGTCTCTCGCCAACAGCGTAAGTATTGCACCACTCGCAAGTCGGACTAGATGCGACGACACCAGGGGTGCACGGTGTCAGCCCACTTCCTTCGACGGAGCTTGCTTTTCAACAAAGTGCGCAAGTGAAAATCGCTGCGCAGCACGTTTCGCTTGGCGTAAGCATCATGATTCGATTAAGTGCTCACTTCAGAAACTGAAACGTCGTGCACGCGACTTGCAGCGTGAAGCAACACACCTGACTTATGACACTCCACTGCTAAGCCACGGCCGACTCGAAAACACTCTGACGACGCAGCGAGCGCAACTACGCACAACACATTCAGAAGTTTCTCTTCGAGCGACGCGGCGCTACCCGAGCTACCCGAGCCGCGCGCGACCGCCGCCCCGAAGCTCGGCGGAGAAAGAAGAGGAGAGGCGACCCAACTTCCGGTTGCGGGGCGGCTTCACAAAAAGTGACGTCAGGGCCTCTCCTTAGTTCTTTCCTTCCTCCATGGGTTTTTCCTTTGGTTTTGCGCCGTTGAAATACAACCTACAAATGAGCTTTTTTTATTACTAATACTTGAATTATGTTCACAACAAAAGCAATGTAAATTTTTTAATTAATTTTTTTTTATTAATTGCGAATACCAAAGCGCTTTCAGATGATTGTGCTGGCATGGCGTTTGTAGCAGCTGCGATCCTGTGATTCCATTACCCAGCGTGCCTATATAGTGCCTAGAATACTGGCAAGTGTGGCAAGGGCGGGCTTGGCGAGCGTCCCGATGTTGATGATTTCCGGCGGCGCCCGCTTGGTGCGCTGTTGTTCGGGTGGGCGCTGTTGTTCGGGTGGGTGCATCTGCGTTCAATACGCGCGCGCGGAGCAGCGCGAAGCAAACTATTCTTTTTTGTATTTGAACCGTTCTTTAAAAAAAAATGTTCCGTTATATAAGAACTATGCGAGCTCGCTGACAGTGCGCACATTTTCCCATACCAGATATAGATCAATTTGTTGACATATTCTTGCAGTTTGCCTTCGCCCGCAAAAAACTCGATACTGACCATGCAACGGATTTTTTTTATTTACTAAGCTCTCGAGGGCAAAATGATTTCAGAATGTCCAAAGCCCCTTACCACATAGCCTTCATTCGACCATACTTGAAGTGGAAATAAAGATTCACAATAAGGTTAACCAATAAACTGCACACTAAAAGAACGTTCGAGATGTTCCTTGCACTGGAAATCGAAACGCTGAAATAGAGAACTTTATGGCAGTGAAATTTAAAGCGCCGCGCCTTTAAATCGTTGTAGATATTTTTGCAAGCATTTTCGACCAGGCAGAATCATAATGCTCTGCTTCCGAAGGTGCTCGTAGAGCTTTGGGCTCCGCATCCTCATTAGCAAACATTCCACAATCCAGGCATCTTCATAAGGCATGCCTCTCACAGACTTTCGTCTTACGGCCAGGAAACAAGCTCTCACAGCTAACTGCTGCTTCTGCGGGAGTGACTATTTTTGCCTCGAGTGCTTCTTCGCTCAGTGCATTGTTTTGCTCCATCATTTGAATCATAACCTGCTGAGCATAAGCCACGCTTTTCTTTGTCTTTTTCAAAGCACGAGAAAAATTCTGGAATTTTTTTTTATCACTGCAAGGGTCTTTCGTCTTTTTTCTTCTGTACATGTTGTTCTGCGAGAGCTTCCGTAAATATTTGCAGTGCAAGCATGACCCTCCTCATCGGCGGTCAGCAAGCATTTCTATGCAAAGTACATACTTCTGTTAAGTGTGCTTGCCTGCAACAGTAATCATGCCCCCCGCCGCAGTGGCTCAGTGGTTACGGCGCTCGGCTGCTGACCCGAAAGACGCGGGTTCGATCCCCGCCGCGGCGGCTGAATTTCGATGAAGGCGAAATTCTAGAGGCCCGTGTGCTGTGCGGTGTCAGTGCACGTTAAAGAACAGCAGGTGGTCGAAATTTCGGGAGCCCTTCACTACGGCGCCCCTCATAGCCTTAGTTGCTTTGGGACGTTAAACCCCAATAAACCAAACCAAACCAGGAATCATGCCACATCCATTACAGAGGCCACGCAGAGCCATTTCTTTGATTATTTTCTCTGCCTCATGGCGGGCTGTAAGCACGCGCTTTTCCTTTTCTCTTCCTCGGAAGTAAATTGTGGTAATTACAGAACCGTGCTCACGCAAAGGTTTTCCAAAAGTCACCAGCTTCGGTCTTGCAACAGGCATAAGTTAAAGCGCCATTTGACGCAGCAGGCAACTTCATCCATGTTACCGGAATCAGAATTTCATCGAACGGGTGCCGAACATCACTTGGGCACGGACACTGCAGTATCGCTTCGCTATCACACACCGGTCCTGTAGCAATGTCTGTCTGCTCGGAATCGGAACGCTTCTCGAGTTCCTCTGATGCGCCTCCGCGAGCGACGCAATGAGAGTCAACCCGCGTATCATCACCGTCGACTGTAGAGCACAACTCGGGATCCACCAGCTCGACATTTCGCTTCCGTTGTTCAGGTGCCGGTCCTTGGTCGCAAATGTTTCGCGCCTTCCTTTGCACCGTCTTTTTAGGCACAAGACGAGGTGGATAATTTTCGAATGCTGTAGGGACAGCATCGGTCTTCAGGCGTGGCTTCACTCGGGCGAGTTCGTTCACGACGCCGTTTACCGTAATCTTAAATAATCTTTCGACGCATTCGTTCTCGAAATGTTATTCGCATACGACAGCCTTCGGTGTCAGCCTTCTGTTCGCCCTCTTGATCTTATTTTCCCATTCAGCAAGCCGCGCTGGGTCCGCCGGTGCGGTGAACAAAGACACCTTTTCTTCGTTAGACCGATAACCGCTTCGACACAACGGAACAAAACACCTCCTCTCTTTGCATTCCCGCTTAGCCTTTAACATTTCGGGATGTTTTTGCACACATTTAGCGTCTTCTAGCTTCACGATTAAAGAGATGATGCCTGTCAAACATTGATTTCACACGAGCAATCGCGCGAGGCTGCGGTATCGGCGCAACAGCAGACGACAGGAGTTCGGCGGCTTTTGCGCACCCACCCGACCGGCAGCGCCCCTTGCGGCCTCTCCGCGCAGTCATCGCGGCGGGGGCCCCGCCCTCCCGTACGAAACGCGCGCGCTGCGCACACTAGCCAGTGCATTTCTAAGCACTATACCTCGGATGTCCTAGCAGACGACGGAGCAGACGACGGCGCAGACGACGCTGTTGAGGGAATGCAGTTTCGTTTGCTGCCAGCTAAAATCACTTAATTTCGACAAAAAGGGCGAAGAAATGCACCGTATCTCAGGCTGGTGCATATCAAGGATATGTTGAACGCGAGCGGTCGGACTGAGAGCAGCTGCGATGTATTACTTTGCGCGACACGGGCATGCTCGACGGAGATATACATGAAACTGAGAGCTTAACTGTGACCTGTACAAGCGGATTACTTTGATATCAACTGCGTTACGAAACTATGTCGATACTTGAGTCCCACTTTAGCTGATATGCAACAGAAGCTCGCCCTCGCCGCATCCTGTTCAAGTGTACTTTAACAAGCAAGAAAGACCCCACACGGAAGCCAATAGAAGCAATTGTGTTTTCAAGTTCAGATTGTTCCGAGAAATACGAGCAACTTACTTTAGCACGTACTCGAATTGGAGTTCTCAGCCAGTGCGTGACGAACGGTCACGATGGCGTGGAGGACGAGCTTAAGGCGCAACGCAGCCGGTATCCCAAGCATATGCGCGCTGAAAGTTGTTCACCAGTACTGCAAACGTGCGCTCAGTCGCAGGCCAGCTGCTAGCTCCTCGATTTGCCCGCCTTACGAGTGCAAGTCGCAAGCTGCTGAGCCAATTGTGAGCGAGCCGAGCTTTCAGCAATGACGCTGCCCGCGAGCGCGCCGAGCGACGAACTTCGCCGCGCTTCCTGGCTGCCCTACTCGTCGCTACGCCTAGCAGGTTTCACATCGATGCCGGAGCTGAGTGCGCTTCGGAGCTGGTTAGCACTGAGGTGTTTCCCTCGGCGCCGTTTTACTGTGAACCCCACGTCGTAGGGGTATAAAGATATGCTCGGTTTCCGTGACCCCTTCAGGAGCGGAGCTAGCAGAGGCCAGGCGAGCTGCAATGGAGCAGCAGCAAAGCGGTTATGGGAGAAAATTTGTTTAACAGAGTACACTGTGGTGCCAGTTGGTCATACATAATCTGAACGAACAAACGTAGCGTTTAAAACAGGACACAGAAAGATGAGGACAGGACGGGGCTACAGCCTGTGTCCTGTTTTAAACGCTACGTTTGTTCGTTCAGAAAATTTGTATTGCTGTTACCGCTTCTACCAACAACTCGATATTGGCTTACGATACTACAAGCAATACAAGTGCATTTCTCGGACGCCGACATACAAGCTGGCAGGCCGGCCCCAATAAGCGCACCCTTACGCTTGTATCGCCGTGGCGCACATCAAAACCCCCCCGACAGACTCCTCTTCGCTCAGGTTGTCGTAGCACACTGTTAACAGCGAGGGACCAGAACACTTTAGAGGACAGAGCGCGAGGGCGCAGGAGACTGGGCCAAAGCGCGCGAATGACGTCATTCCGAAGAGTGGGCCCAGATGCAGCACTCACGGCAACATGCTAAGAAATCCGCTCTGTTTCGCTGTCCAGGTATTTCTTGGGTTGCTCAACGCTGCGCATGACGGTTCCTCGCCGGCTGCACGTGCGCACTACATCCCTGCGGACGGCGCAGCAACACCGGCTATGAGCAATATCACGACTTGTCCGGACGCCTGCGTCCTGATACCAACAGCGATTACAACAGCTCACGTGGTTCATTCGCCAGCTATAAAGGATCCATCAAACCAGTTCTTCACCAGTGGGCCCGGCTGCAGCACTGACGGCAACATGCTAAGAAATCCGCTCTGTTTCGCTGTCCAGGTATTTCTTGGGTTGCTCAACGCTGCGCATGACGGTTCCTCGCCGGCTGCACGTGCGCACTACATCCCTGCGGACGACGCAGCAACACCGGCTATGAGCAATATCACCACCTGCCCGGACGCCTGCGTCCTGATACCAACAGCGATTACAATAGTTCATGTGGTTCTTTCACCAGCTATAAAGGATCTATCAATCCAATTCTTCACCAGTAGGCCTGGCTGCGGCACTGACGGCAACATGCTAAGAAATCCGCTCTGTTTCGCTGTCCAGGTTAGTAACTACTTGCCAGCATATGGTTACCGAAGCGATAACCGTTCCCTAGTGCTGCTGCCTTGCCCACTGCGTGTTAAAAGGTTTTTTAATTGTGTTTTGCCGCCCACCAACGATCTCTTATCTTGTGGTGACATTGAATCCAATCCTGGGCCATCTGAAAAGGAAATGCTGTCTGAATTGTTGGAAGGCCAAAAGAAGATTGGTTCGACTGTTGAGGGCATACAGTGCACGCAGAAGGAAATGGAAAACAAACTTATGAAAATAACTGAGCGTATTGATTGCATCGATGAGCAGTTAAAGAGGCTGAATGCCCTTGGCATGAAAGTCGAGATTGTGGAATCTGCAGTGTCGAAGCTTGAATCACAGGTGTCAGCGCTTCGGGATCAGATTGATGACTTGGAAAACAGAGGGCGCAGAAACAACTTAGTCATTTATGGTCTAGATGAGCCTACTGTTGAATCAAACGAAGAACTGTTAAAAACAGTGCAAGAAGACATTACGAAATATTTCGGCAAGGAGGTAGCTGGCATTGAAAGATGTCATAGGATAGGGAAAAAAGAAGCAAGTAAGTCACGTCCTGTTGTTATTTTGAAAATTCTCGATTACCGAGAAAAAATATCATTTTTCAGAACAGGCCATAAGCTGAAAGCTCTAATATATCTCTGTCCGAGGACTTTTCTAAGGGGATTCGCGACATAAGGCAGAATTTGTGGAAAAGCTGTGCATAAGAGAGAGGAAATGGCGCAAAAGTAAAACTGGTTTATGATAAGTTGAGCATAACTGGCGACTTCTTCTGTTGGGACGAAACGAAAAATTCAAGATTTCAGCTAAGTAAGATAAAGTCTGACTGACACCAGAACCCTAACGCCCGGTCAATAAAGTTATTAAATATCAACTGCAAGAGCGTAATAAACAAGGTCGCGGAGTTAGAGGCCGTTATCCTTTCGCAGTGTTCTCAGAGCACAATGTCTCCAAGCTTCACGGTAAAGAATGCAAGTGAATGCTCGTAATTTTGTGAATAAAGATATTCTGCTTTTATATATCGAATATTCTAAGAGTGACTGCAGGAATATGGTTGCCCATCATGTGAGAAAAGTAGCAAGCCAACACTGCGTTCCTGTGGTGTTTTCCGCACCGAAGAAGCTTGCCCAACTTTGCTGACGCATTTCGTGCGCGGGAAAGAAGAGTGGCTGCAGAAAGAAATACTCAAAGAAGTTATCGACTGCTGTTCCGATGTCGTATACGAGATACTGTTGACCTACGGGAGGGCTTACATAGGCCAGACTGGGCGGTGTGTCAATGATCGGGCGGGGCAACATTTGCGGGCGTTATGGAGTGGAGGGACACATTTAGCAGAGTATTGTGCGAACTGCAGAGCGTGCGAGCCCCGGCTGATGGAGATAAAGATACTTTGCAGAGGTGGCGATAGGGCGGCACGTGAACTATTAGAAGCCTTTCATATCAGGAAGAGGGGGCATGGTGGTGTGAGTGACACGTCTGTTAATCTTATGCAGGCAGAGTACAGGTATCCTGAACACGTATTAAGGCGAAAGCCTTTAATGTCTCATCGTTGTAAGCAGCAGTTGTCGACAGAAATGGCACGCTTTTCAACTGGTAGATACGGTCGTGATGTCACAGTGCGCAAATTTCAAACGGGGCCAATTGTACTTTGGCTAGCAACCATGCAACCAATTGAAGGGATCGTATAGCGATACTTTAAGTAGGACTGAGCTTAGTTAATTGCTTAATTACCCTAATTAACTTTTCTAGTCAGGCCATATAAATAAATAAAACCGAGTAGGAGATTGGTCGAGCTCGGGAATCGAACCCCGGTCTTCGGCTCGCGAGACGAGACGAGCATGCTATGCACTCCGCCATGCCAGCGCGATGGTTTGGAATGAACAAAGACGCGTCTAGTGAATACGGTGTCTTCGCTCACTCCCATCCTCCTACCTTTCCTCCTGGCGAGGTTTAGGTGTCCACGGAGATATGAGAGACAGATACATCTCGTTTCCACAAAAACCAATTTACCGACGAGCGAGGCGTAGAACCGAATGGGCGATGGCGTTCTATGGACTGCCTGGCAGCGTTGCAAGACGTTGTCGCGTTCCACTCTTAGAGCCGAAGCTTAACATCTTAACCACACATCAGTGACCACACTTTAGGTGAAAAAAGTGCCCCCCCCCCCCTGAATTTTGACGGCTGTCCATCAAGATATGCGAGACAGTTACTGCCTAATTTCCTTTCCTCAAATACAATATTCATTTTCTTCATTACGGGCCCTCTTTGTCTTCTTTCACTCCCACTTCCTCCCTTCCTCTACGGTGCGGTTCAGGTGCCCACCAAGATGACAGATAATTACTGCGCCATTTCCTTTCCTCAAAAAGCGTTGCGTTCAAAGGGCAAGGCATCGCGCCGAACGGGTGGTGGCGTTCCTTGGACTCCCTGGCAGCGCTACAACACGCTGTCGCGTTCCACTCGTAAAGGCGAAACTTAAGCGTCATTAATTATCTGTGAATTAGTATTCAGCAGTGAAGTTCGCGGTTCTGTATTTTGTTTGCTGCATCCGGTCGCTTTATGGGAATGCCCATTACGTCCTTTTTCTTGGGCCCTCCGCACAACCGCACAGAAAGGGGTCAGTCAACCCGGCGGGAGAAGAGGGGGCGCCGAATGGCGGGGGATTACGGGAGACGTCAAACTCCCCTCATGGACGGAGTCGTTAGGTGGCATCCTGTGTGCACGTCTGTACGGCGAGGCTGACCCGCGTCACAGTGCGTGGCTTTTTGTGCCATGTCTGCAGCGGCATGCTTTGACATATTCTCACGCTAGCTGCAGGCATGAGGAGCGACGATGAGAAACAGATGACTTGAAATGGCTTTCCTGGAACTTGGGTCATCCGGACGTTGGGAAAGTGGGAAAGTGAATGTTCGCGAAGCTCGCAGCAGTGATAGTAGAAAGTGTACATATGTGTACGGTGTCGCGAGGGGCTACCTTCTTTCCCCAATCATTCATTGGTTGTATTTTCCTTCCCCGAATAAGTTATTGGGTGGATGTTTGTACAGTACCTGATTGGTTATTCTCCCACCGAGGGCGGGGACATTGGTTTTAAAACCAGCTGCTTCGGCAGGACCGAGGGCTGGTTTCGTCACGTAGAAGTACGAGCCAGTCAAGTGTAAATATGTTTTCTCCTTGCTTGTATCTTCCTTTGTGCTTTTCATTGTTATAAAAAGTTAACCTCTCCAGAAGTGTCCTCTTGCAATGTGATTGAGCAATTCGAATCTGCAAGACGTCAAGAATCCTACAACAATCATCTTCAACAGCAATTCCCCTCTACGAGATCAAGAGGGAATCTAACTCAGGCATTAATCAGTAATTAAGCATTAATTAGTGATCTGTCATCACTTAGTAATTAGTACTCAATTATATGTGACGCCATCAGTGCCACAGAAGCAGCGAAAGTGGTGCGGAAAACGCTTTCGCCTCTGCGCACTTTATACAGTCAAAGTGCCCCCTGAATTTTTATGAACTGACGATGTGTTTCTTTACTGCGCATGTCTCCTTTTATGTATATATTTGATCTCATGCCTGCGAATAAATCAGATGAATTTAGCGCCTCTCCTGTGTGTTTCCTCTTCTTGTGTGCGTGTTTTTGTGCGCTGAAATTCATTAAAAAAATATCCTCCTTTTATATATCGAATATTCTAAAAACGCGTTGTACGAATATGAGTAAAAATTTACCCAATAAATGCGCTATAAATGCTCTACTAATGTACTTACAATACGAATGCGCAAAAAACACGAAACCCCAACACCTAAAGCGATACAAGAGAGAGAGAGAGAGTCATTTTATTTTCTTTCCACTGAAAGTGGAAGACAAGGCAAAAGGCATGGAGCCTGACAAGGCCTCGTCTCCCGTCTCCCACAAGGGATTTGAGATGCCTCTTAAAAAGTGCACTACAAAATCAGCGTGGCCAGTGAGCACAATGAACGGTGCCACTACTGTGCCACTACTGTGCCACTACTGTGCCACTACTGTGCCACTAAGTGGTGGACACTACTGTGGTGTCCGCATTCTTCGTGATCAACGGGTGGGCCAGCACATCATCCAAGGAAATGCGCTCTGCCGGACGCCTCTGGACCAGCTGCGAAAATAAAAAATATATAGCAGCCGTTCGCATTTTTAAAAGTAAGCAGTACGTCCATGTCCCTACCTAAAGCACCTATTTTCCCGTACCAAGCCTTACGCACCGCACCCTAACCTAAAGACCCTTTTCTATATTATCCACCCTTACCTACTGTACTTACTCTCATTAACCTGCCTACACTACAGCACCCTGAACTGTCCAACCCTATCTTGCCCTACGTACCTTACCAACCATACCGTTCTGATGCGGTTTTGCAGGTCTTCTTGCAGTCACTGACCATCGCTCGAGGGTAGTTCAAGTCGCTTTTGCTTTCTCGTTTCAGCATCGTGAGTCGTGACGCGACAACAGGTGTGTCTAAGCCGCAAATTAGTTGCACTGAGGCTAGCCGAGGGGCGAAGGGCGAAGCTGCACTTACTATAGAAGCAGTTAATATATGATGACACGCGTATGATGAAAACGTCCCCTATGCTCCTTGATTTCAGTGACTGTCGGCTTCCGTCATTTATGTGATAAAGAGCCCTCTTTTGTCTTCCCTTGTCTGCTCTGTAGTTAACGAGGACCTCGATTTCCCTGCCGCCCTAACCATTCGATCACTTTCCTACGTGGCACTCGCGCTAGCGCAGGACGTTCTACGTCCGCCGCTATGGACGAGGATGGAGCTGATGAACACTGTCAAGGTTCGGTTACACTGCAAATAAATACTCTCGAAAGCAGAAGATTGCACTGCCGTCGCCTTCGCTTAGCCAATAGAGCACCGGACGCGAAATTCAAAGGTCGTGGCTTCGGATACCACTGGCGGTACGTAGTTTGTTCTTCTCCTTTCTAATCAATTATATTTGAAATATACCACATTAATCTCAAACTCACGACCGCCATAAGTTAAAAAAACATACCCTACCCTTCTTGGCTTGAGTGAGTGTTTACCGTGATGCATGTCATAACAGGCCCCTCTTTTCCATTTCCTTGTCTCCTCAACTCCTATAAAAGGACAATTTACATTTACCGAACCCTTTGTTCACCAAACTTTAGAGCACACACACAAAAGAAAACAGTATAGCTTTTGAATTTAGCCCTAAACCTCTGTTTAGTTCGTTCACGTTCATACAAAACAGCTGTATGCACGGTGTTCTGTATTTATCTGTCCGGGTTGAAAAAATTTCTCCTGCTGAAACTAGTGGCTTATTTGGTCTCAGGCGCAGACCACTGCGCAGCTCATAACAGTCTGCGTTTCCCGATAAATAATTTAACGCCGCAACTTACCCGTGGTGACAGGAGTCGGAGAAGAACTGCAGTCGTCTGCGCAGACAGTATTCGTCGAGGCGAGCGGAATCGCCGATTTCAGATGCTGCACCATCTGGCGAGCTGCGAGAAAACCAGTGACCCTGTTTGGAGCTGGGGCAAGTCTCACAGTACCCGATATGGTGCAGCCGCTCAAAATAGGTATTCCACTCGCCTGGACGAAAATTCTCTGCGCAGACGACTGCAGTTTTTCGCTGATTCGAGTACATGCAGGTACGTTTCTATGCGAAACTTTTTATCGGAAAACGCGGAATATGATAAGCTTCCCTGTGGTCTGCGCTTGAGCCGAAATAGTCCGCTAGTTGGTGGAGGGTAATTTTTACAACGCGGCCAGATAAATAGGGAGCACCCTGTACACAGCATACTAGGCAGATATTAGAAAAAAAAAGGACCAACTGTCAACGTGTATAGACTCTACAGACAATCGAGCATTCCAAGTGAAAGCCAGCCTGTGTGCCCACCTGAGAGAGTGCGCGTGCACGGACAAGCCGAAGTCGGCGATATTGATCTCTCCATTGAAGCCAAGGAGCAAGTTCTCTGGCTTGATGTGCCGGTGGATCACCGTGTTGCTGTGGCAGAACTTGAGCGCCTGGCACAGCTGGTAGGTGTACTGTATGGGGGAAGGTGAGCGCACTTTGTAAAAAAAAAAAGTAACGACATCGACAAGTTGTGCAAGGGATCGATAATATACGACGGACTGACCAATTCGGTAGTAAATATGGTAGCCATGTACCGAGCGATACTGTCATTAGTTGTACAAGTACGAAGTAGGAGTTATTCTAGTCATTTACATGCTCACTTTCATCGAGCTTCTATCAAGAAGTGCATTATGATTGAATAAAGCTTAAAACTGGATTCTTAGCTTTTTCTTTATAATATATAACTTTTAGACGGTGATTGCGCCCATCTCTCCAGACGTACAGTTCCTGCCTGAAATACAAGCGTAATGAGTAGCGCATGGCAAATTCCATTTCTTTGGCCTTCACCAATCTCTACTGAAACGGCAATGATTAACAAAAAAATAAAAATGCAGCGGAAAATTCAGGGATTTTTCAAATCACTACGAGGAATAAGAGCCGAAAATACAGAATTTTTTGGTCCAGCAGTTTTTAGTTGCTATACAGACTATCACGGTCGACGATTGTTGCCGTCAAAAACCCCCGCCCCAGAGCATGCTGCCGCGATCGGACACCGTGGGATGGAGGCTTCAGTGCCGCGACGCGTTCAATACGGGTGGCGGCGTTCATATTGCTCGTAATCATCATCATTAGCCTGACTGCGTCCACTGCAGGGCAAAGGCCTCTCCCATGTCTCTCCAATTAATCATGTCCTTTTACCGCTGCAGCCACCGTATCAATCCAGACTTCCTAATCTCCTCCGCCCACCTAACCTTCTGCCGCCTCCTGCTACGCTTGCGTTCTCTTGGAATCCACTCCGTTACCCATAAGGACTAGCGAGTATCTTGGCTTCGCATCACGTGCCCTGCCCAAGCCCATTTCTTCCTCTTGATTTCAACTAAGATGTCATTAACCCGCGTTTGTTCAGTCACCCACTCTGCCCGCTTCCGGTCTCTTAATTTTACACCTGCCCTTTTTCTTTCCATAGCTCGCTGCGTTGTCCTAAACTTAAGGTGAACCCTCTTTGTTAGCCTCCACGTTTCTGCCCCATAGGTGAGTACTGGTAAGATACAGCTGTTGTATTTGCCAATATCCCTCAAGACGAAATTATACAACAGCTGCATGACATTGCTCATACATGGCCAACAAGACAGGAAAACATGGCAGGGCAAGAGGCAGTTTTAGCAGACCGTGCATTGATCCCGATCTAGGCGCCCGGGTTCATATATCTTTCACCTCTCTCCTCGATTGAGATGCGGCGATGATTCCATCGCTTTCTGCATGAGCAGAACATCTTGTAACTATAACATGACCGCCACAGAGAGAGCAATATTGCTGTACGTATAACATGACGGTAACAGTTATCACACTGACTTCGTGCTGCGTCCACCTTTGGAGATCAACCTTGCGTCTCTTGACAGCTACAGCTGAAACTCCATTTGTAGCACCGTATCGCAGCACCGCCGCTAGCTGTTGGCTGCTTCGCATGGTTATCGGTTTTGTAAGGATGTGGACATCAGCAGAGAATATTAGTAACAGTTATTTTTCCATTCGAATGCGGTTCGAGCGTGAGAAAACACCAACCGCACACCCCTATAATCATTACTTTCACTGAAGGTGAGCTCCACTACAGAACATAGCAGTTGTAAGAATTAGCTGCATAAACGGTAAGCTGAGTGTCATCAGCCATCCTTCTCATCCTCGTTGTTTAAGTCGGCCTATTCATTTGCTCGTCCTAGTCGGCCGTGAAACCTTTTGCAAGCGTAAACATTATGGCTCCCCAAAAAACCACATTGCTCAATACCCAACCCGCCGCGGTGGTTCAGTGGTGCCGGAGTATCATGGTTCGAACCCGACCGCGGCGGCCACGTTTCGACCGAGGCGAAACGCAAAGTCGCCCGTGTGCTGCGCGATGCCAGTGCACGATAAAGATCCCCAGGCGGTCGAACTTATTCCGGAGATCTCCACCACGCCACCTCTTTCTTCCTTTCTTCTTGCACTCCCTCCTTTATTCCTTCCCCTAGAACGCTGTTCGGGTGACCACCGAGATAAGTGAGACAGTTACTGCGCCACTTCCTTTAATCAAAAATCAGTTTTCATTTCCATTCTTCAATAACCCTTCCTTCACCTCTTTTTCAACGGAAAACTAGTTTCTCCAATGGAATCATCTGCTATTATTAACCAGCCCTGGAGATCAGATAACTTTCTTGTGTCCAGAGGCACAGCGCTTTTGTAAGAGGATCAGAGGAGGGCCTGCGGCATGACTGAAAGCTACGGTGACGGCAGTGAGGGGGGGGGGTGAATCATGGGTGAGAAGAGGAGACAGCACTCACTGTGGCTGCTCGCTGGTCGGTGAATCGCTCTGCGTCACGAAGATGGCGATACAGCTGCCCCTGGGGCGCATACTCCAGGATGAGGTAGACGCGGGTACTGTCATGAAACCAGTTGTATGCAGGCACAGGATGTTTGAGTGCCTGCGAGGGAAGGCCCAAAGTGGCCGTTGGGCATGTGAACCACACTGGCACCGGTGGTAACTCGCAAAGCAAACGCTGTGTTAGTGCACACTGAAAGATAAAGGCAACACAAGGGAAGGGAAGAAAAGGAAAGTATTCTGAACATACGTTTGAACAACCCCATTTTATACTATTTATTTATTCAGGTACCTACAGCGCCCGTTGAGGGCATTTTTGTAGGGGGATACTGTTGCAAAGCATACATTGTCATGCAGATGACACTGTGTACAAAACAAACAAGCAAACAATAAAAAAATAAAACATACATCGCATTCCAATACTGAGTAAACTTATAACAAAATAATCATGAAAGCAAGAAAGACGCAAAAAAAAGTTAGTTCAACAAAAGTCGCGAAAGATCATTTTAAAAAGAAGATTGCGGGGCTAAGACAACTTCTTCCGGCAATTTATTCCAGTCATGCACTGTTCTGGGAAAAAAAGAGTTTTTAAAGACATTTATACGGCACTGGTATTCTTGAACCTTTAAAGAATGATCTAAATGGGAGGATATGTAGCTGGGAGCTTTCATGTATGAATCTTTAGACAAACCTGTTGAGCCTATAAAAATATTGTGAAATCGCCATCTTAGGTATTTGCGTCTGTCTTGCAGTCTGTCTTGCGTATTTGCGTTTGTCTTGCGTATTTGCATCATAAGTATTTACGTCTGTCTTGCAGTAAAGTCCAGCCCAAATTTTTGGAAATCTGAGAGGAGCTTTTGGTGAAATCATAGTTTGCGGACACAAACCTAGCTGCTCGTTTTTGAATTCGTTCGAGTTCGCTGATAAGTGTTTTTGTTGGAGGATCCCAAGTCGCACAACCATATTCTAAGATGGGACGCACGTTTGTCAAGTAGAGTGTCTCTTTCAAATCAGCAGGTGCCTGCTTGAAGTTGCGCTTTAAACTATTATCAAACTGTTCAACAATTTCGAGTAATGTTGAAGTGCGTGCGAGTTAAAGATTATTAACTAAATCAGCACTCATAACAGAGCAGACATAGAAAACGACAGAACAGATGGACGCTTAAAAACCATTACTCAATGAAAAGGCCTTGATAAATTACAAGGTTGTTTAATGCATGCATATTCTTTACATTCAAGCAAAAAAAGAGAGAAAAGAATGCAAATGCACTTATTTTGCCCGCCTAATAATATCCTTGTCGCAAGGGCACGCTTAAGCTCAGTTATGCAACCGCTTTTTCCTTCACAGTGGAGACCTTAACCGACGTTAAGCATTAGTCTAACTCTGCCGTGTGAACAGCAGCAGCATGCTTTGCAAAAACCGTGGTTAGCTGAACCAAGGTTAAGCGCGGCAGTTCGTCCCCGTGACTGCTTTGCTTTAGAATACAAAATATAAAAATAAGCAACGAAACGGATGTTGACGAGAATGAAGGCATTGGTTTCTCGAATCAACTTTTTCATCAAAACTGCTATACTTTCTGAACAGAAATGCACTTCATTACGGCATACATCCAGCCATGGAAATTTTGTGTGAAATTTACATAAGCATGGCTTCTGGTACTCTTCTTATTATAATGACGTCCCGCTGCAAAGCTTATTTTAAAATTGCTGGTGGGGCCTGTCTCCTTCAAAATTCAAACATTACGTCAGACTTATTACATTGCCACATCGACAATAACAAAATAACCGGGACATATCCCCCGTACAAAATCACAGCGTGGTATCTTCTACGAGAAACCATGCTACGTCCAGAACGCATCAATTGTTCTTTCATAAGGAGGCTGAAAAACCAATACAACAGCAGAATTAGTATTTAGAACGCCAACAAACTGAATGAAGCGTTGTCAAAAGAAGCCGTGTGCGGAACCTGGGCTGTGAAACGCCTTTCGCTTTAGAGCGTGTTGACTTTTCACTTTTTCACTTCCTGGCTGGCTGCTATCAGACGTGATAGTGGCACGTGTGCACTTCCAATGAGGGAAAAAAAGGCTCAGAAGACAGTGTCAGGAGAATATCCACCAGCTTCGTAGCTGCCTGGCGCAGCAAACAAGTGATATAATCGCAGAAGAAAAGAAACCTTGATATCACTGCGGCGACCTGCATTGGAGCGATGCGAAAGCAAAACGTCCACATACTATATCGACGTCCGTGGCTGTTTTAACGTCTAAGTGTATTTTTTTGCGTTTTTTCTCGTTTAATTATTAAACTAATTACACTTCATCATGCAAATTTTCCCACGGCAACATTTTATGACACACAATGTGTCACAATCACACTTTCACACATTTATCTTCAAAGGACGACGCAATCGTGCGGACAAAATTGCGGACACTTTTTGCTTACGTGACAGAGTCATATAAAGCTCTCGCATTAAAAAACTTCAAAGATAAATAAAGAACTGCAGTTAATGAGCACGCTCAGGCGATAACTACATCTACACAAAAAAAAAACAAACACAAACAGCGGGATAATCTTCAAGCAAGAATGTAGCACAAAGCAGTGTGCTACAAGGTGTACTCGCGACAATGCAGATCGCAAAGCAAGCAAGCTCACCTTAGGTGGGACTGGATCTCGATTTCCCTTTGCAACTGACGCTCCATACTGCAGCGCTGCAGCTCAGACTTGAACAGGACCTTCACGCACGACGTTGACGATGAGTTTGTTGGCAGCTTTTAAGGGAAGCTTTGGCCAAAAAGCACCGTGGCAAACGCTATCTTCATCTGCTCAAGGTGGGGTCAGAGACCCATTTTCCAAGAATTTCATCCAAGAGAAGCCGGACACCAGGGAAAGGGAAAGCTTGCACCAGCTGGAAACTGACGGTTATACCTGGCGGCACTAGGGACTGAATTCCGCACCTTCCCCTTACGGGGCGGATGCCCAAACCGCTAGGCCACTGCTGCCGTCTCATGCACAACGTTTACACATTATTTCTTTGTGTGATTAGCACGTGTCTTGCTAAACACCTTATCTGAAGGCCTTTTTAACAGAAAGCGCGATAACACCACAGTAGCAAAAAGAATGCCAGAAACCTCACAACTTAGATGGTGAGCAGTTCTGACTGTTTGGTTTGGTTTGGTTAATGGGGTACGTCCCAAAACGACTCGGGCTATGAGAGACGTCGTAGTGAAGGGCTTCGGAAATTTCGACCACCTCGTGTTCTTTAACGTACACTGACATCGCACAATACACGGGCCTATAGAATTTCGCCTCTATCGAAATTCGACCGCCGCGGACGGGATCGAACCGCGAGTTCTGATTGTGCTCAATAAATTTCAAGAATTTCGGTTGGCAGTGTTATTACAGCCCTGGAGCACTGCTCCCTTGGGTTGTGAATACAGAAACATTTATTAAGGCGAATGCCTTCAATGGCTAATTGTTGTCCGTCCGCGAAAACTGTCACATTATAGCTATCAATCATCCTAATGACGTCATCAGTGGTATATATGCCATAACCAAACATCATTGAAATCATCATAAAATAAAATTAACAAAATGAGGTAACAAAAATTAAAGTAAGAAGAATAACATAAAACTAATAATAAATAAACGTGCAAATAAAGTGAATTAGAAATAAATCTTAGAAATTATTATTATATTATAATTATTATTTTTGTAGTTATTAGAATAATTACAATTATTGTTTTTATTTTTATAAACATAAAAATAATACAAATAAAAGAAACACAAAAGTAAACATAAATAGGAAAACAATAAAAAAATAACTAAACAAAACAAAAAATCCCGAAATTAACCCTTTGAGGGTCGAATTATTTTGAAAAAAACTTTCCCAGGTGGTCAAATTACTTTATTGCGGATCTTGAATCTACAAAATGTATATAATCGAGAATAAATAGTAAAAAAAAATAGGAACAGTACTTTGGTGACAGCATCATTCACAACTGGAAATTGTTCAATAGAATAGAATAGCAACGGTGATAAGCAAGCTAAGAGCAGCACCAATAAAGATAGAAATCAACTTTCGCCGCCTCTGCAAAACAGTGCCCACAAAGAGAAAACACGTTTCGCGCGACTCCGTTGCGATCCCGCGGCGGAATCGAAACCGCGTAGGCGCGTTGCCACAGAGGGCGAGAATACCTCGCGAGCAACGGTGATAAGCAAGCTAAGAGCAGCGCCAATAAAGATAGAAATCAACTTCGGCAGCCCCTGCAAGATAGTGCTGACAAAAAGAAAACTCAAATTTCGCGCGACTCCGTTGCGATCACGCGGCGAAACCAAAACTACAAAAGGGGTGTTGCCGCAGTCTGTGCCGCCGCGCTAAAGCTATACATAAGTTCTGCTTATCTCCGTAAGAAGGCAGCACAAAATTCAAACACTTCTTGTAAGTCCTAAGAGGTGGCAGCACCCCCCAGTGTGCACGCATTGTTCTTTTGGCGCAAAATTTCAAACGGAAGATCGAAACCGTACCCGTAGGGAAAAGACCTTGCGGGACAAAAAAACCGCCGCCGTACATATACGGCAAAAACCTTCAAAGGGTTAATACATATTAATGACATCATCCAAATAGCGCAGTATGTCGTAACCGGAAATGAACTCCGCATACGCGTGATGTCACCTATGAAGTCATCCCACCGACCGTCACTCCGACTCCACCCTGGCAGCAGCCGGCGCATGCGCGTGACCTCGCCTATGACGTCATCACCACAGTAACAGGCGCAGCAACAGCGCCGCAAGTGGCTTTCGCCTCATCGCACTTTAGTAAGAGCAAAGTGTCCCACTCCACACAACTTCTGTCGCTGGCTGTCGTATGTGCAGCCTTACAATGAACTTGCGAACAATATAGCGCAACCATATGAAAATCTTCCAATCAGCCTAAGCTGTCAAAGAATGGTCACGCATGGCATCCGGAGGCAATCAAGTATGGTATCGGCAGGCGGTAGACAAGGAAGACTGGCAGAACTGCCTGAAACTTGAACGCTGTTTATTGTGCGATCTTGTTCCCGCAAATGAGTACAACTCAGCGACGGCCATATCAGCAAGTGTGCCAGCTGGTCGACGAAGAGCAGGATCACCGTCGACCTCACACAGCGTTCAGTTTAAAGGTGACGAGGAAGTTTAGAGATAAGGCGCGAAACGACACTACGACAACCTCCAACATCGTAGAAGCCATTGCGAACGGCTACAATATTTCCATAATTATCTGGTCGCCTATTGTGTCACAGAGTGATCAGAGCACGTGCCGTTGCATTCGAGCATTCACAAACATTACAGAGTTTCACGAAAATACAGCAGCGCCTTAAGCCTGTAGACGCAAAGGTTCTATGCACTCTGTCAGTTTTCACTTTCAAGGAGTTTGTTTATGTACGCAAAAAAGAGTGTTTAGAGCTCTTGAAACATATCTTGGCACAAAGCAAGAGCAAGGGTCGGAATAGGTGCTTAGCTTTGTTAAATTTTGATAAGCCGTGGGCCTCTGTGCATGAAAGCAGTATGCACACAATGACAGTGTTCCCGCTCTATATAAATCGCTTCAGAATGGCGGAGCCGCAAGGCTGGACAGTTGCCGAAAATCTGATTTCAGAGACGACGTACAGTTCGGCACGTTATTACAGATTAATACCTGGGCAAGAGCGCAACGAAAAGGAAATACAAAGAAAAGCAACAAATCCCAATCTAGAAATACAATATAAAATTTTCTGTCGTCACAGAGATTTTCTGCAATGTTCCTTCTCATGATCTTGTTGTAACAACAAAATGTTTTGCAGCAACGACAAAATTTTGTATCGTTACGGCAGTAAAGTACTGCAGAACCACAGACTAAAGAGAAGTACTATAAAAAAAACTACAGTAGTACTGAAAAAAAGCTACAAAACAAAAGAAAAATCTGTCGTTACGACAAAACAGCAGAATATCGTATTTCTGGCATGGTTCACCGTTTTTTTTTTTTTTTTTGTTTTTTTTTTTGTCGACGGGGTTAGGATAAGCACTGAGTTGGGTTCGCTTTATACAGACAGATAACAGATATCTCCCTGTGCAACTAAGATATCTTTATCGGACAAGGCGAAGCTTCAATGATGTGATAGCTGCGACCTCACACGTGTGCCCCAACGGTGGCTAAAAAAACGTTCGTGTTTAAACTGCGCCATCCATAAGCATTTGCGTGCAAAGACAAGCGGGTGGAACAGCCTCCCTTTTGGGCTCATTGGTGCACCATTAGGCGTGTGTTTAAAAAAAAAAAACCCACTTCTTGCTGTATTAAGCTGCTAGTGTTAGGCCATAGCGCCGAGGACAACTTCGTTTTCAAAGTTCTAAATACTGATATGGATATCACTCAAGGCGAAGCTACACCCCTCGAAGTAACGAGACTAAAAGTAATAATTAAAAAGTTATATATTCAGTAATAGTCAAGCAGTCTTTTAGTTAAAGCGCCTTAGGTGTGTTCTGGTGCGCTGCACCACTGAGAGTTTTAAGTCTGCTAACTCAAAAAAGCCCTTTTTTTTTAATTGAAGAACACCTTATGCGCATCACCCGGTATATAAAGGAGGAAATAGATCCGCCGCTGACAGCACATGCACACTGCTATCGGACAGCAAAATGTAGGTGATACGGCAGCAGTGACGTGCTGTAAGAAACGAATTCTCGCTCAAGGAATGCAGTGCTGTGACACAAACTCTACATTAAATGATCTCAATGCGCACTGTCTACCCACCTTGACAGCAACGAGATAGTGTGCCGTTTTTTCTCGGGCAAGGTAGACTTTGTCGAACCTGCCCTTCCCCAGTGGCCGGCCGATCTCAAAGTCACTCAGGCACCAGATTTTGACTGCTTCGTCGTGGCTACAATCAAGTACAAATTCTTATAACATGAACGACGCAGCACAAGTAATAGTTTCACCCAATAAACGAGTGGAAGGCCATATAGTGTCAAGGACAACGAGAGCACGAGTGCTATATCTCCTATCAGGTTTACTTAAAATAAAGCACATGGGGAGGAAAAAAATGACACCATCCTGGCTGGTGGCACCTAGCATCTTGATGCACATCTGTCGTTCTGAGCTGTTTTTTGAATAGATTCTTCAGTAAAAAAGATTGCAGTACAAGGAAACTGTTTGTTCCAAGATAATAGCCGCCAAAATCCTACGCTATGTTCCTTAAAGTTGAATTAATATGGATACATTTCTATACATTACACAATACGGCTTCCAGGTAAACGCGTCCGTAACTCTGCCAAACTATGATCGTGAGGTAAGTGTAGGCACTGATAAAAAGCGCACTAGCGAGCAGGCGGGTCCAGCATGGGCACAAGCGCAGAGGAAGTCAGCTGCCAAGTTAAGTTCTCCGGAATTCATGCAAAAGTGTAAGTGGGCAAGCATAGATGACGTCGCTGCTTTTATCGCTGCACGCGCAGCCTGAAGGCCTAGACGCAGAGGGCAAGAGAGGAGCAGGAGAGGTGAGGCAGTCAGCCGCCAAGGTGGGTTCTCCGCAATGCATAAGTGCACGTGGAGAGCCATGAAAATATGGCAATGTTTTACTACAAGCACGCGGAACCGAAGTGCCTGGAGGTAGGGGATGCTAAGAGCAGAAAGGGAAAGGCAGTCAGCAGCTAAAGTGGATTCTCCGCAGTGCATAAGTGCACGTGCGGAAGCATAACAAAAAATTATCCGCCATCACTGCCTCAGTGCTCGATTTCAGAGCGCCAGCTACGGGAGGTTCAGGAGTTCACATAGATATGCTCAGCAAACGTGGAGAAGACGAAATCCAAACACCCAGATATGTTTCCTTTCCGGAAATAACCCTTCTAAGTCACAAAGCTGCGCCATCTACCACATATTTTGCACTATACTATTGCGATTTACAGCCACGTTCGTAATATCCGCTATATTTTCTCGTTATAACAGTTAATGAACTTCATTAACGCGTGCACCACAACCCGATGAATTGTTTGACGCCATTCGGAACCCCCTGCGACAAACAATTCGGCCGTAATGGCCCTCTGAAGGTCCTCGGAGGCGGAGAAGGTCGTCCTTGCGAATCCCACACATAATTTGGGCTTCATCTCAATTAGAAATTTTGTCCTCCCGAACATACAAAGTTTGGTTTGGTTTATGGGGGGTTAACGTCCGAAAGCGACTCAGGCTATGAGAGCCGCCGCAGTGAAGGGCTCCGGAGATTTCGGCGCACTGGGGTTAACGGGCACTGATAACGCACAGTAGAAGGACTTCTAAAATTTTGCCTCCATCGAAATTTGACCGCCGTGGCTGAATCGAGCCCGCGTCTTTCGGGTCAGCAGCAGGGCAATTGTAATCGCTGTACGAAGATAAGTCCGTGGCCGTCAATATTCGGTTTGAGGTGTTTCTTTTTTTTTCGCCCGCGGCTTTCCAGGCAAAAGCGCATGCTGTATAAGGAGTTCTACGAAACGGGTACAGACGCGACTCTGCTGATGTCTTAACACGCTGTGGGCTGTGAGTGATTATTTTTAAAATATCAGGAGCGTCACAGAATCAGAGGCAATGGCGCACACAACACTAAAACAACGAAAACGCTGGCCAAAAGTAGCCCGAGCGCATACGATTCTTCGACGGATACTTCCGAACTGCTCGTGCAAGCCTGCTGTTCGTCCATGCTGTTGCTAGTCGGGCTCATAGGTTCCTTCGTGCCAAGACCGCTGCGAATTGTAACTCTGCAGGACAACGAATGAGGGGGCAGAAATGAAAAGTTGTGAAGTGCATAATGCATCCCTTCCCCTATCCTTTCTTCTATGGTCCCCCACTTCTTTCCCTCTAACTGTCCTCTCCCTGCCCTTTTATTCCCACTAGCCGTAACACAGGTGCTTCAGGTTTCGATGGCAGATGCAATTCCATGCAAATCTTAATACCAGGGGGAGGGGGGGGGGGCTCTTCGATGGTCGCTATACTGGCACATATATAACGGATAGAAAGTATGGGTACGAGTTAAGGCGCTACTCGCCGACTGTTATTATGTGACAGTGTGTGCACATAGTTACTGCTTCGGTCAATTTGACCTTCGGTGCAGACAGACGCGTCCTTGACAAACGTAAGAGCTAAAGGTCTTAAAAATGACATTGCTCAGAGCATGGCACGAAGGAAGGAAAAAAATTAGGAGAGGCCGTTAGGTCACATTATTTGAAGTTAGACGTGAGTGCTCTCTCTGGTTGGCGTCGTCTCCGCGCGCTGGCGCATGCGCAGCAGATAATGCGACAGACTGCGCCACTGCGGCCAACGTGACTATTGCTGCGCCGTCGGCCAAAAACTCCAAGTAGTCCTTGCGAAAACACGTGACTTCCGGCATATTTTTGGCGTACAGCTCGGATAGTGAGGGCAGGGGGGGGTGACATTTCCTATGCAATCCAGCGGCCGCGTATTACAGACGCTAGCACCAGTTCTTCCTTCAGTTCCCTTCATAGCGGTTGGCGGACGAAAAACGGCGTATCAATCCCCATGACAACGGATAACCGAAACACGGGGGTGAGGGGGGTGTTCGCATGGCGTATACCATGGAGGAAGAAGGAAAGCTCAGGAGCCCTCGCTATCCGAGCTGGACGGCAAAAAGCGTGCCGGAGGTCACGCGCTTTCGCAAGGACTACTGGGAGTTTTCGGCCGACGGCGCAGCAGATAGTAACGCTGGGCGCAGCGGCGTCGTCTGCTAGACTTTCTTATGCGCATCCGCAAGGGCGCTGAAACGGCAGCCAAGTAGCGGGGGAAGCAGTGGGGAGCGGCGCCAAAAAATGTGACGAAACCGCCTACCCTGAGTTTTTCCCTTCTCCGATGGCATCTACTTTACGCGTGGACAAGTCTAAAATCGGGCCCGCTAGGGCAGGTGGGCCGATGTTTCGCTGTCCACCTACTCTGCCGCGGCCACGCGCTTGAGGTTTTCGCACACCATTACTTTGCAGTTGTGGCAGGTTAAAAGTGGTTGCGCTGTTGGTCAGCAGTGGTAAGCGCAGCGCTGAGCCAATGTACGGAGAACAGAAAATATTTTTCATTGTTTTATTGACGCGCATGGCCTTCCCGTTATTTTAAGTCTAAAAGGGATGTATCTCAATACACATTACACGTCTATGTTACAGCATTCCCTAAAATACAGATAACATTTGTCCGCGCACCAGAGGTGTTAAGCTTCTCCCAAACGGCGCAGCTCATATTTTAATTACATCAGTTCGTGCATCATTCAGGCAATACATGTGCGATCATTCCGTGCATAGTGTTCATGCGATACATAGGAATCATTTTGTGCACAGTGAGTGCACACCATTTAATGCGCGCACTATGTATCTTAGCATCGTAGATTATTGAAAAAAAATTGTATAGCGTTCACGTAAACCCGTGAAGGCAAACCACTATCACGCAATGGCCTTTACAGTCCATGGCGATATATGGAACACCAATAGAATTCACTTAGCATACACTTGCACAATCAGTTCCCACGATGTGCCGAATCGAATCATAGCAGTGAATAAATCAGTTTATGATCCACGGCGCCAAAATGAGCAGTGGCTCCCGAGAAAGCAAGCACAGGTAGGGGTTCCCGTCATATCTCTGCGAGTCTCGCTGCAATATTCGCAGTGTCAGTTTCCACGGTCGCGAGCCCAAAGCCAAACACCACTGTAGCTGTGGCGGCACCGACATCACTAACACGGGAAGGAATGCGACGCCAAAGTGTCTGTGACCGGCGCTACAAAGCAGGCGACAGCGCCTAGATAACGTGACTGGCGGAGTTCGCGAAACACGCAGACGATGTGCGATGGTAACAACGGCCGCGGTGGTCAGAAATAGAAAAGGGATAGAGATAGCTCTTTTGAAATTGGTTTTGGAATGACGCAATATCTGTCTCACATATCTTGATGACCACCTCAACCGCGCCTAAGGAAAGAGGAAGTTGGGAGTGAAAGAAAAGAGAAAGAAAGAGGTGCCTAGTCTCTTCACAAACTTGTTGTCGTTAAACCTCGCTCTATTACAAACGCTAGCGCCATTTCCTTGTCCAGTTACGTTCATAGCTAATGGCGGACCAGTTACGGCTTCAGAGAAAGTTTTTCCAATTAGCCGGGAAGGAAGTTGCTCGCGCTTTCCTCCCCCTGGCAAGGGCCTCTCCTCAGCTTCCCTTCCCCACGAACCACGTGGAGCCTGTGGGCCTCGAAGGAGGCGACGGCAAGGGCAAAGCGCAGAGGCAATAGGAGGCCGCGGCGGTTTCATCGCAGCACACACGTGCAACAGGCTAAGGATTCGACAACGAGGACAGTGGGAAGGACGATTCCCCTCCGGATGCAGGAGTGCATGCGTTAGAAATTTCTTTCCCGCCAAGGAAATATATAAGCGAAATAACTAACGATGTTCTATTGCATATGTTGAAGAGCAACCTGTTTGATGGTTAAAGTGTCCACCGAGATATGTGAGACAAATCCTGCGCCATTTCCTTTCCTCAAAAACGAATTTACCAACCTGTGTGATCTGCTTGAAACCATGCAAAGACTTCAATGCTCCCATACCTGCCACAGTGGCTCATTCATTGGGACGCTCGGCCACTGAGCCGGAATACCCGGGTTCAAACCCGATCGCGGCGGCAACATTTGGATGGGGGCGAAACGCACAAGGCGCCCGTGTGCTGTGCGATATCAGTGCACGTTAAAGAACCCCAGGTGGTCGAAGTTAATCCGGAGCCCTCCACTGCGGCACCTCTTTCTTCATTTCTTCTTTCACTCCCTCCTTTATCCCTTCTCTTACGGGCGCGGTTCCGGTGCCCACCGTGATATTTGAAACAGTTACTGAGCCATTTGCTTTCCTCAAAAACCAATTTCGATGCTCCTGCTACGATTCCAAAGGTTTCAGTCATCGTGATTTCAGTGCATGGATGCATTCGATGGGGTGTCAGGAGCGGTAAATACACAAAAAAATTTCGAGGAAAAGAAAGGAAAGAAAAGGTGCCGCAGCTGGCTCACTCTCATTGGACCGCTCAACCACGCCGTCGGGGAAGGTATGTAGTGTAAGAGGGAAGAGAGAAGGAGGTGCCGTAGAGTATGACTCCGGATTAACAGAGAGAACCTAAGGACCGGTAACTGATATGCAGTGACATCGTACACAGAACATGAGACTTTTGCACTCTGCCTCCATCAAAATGCGGGCGCTGCACTGACATCGCACAGTACCCTGGCCTCTAGAATTTCGCCTTCATCGGTGCACACAACACGAAAGCAACGAAAACACTGGCTAAAAGTAGCCCGAGCGCTTACGATTCTTCGACGGATTCTTCCGAGCTGCTCGTGGTAGTCTGCTGTTCGTCCATGCCGCAGCGAGTCGCGCTCACGGGTTCCGTCGTGCCAAGAGCGCTGCGAATCGTGACGTTCCAGGGTGAGGAATAAGGAGGCAAAATAATCAAAAGATGTAATGCATGCGCTATCACAAAGGCATGAAGGGTGGATTGGAGGACAAGAGCTGCAGTCCCACCTTTCCGCTCTCAAACAAGAAGTTTAGTTTAGAAAGACCCCAGTAGCCCACTGGCGGACTTCAGGGGGGGGGGGGGGGGGGACAGGGGGGGGGGGGCGCATCTTCCAGCGAGGACTTTTTTTGGGGATATTTATACAAATTGTATTTTTCTTTGCCCAAGTCCACGAAATACACAGCGCTAATAATCACGCCCCCACCCCACCCCCCTTCCATTTTTTTTCTTCGAAGATAAGTCAAGCAATGTATTTTGTCAATAAACTGCCCCTCCAAATGTGACCTAGAAATGAAAATGAAAATTAAATGGCGTAGTTACTATCTCACTTCTTTGTGGACACCTCAACCGCGCCGTAAGGGAACGGAGGAAAATGGGAGTGAAATAAGAAAAAATCCTCCACCGACACTGCCTCAGTGTTGGACTTAAAAGCGGTAGTTACGGGAGCTTCAAGTGTTTACGTCGGTGTGCTCAGCAAAGGTGGAGAAGACCAAATCCAAACATCCACGGATGTTTCCTTTCAAGAAACCTCCCTTCTAAGACACAAGCAACGCCATCTACCTCATGGATTATTTACTACTATTGCAATATAAGCCACCTTCCTTATGTCCGGTATATTTCCTTGTAATATCAGCTAATAAATTTCAAAGACATATGCTTCACAACACGAAAAATTGTTTGACACCATCCGGAACCCCCTGTGACAACCGGTTCAGCCGTAATGGCCGTCTGAAGGTACTCGGAATGCAAAGTTTGGGGGCCGGAAAGGTTGTAGTTGCCAATCCCGCACATATTTTGAGCTGCATCTCAATTACTGATATTATGCTCAGGAACCTGCCAAGTCATTTGACATCGCTTGAAACATTCTGCGCCAAAAGCGCGGCCCCCAAACTTTTTGCAAATGTTCGCTATACTGGCACATGTATAACGGATCCAAACTATAGGTACAAATTAGAGGTGCACAGAGGAGGAATCTGAACTCGTATTTCTACAGCTGGAACTTGATCTACACGTTCAGAGCGTTCTTGGAAACTTCGAATTATCGCCCTGACGGCCGATTTCTCTAATTTAAACCGGATTAATGTCGGGCTATCGCCTTTTGTTAATTCCCTTAACGCTGTAAAGATCCTGCGCAGGCTGTCATCAGCGATCAGAAATTGACATCCTGTCCAGCGAATCGGTCTCTGTGCCAATCCAGCCCAGTAGTTGATACGCATGGTATAAATATCCTTAAAGAAGTGGCTATGTTGCCAGCAGCCGGCAGAATACCCGGAAATGAGGATGCCAGCCGAGTCGTCTTATTGGCTCGCTGGCGTCAAGGGACGTGCGCAGCTAATGTAAGGAGCACGAATACATTGTTACGTTCCTCAAGGCCAAAGCCTTTAACAGCTCACATTCGCGGCCATGACTGCCCGTCCGTCCATTACATATTGAAGTGAAAGTCATAGCTAGTCGTTACTAGTCCAAGTCATGACTAACCAGTCAATAACCAGTCATCGACTAATTAGTCATGGCTAGTTAGTCGTTAACCAACCATATCTAGTTGATCAATCGTGACTAGTTAGTCATCAACAAATTAGTCATGACTAACGAATCACTAACCAGTCATTAATAGTTAATCATTAACCAGGCATGACTAGTTACTCATCAGATGCATAAACAGTAGCAGCCAAAGTTGCGTAGAAAGGCTTTCGCCTCGCGCATTTCAGATCGTCAAAGTGCATGGAGCCCTTAAAGAAGGCACCATCTCCTTTGTTCGTTCACGTTCTTCTCATCCCTCCCTTCACGGCGCGGTTGGGGTATCCGGCAAGAAGTAAGGCAGTACGCATTTCCCTTTCCTGAAGAATGGTTGCAGTTCAGCTCAGCTAAGCGTGGTTTAGCGAAAAATTTCCTTTCAACGGGAGCGGTGAATTTCTATCTTTTGCGTCCCCAAAAGCCGTGCAAATCCACTGTCACAGAACCGATGGAACGTAGCACTGTATTCGTGCTTCTTAACTTTGCTGCGCATGTCTCGTGACACCAGCGAGCCAACAAGACGACGCGGCCGGCATTCTCTTCGGCTATTCCGCCGGCTGCCGGCAACATAGCCATTTCCGTCTACTGACATCACGCAGCACACTGGCTTCTAGAATTTCGCCTCCATCGCCACACACAACACGAAAGCAACGAAAACATTGGCTAAAAGTATCCTGGGCGCTTACGATTCTTCCACGCATTCTTCCGAGCTCCTCGTGGCAGCCTGCTGCTTGTCCATGCCGTTGCGAGTCCCTGTCACGAGTTCCTTCGTGCCAAGAGTGCTGCGAAATGCAACGTGTCAGGTTGAGGAATAACGAGGCAAAATAATGAAAAGATGCATTGCACGCCCTATCGCACAAGGCACCCAGGGCGGATTTAAGGGAAAGAGCTGCAGTCAAAGGTAAAAAATCGCTCAATGATTACGATAAACGGTGCTGCGAAATTTGAGCGCATTTGTCGATGTATTTGAACGATACTCGATAGCATAAGGAAAATGCAATGCCAAACGGCGGCGGCGGCGTTTGGCCTCGGATAAAGTTTATTGACAAACAATGAAGAAGGGGAAAACCCCACCCTCTCTCCTCCCCTGTCACATGGGACGAGGCAACTCTAAGGGGGCTGCCCTTACAGGACAAAGGCCAGCCCTTGGAGGGCTATCCGCTTCCGGGCGTCGGTAATTATCCGGCGCTGATCAGCAGCAACGGAGTTGGCCAGGAGAGCCTTCCTGTATCATTCCGCCGTGGTTGGGTATGAAAGCTGTTGGATGGTAAGGCACGTTAGGAGGACGTGAAGAAAGTCTCCCGGTTTCCCGCAGAAGTTACAGGAGGAGAGGAACTGATCGGGGCAGCGGGAATGAGGGAGAATAGGGTAGGGAGCAGTACGGGCCTGGAGTCGGCATCAGTGGGAGGCCTGGGGTAGATTTACGGAGGGTGCCGGCGTTGCGTAAACGCGCCGGGTATCTCGGTAGTGGGTAAGGATATCTCTGAAGGTAAGCAGACGCTCATGGGATGGCGGAGGAGGGTCCAACTCCGGCCCGTAAAGTGAGACCTCGGGCGAGTGAGTGGACCTCCTCGTTACCCGAGAGACCTGCGTGTGCGTGCCTCAACCAGCGCTCTCGTCCGAACTCGACACTCCTCTTCCTTCCTCTTCGCACTCTCTTCGCTACCGCCGTACTTTAATCCGCTGCTGTGCTTCTCGTTCGCGCTCCCGCTTGCGCTGACACAGCTAAACGCAGGAAGAAGTAGCGCTCTAAATGATTCCCAGATATCCTACGCGCTAGCCTTGACCATGCCACCTGATCTTGTATTTACCAGAGCCCCGAGCCCAGCCCCTGCCGTTACGACATGACGAACAACAGTTCAGGCTGCAGAAAACCCCTCGTAAAACGCGAACCCAAAGACAGAGGAAAGAGTCCTACGTGCAGACAGTGGACGCTCGCTGAGCAGTAGCAGGGAGCAGCTACCAATGGTCTGGCTGTAAAATGCACCACTAAAGAGGCGAAAGCGTGCCCGCCGGTTTAGTCATGCGGGAATTTGGGCCACAGGCTGACGCCACTGCCAGCCATTGCGTCCTGCCGCCGACTTACGTGCCAGTTCCAGCCAGCTGCCACCAGTGCGCCTGGACCGAGCCGTCGAGCGAGGTTCGGTTCACCGCGAGCACCGCGACGTTCGTTGCGAGCACTGGCTCGTGCACGAGGCGAAATCACGGGAGCGCTGTATTTGACGAAGACAAAGAACAAAGCACACGGTGACAACAACACAAAATACGCTCTTTTTTAAGTTGGTCAAGTGCACAACCACACAAGCAAGCCGTTCATATACCATGGCAGCTTGATGTCTGGCCCCAGTGAAAGTGCTTTCCTTCGCGTCTTTTGTTCTGGTGTCTTGCTAGTGTTCATATGGTTGGTTGGTTGGCTTCAAATGAAGATGCCACATACCAACTACGGGGGGTGTTCACGACACAGGCGCTGAATTGCTGGAAACAGCAGCGTTAAAGGGGGAAATATGAGTAGTAATTGGATATAGGCTGACGCACTAAGCGACGCAACGACAGGGGACCTGTTAACTAAGAGATCGAAGACGGGACAAAAGCTTTATGTGCAAATTTGAATATAACGCATGTAATGTTTGAAGTTCGTACTGACTGAGAGCGGAGAGGACAAAGAAAAAAACCTCTAGAATGGGAGTCTGTGTGTTTCCAGAAGGAAGTTTTACATAGCAGAGCCCACACACTCGTTGCTTCTTCCAAGCAAAGAAGCGCCAATGGGAAGAACAAAAGCAGTGGACACAGGCAGACCCAACTTGTGGAACGGAATTTCTAGTAGACGCCTCCTCAAAGAAGAGAGGCGGCGGCAGAACAGCAGGTAGTGAACCATTGTCTCAGGTTCGGCAGAAAATGGACAGAGTGGGGAAGCCGCCAGACGAGATATGTGAAGGTAGAAATTTAGCAGAGGAACCCAGCAACCCAAAAGAGCGCCAGTCTTTACTACTCCAAGGATTCAGCAGGTGCCTATATCCGGGAGATGATGTAAGAGCCGAGGACGCAAATTCCTGAAATATTGTGTAGCTGCGGAAACCTGTGCGCAGGTGTGTATGCAGAATTTGGCAGGGCAGCACCAATTGGGCCGCAGGGAGAGGCCCTTGCTAAGGAATCTGCAACCTCATTAAATGAAATCCCTTGTGCCCCGGTACCCAAAGCAACTGTACTGTATATAGATGGAGCGCGATCAGGAACTTGAAAAGACGCGTAATCCCCGAGACTCAAGAGTATAAATTGATGTACCAGATGCGGTAACGAAAAAGCTAAGGCGCATTGCAGGAAAGCCGCAGAGCATTTTAGGACTCCTAGTAGGCGACAGTCACCGCACCATACGTTCTTTCGCTGCTGGACGGCACGCAGCCTCTCGCCCACTTTCCTCCCGCAAGGCCTGCCTGGCGGCTTGCACGGCTTCAGAAGCCGACGCCCTAAGCCACATCCTTTGCAACAGAACGGCTGGTGCTGTCGTTAACTGGCGTACCATAGCGCCCGCAAACTTCTCTTTGAGATTAGCCTTTCTTTTTTCTTATGATATCCCGGAGACCAAAGGCATTGGAGCACTAGTCTATCGAGTACGTCAATTTTTGTCCTTCTTCCTGATAGCCCTATTCTCTGCGATATCGAATGGCATTGAGTAATTTCATCTACAGTATTGTGAATGCCCATGTTTAGTAATATTTCTAAACATTACTGCACAAGGGGCCACTTTAAGGATATGGCAATTTAAAACTTATATAAATGTAGTCAAATTCAGCGATATGTTTCCAAATTCGTACGAACCGCATTGTGCCTTCTGCGGTGAAGTGGCTGACTTATACCGTATGGTATGGGCATGCCACAAAAACCCAACTACACAAAGAATCAATAACCCTGCAACTGAGGACTGATAGGCGGCGCTGTCCAGCTCATTCGGAAGGCCAGCATTCGTTGGTGCACCGGGCAAGCACAGCGGCCAAAGCCAATGGGCTTCTGGAATGAAGGCCCACCCAACCATTTTAAGCTTTAACCGTTTTTCTCTCTCGCTCTCTTGAGCGACTAGCTACGACACAAAAGCCGCTTGCCCAGATCCTTGTTAATGCGTCACATAAAAACACCGCCGATATGCGAGACGAAAATAGGCTGATTGCATGAAGGAGGTAGAGTGATCTTGTTACGTCATCACAACATGCCCTGATTTGTCGAAAGAGGTCACGTCACCTCGTGACGTCATGACAACATATCCGGCGGGTTTTTCTTAGCAACCTGGTTTTTAGAGAGCAGTCGTGATGAATAACAATAAAATTCGATGTATATAACTTCAGCACCGGACCCCAATGGCGGATATGCGCTACTGCAGCTAGCAGTTCCAATATGACGCCTGATCGACCGACAATTCCAAAGAAACAAGGGGAAAACCTCAAATATCATGCCATCGAATTCCACTTTCATACCAAAAATTATTATATTGCGATCGCGGGAGCTAAGTAGAATAATACACTTTGAAGATAAGTAAAGCAGAACACTAGCTTTATTCATTTCTAGGTAAGGAATTGTTGCTCAAGGCAAACATCAGACACAACTCGGAACAGCCGCAGGTTTGTGAGGCAGATGACTTTCTAGCATGGTATCTGTGATAGACACGTCATTGTGCTGCCATATCCAAGTAGGCTTTCCTGTGTGAAAGCTCGTCTCATTTGGCATTGCAGCTCTAATATATTACCCACAATCATCAACGTTGTTCGCAGGTAGTGAGTTATGAAATTATAAATCTTTCTTCCGCTGTGCCGTACACGAGTGTTGCACATATATATGATTTGCAAAATAGCACCCAGCTCTCGCTAGCAGAAATAAAAATTCACCTGGTGTAGCAGCATGCCCGTTTAAAAAACTAAGGCGGTTGAAGCGTCCCGATAGTTTATGCACCTTCATCACCCTCCTAATACCTTCGAAAAACAATGGTTACGGTTTGGTTCATTGGGGTTTAACGTCCCGAAGCAACTCAGGCTATGAGGGACGCCGCAGTGAAGCAGTCCGGGAATTTCGACTACCTGGGGTTCTTTAACGTGCACTGACATCGCACAGCACACGAGCCTCTAGAATTTCGCCTTCATCGAAATTCAGCCGCCGCGACCGGGATCGAACCCGCGTCTTTGGGGTCAGCAGCCGAGCGGCGTTACGAATCATTAGGTAGCTCGTATAAGGGTAAAGTACCACCCGAACTTGGGGAGTCAGAAATCCTTCGCATCACCATCCCCTTTTCCGCACTCGATGAGCCCCGTCGGCAAAACCTCATGCCGGATTCAGGCGGAAGCGGATTAGAGATAGCATGACGCAGAACACACAGAAATACGAAGTGAAAAAAAAAATCAGTTCATTAACATTGCTACAGGCTAAACAATATTAAGGCGAGTTCTGCACCAAGACTTCGACCAGGTCCCCGCTTCAGTCAAGCAGCGAGAAGCACAAAATGCCGGCTACAATGGAAAAAGAATAACAAAAAAGGTGGATTAGGAATAAATAAGAAGCACAGGTAACCGGACATGCAACTTTGCAGGATATACCGCAGTGTGAGCATACGTTTCCCTCAGAACAACTTCCCCACGACTGAAATAGATGAATCCACATGGAGCATGCTTTCACCGAGGGTATTCTTACGCTTTCAGGCTAAGGATAAAGAGCACTTCGCTGCAGCTGTCTTGCTTAAAGCCGACATCACAAAGGAAAATAATAATAAAGCAGCGCATGAATGCGTAGCCAAGGCATCGACAGAAAATGTGTGCAATCATTAAGCACGCTATGCAACTATAGCGCACTTACCATGCAAATGCAGCTTATTCCCAGGATTCTCAGCTCTCGTCGCTGCTTCCGAAGATTCCAGAAGTGCGTCATAGCTCAACAGATGTGTCTGGGAGATTCAGGGCTCGTATCTTCAAGTTGCAGTGACGGCAGTCAAGCGGTCAGGAAGACAGCAACACGACTTGCAAACGTAGCTCTTTATTTGGGCTGACTTGCGCCAGTGAAAGTACTTAACAGCACGGCAGGGCGTGGAAAGAGAAGTTTATTTTTTTTTTCGAAAGGAACAAAAATACGAAACAAAACAGTTGAACTCAAGTCTGATCATTAAAGCACATGCGCAGTGCCGCTGCACTGAGCACGTCAGTGGGGCAGTAATGAGGCCGACACTCGACCGCCGCGCAGGACGATGAAGTATGTCGACCATTTGCGCAAAAACTCAGCCTCGCTCATTGACAGTGCGTCCACTCATGCTTGCACAAAGAGGCGTGTGCAGAGGCGCTGCAACGATGGAAACATGGTTCTTTGCGGACGCCCATTTAAGGAAGCCGCTCCACGCTGCCGCCACAAAACGAACATGCCGACACACAAGAGCATATTTGGAAACAGTTCGCGTGAACTAGTGCGCGCTTCCAGGCGGGCCACAAACATCCGTGACACTAGTACCCAAAAGGTGCGCGCCACTACACAGTCGAACATTGCTTGCCGCAATTTTTCTAAGAGACCGCATTGCGGGCATCGGGCGGAGGGCGCCACGCCCCACGCCGCAAGGCGGTCTCTTGTGGGCAGGACCCGCCAGCCTCGCAACCAGCCGAAGTCCCTGATATCTGCAGGAAGTGCAGGTGAGGTCAGTTGGCGCCAGCGCGCCCGTCTTGTTTTCTGGAGTTGTTCGCGGGTGAGCTCTGCTACCGCTAGTGCCTCACACATCCTGGAGGGCGGGGTTTCATCAACATCCAGATCGGGCACGCTGGCAGACAACGACCCCAGGGCGTAAGCAGGAAACGTGTTTGTCAGTTGTCGAACTATGAATGCCCGCCGCTCTCTGCATAGTTCAATTTAAAGCCGGCAAGGAAGCTGCGAGGTAACCGGTCAAAATCAACTACAGCAATCAGGAAAAACGTAGATGCACTTCGTCATGGCTGTGATCAATCGAGATATGTCCGGTCGCTTCACGCGTCAAGAACAAAAATGATAACGCCCCGTTCCTGCTGCCTTCAGCGCGAACGAACGAACACTGCAATGATACGTGGCAGTATGATCCGATCGCGCTGCAAGCGGAGGAGCTGCCTTTCAAGGCAAACTGCACAGGCAGAAGCGTTGACAGCGAAGCGCTGGAAGGTTGGTTGGTTTATGGGGTTTAACGTCCCAAAGCGGCTAAGGTTATGAGAGATGCCATGGTGGAGGGCTCCGGAAATTTCGACCACCTGGGGTTCTTTAACGTGCACTGACATCGCACAGCACACGGGCCTCGAATTTCTCCTCCAAAGAAATTCAACCGCCGCGGCCGGGATCGAACCCGCGTCTTTCGGGTCAGCAGCCGAGCACCATAACCACTGAGGCACCGCGGCGGCTCAAGCGCTGGAAGAGCGCAGGCAGCTGGTCGGAGTCGTTCTCCAGGCTGTCCAGAAAACTCCAAGACGTCTCGCTGCTTCACTGCTGCAACTCATTAGCAAAAACAGCGCCTTCCACGTCACCAGTGCTTGACGGGAACTTCTCGGTATCATCGCGCCCGCCTTTGTCATGATGCCTACAACCGTCAGAGAATTGTAGGCTCCGACGGCAGCGAGACACAGATTCTTCAACGGAGATTTTCTTTGGTCGCGACGGCAGACAGAGAATGGATCCGGACCCGGAGCTGATCACTGATGCGTCGGAAGAGTACGTGCAAGGAACTCTGGAAGACACCCAAGAACTGGACGGATTTGATTGCTCCTGGGAATCGTGCCGGCTTTTCGGGAGTGGCGTAGACGCCAGTGGTGTGTCCTGGAGCATCAGGTCGTCGACGCCGCTTACCCACTCGCTGTAATATCCGGGGTCCTCCATGCTGTCACCTGCGAATCAAGGAACCAGAATTGAGGCTTACAGAGATGCGCACCGTGGAAAATCTTTCACTGCTACTGTGAGTCAGTTAAGAATATGTACCGATTATACGTACTGAAGCACAGAACGAAAGCCTCTTAGTCAGGAGCGTAGTCCAACGAAGACGTACGATAAATTCTCAGTCGGTAGCCACTCCAAAGCGTTTGCAGGCGACTGGGGACTTCTCTGCAAGACGCGGCCTTTTATAGACCGTTTACAGAGAGCAGTTTGCTTAGTTGGTGCTCGCGGCGCCACCGCCGTCTCGACATAAGTGGCCTACAGGATCTCAGACGACAGCAGCTGGTGCCTACGGGCTGCTAACTTCGCCGCTGTATCCGCATCGCTTTGCGGCCAAAATCTGGAAAAGTAGAGGCAAAACATGTTCCGTGTTCGGTTGCAAGAACTGCGACGAAGATTTGAAGGCTGGGAACATATCTGCTTGCGAAACACACGGGCCTCAACATCACGAAGATTGTCCGCGATGCACAGATTTCCGCAAGGAGAGAAGAACAAGTTGATTCGACAGCATTAGATCGCTAACCTGCAGAGGAAAGACTTCTACCCCGGCTAATCGGCTAGGGTGAGTACACAGGATAAAAGTGAAACTCCAGTTGCTCGGGTCGTTGGTTGACGGTACCTGTAACGCCGGCAGCCGTCAGTGATCGCACCCTCAAGCCGCTGTTGAAACGAATTTCTGTACACGGTCTGACGGGAGGTTTTGGTTTGCTAGTATCGTTTCAGTCACCTTGCATTCAATGTTAATCTGAGAGTAGGGTAGTATGACTTAGAGCCTGCTCTTTTAATGGTAAATATAATGTAATCTAGGACCGAGCTAAACGGGCTGATGTGCATGTCCGCATTTAGTCGGTGCCTTTCGAGTCGGCTGTGCGTTCGCCCTTGAAGCGTAAACCAGTTTCACTGTAAATACCTTATCTCTACCTTCTCGTTTCTAAATATTTACGGGAACATGCCTTGCTGGCCGCATTTCATTTTCGCCACAACGGGGAGATGCGAGTGTTTGCGCACGTGAGATAGGATCCGACCAGAAGCTTTCCAGGCATTGTTTTGGTATTTTTTTTTTGTTAATGAATTTTGGCATCGCACAGCCGATGAATGCTGTTGAGCTATTCTTGAGTGGGTGCAGACGCCGGTTGAAAAAATTTCTTGTGTGCCCCGGTTTATAGAAAACAAAACTTCTCAAATATGCATTGTGAAAATATTATGGTGAAATATTTTTGAAGAGCACAAAGCAGAAGTGCAGTGCCTGGACAGTTGCATGAAATCGACATATTACATGTTTAGTTAGAATGAACATATTACATATTTCCTTCAGTGTGAGGTGTTTGACGTAGTCCGCTTGCACTGGTTGTCAGAACATAATGTGGCCTTCATACACATGTCTTGCAGGTATGCTCAGTTCATTTCATTGATGGGCGTCCCACTAAAGACAATCCATACCCAACATTGCACCTTGGAACACCCGTCTGGCTTTTGGAGTTTGTTCTGAACTGCAGTTTATTTATTCTTTTGTATTTTCATACTGTGCAATTCTTTACACTGTTCACAACAAGGGAACAGGGCACGACGGGGGCTCGACGTCACAACTTTGGAGCCAGAGGCGTGTTCAACAGCTCAATCTTTGTCATGCAAGGACAGGGGCACGCAGCATTCATCAGGCGAGCAAGATAAAGAGAGTGCTGCAGCTTATGATCACCTGCCCATCAACATTGCAACAGAGCATCTGTCACATAGGTACAGTAAAGTTGTGTGAATTATCCTTTATGGGTTCTCATTTACGTGCTTTTATGCTAGTCTGTGTTGTGTGCAAAACATGCCCGTTTGCTTTCACTAATTATCTGCACAGTTTAATCCTGTGGTATGCTACGGATAATGCTCCTTTAGCTGAGAGTGTGCTGCACTTAGCAGTGCTTTCTTCATTCCAAATGAATTTTGCATCCTTCATGTCGCAAATAAGGTGGTTTTGTGCCGCACAGTGAATGAAGTAAACAAATATGCAGCGATCTCGTCAGCGGGGTAGCACGCCGTCTACAATTTTTGTGCAAATATAGTTTGCCACCATTAGTGACATCAATTTTTTTACAATTTCAAGCGTAATATGCACCTTCGAAATAGAAATTAGACCCACAATCGTTCATAAGTTGCATAATTTTATTGTTGCTGTTTCCATTATAACACCTCTACTAGTATTTTGCACTTGAGAACTGCCTTTGTCGATGCTTGAATATACATTTTTGGTAGTAGTGTTTCATTTGAATGGAGAAAAAAGAATAGCGTGTGAAAGGGTTAAGGATTTCAAAAGCAGAATCTGTTTACGAATAAAGTTGCTGCTATCATGAAATGCTCACTGTGAGCTTCCTTACTAGTTTTGCCAGCTTTGGCATCGTCATGTTCAATTAGCATTAAAATTTCTTGCAACCGCTCACATACGACCAGCCTAGTTACAATTCACGGCTTCGACCCAGATTGTGCATCTCATGCTGCCATGTGCGCAGGAGTTATGCCTATTTCTGCAGGAGTACACAATCTGGATTTCAATAAAGCAATTACCATCTTTTCATTCTTTTTCCCATCAGATTCCGCTTGCCACATGCAGCTATGTATGTTTGTAACTTGCCTTTTTTCACAGTGCTTGGGATTTCCTGCTGTGCAATTCGAAATAGAAAGCAATGCACATAAGAGCAGCCTTGATTTCAGTCAGTATGTACGTACATTGCTCAGTCATTCCAGTGCACAGGTTCATCGTCTGCTGTAAGCTGCATTACTGCATTTTTGCTGCATTAGCAGTGTTTAACGGGCTACTGAGAAGAACTCTGTATATTGTCGGCCAATGATGGTGACCCCTGTATGTAGTTTTTTTCCCATTCATAAAAGCTCAGTGTTCGTTTATCATAATCTCTTTGCGATTAGAACACAGTACTTTATCGATAGAGGCCAGTTTCAATTTTTCCTCAGTGTCCCTTTAAAGCTTTCAGTATTTCTGCAAGTTGCTACAGGAGTACGATGCAGTCCACATTTATACAGTCAGAACACTCAAGTTATTTCCCTGTAGTGTAACTCTTGCATAGCGTGGCCATTTTATCCTGTGTGCCTGTTAGCTCATACCACCGTGCTAAATATTGTCTCACTTTCCTCCACATCCTTCGTTGTGCAGGAAAGAAGGAGCTCAGAATCTTGTTGATGGCTGCTTGGCCTGTGGCTGCAGGTGCAAGATTGCCGAAACATATGAAAAAGCAACTCAAGTGGAGGAGCCAGCGGCTGTTCATGACCATGTGTATGCAACCCCTCGCAAGCAGGCCCCAGTCACTTGCTTCCCAGACTATTTTCAGTGCATACTCAACTCTTGCACCAAGTCACTTCCTATTCTTTACAGGTCTGTCAAAAGTAGCATTTGACGAACTGGTTCACACTCTTTCCACTATTGTGAAGAGCCGTTTCCCTATGCCCTTTGAGGACCAAATCCTACTTACACTGATGCGACTGAGTCTTGGCCTCTTGCTTAATGACCTCGCCTTACGTGTTGGTGCATCCACGGCAGCCATTAGCAGGATTTTCTGCTTCATTGTAACAGAACTTGCAAAGTTTACCCGAGAGTACTAGGTGTTCTGGCTGCCAAGAGCAATAATATGGAGCACAGTGCCCAATGTTTTTGAGGAGAATTACTCCGTAACTTGCACTGTGGACTATTTCGAAATTTTCATTGACAGACCTGGGCAGCTGCACTGAAGAAATATAACTTAGTTCCTGCAAATCGCACAATACGGCCAAAATTCTCCTTCATTGCACCAAGTGGGTTTATTAAGTTTATGTCAAACCGTACAGTGGCCGTGCAAGCGATCGTTTCATCACTTTGGACAGTGGTATTTTAGGCCGCCTGAAGTCCTCGCTGACCGTGGCATTAACATAGGTGACCTGCTGCCACAAAGCGTCGAAGTTTCACTCACAAGCTTTTCCAAAGGCCGGCCGCAGATCTGTCGTTCAGAGGTAGTAGCTTCGCGTCGGCTGGCAAGACTTCAGATTTATGTTGAGCGATCAATTAGGCGTCTCAAATGCTTCAGGACTTTGAAGCAATTCCCTGCTAGTATATTCGCACAGAAACCCCTAGCAAATGATGTACTTCGTGCCATCGCTGGGCTCTCCAACCTACAACCAAATCTGATTAGAGATCATGGTGATGCATCAGAGCCTGGTGCTCAGGCACCGTCGCATCCAGGCAAGCATCTGGAAGTGGTAAACACACCTGAATGATGCATCGAGATTTATGTGGGGTAGCGACATCTTCTAGTCATCTCTTGCTTTTGTGCACCTCCTATGTTCTCTGTTCACTGAGTAACGTCACTAATGTTCTCTGCAAGAGAAAGGCTCCTCAAACCTACATTCAGCTAAATCTTCTGGGCCAGCTGTAGCCACCTTACCCCTGCAAACTTGCCAATCAGTTTCAACTAGGATATCATTAAATTACATTTATTCCCTCGGCCAACCTACTCGAATCATATATATATCCATAGCTCGCATTGCTCTCAATTTAATTTCAAGCATTTTTATTAGCTTCAGAGTTTCTGCCCCATAGGTGAACACTTCCAAGATACAATGAATTAACTCCTCTAGCATGCTGGTGTACTGGCAGGCTGCTGTTGATGACCTAAAAATATCTGTCAATATACAGGGTGTCCCAGCTAAATGTAACCACGCTTTTAAAAAAGACGTAATGCCCTAGCCCAATGAGACCAACTGAGGGTTGTTGCCAGTCGCTTGTCCTAGTCTGCATTATTTTTTTATTATCCAAACGTAATTAATTAGCAGAGATAATTAGCTAACTTTTTAATTATTGCCTTCAGGAAGAAAGTGTCAATGCAAGAATTGTACATCCCATAGAAAAATAACCGTTTGCCGTGTTTGCAGCCAAGTATCATTGATACAGCTTCTTTTATTTGCCTTATAAGAAAGCCCGCGAAATACAAAAAGAAGCACGTGATAGGGAAGTAGTTTCAGCGCTCCCAGACGACTGGTCAAGCAACGACTTTTGCTTATCTGCAACGCTGCTCCGAACGGGGTTCGGCGTTTTGCGATGGTTGCGACATATACGCCAGGAACTATCGCATGCTCGCTATGGCGACCGCTCCTTCAGCGCGTGACGGTGCAAGTTCGGCGGCACGGCCACATGCCTATCACTCGAGGCGAGGTTTTGCGTGAAAAAGCACTCCATGCGGGCCGCGCTTCACTTCCTTGAAAAGCAGCGCTCGCTTACTTTCCATGACGCATAAGGAGTTCCTGGCGCATATCTCGCCACCACCTCAAAACGATGAGCCCTGTTCAGGACCACGTTGCAAACAAAAGCGGATGTCGTTGCTTGGCCGGTCGTTTGGGAGTGCTGAAACTGCTTCCCTGTCACGTGGTTCTTTTTGTATTTCGCGGGCTTTCTTTTAAGGCAAATAAAAGAAGCTGTATAGGTGGTACTTGGTTGCAAACACTGCAAACGGTTATTCTTCTGTGGGATCTACAACTCCTGCACTGAGACTTTCTTCCTGAAGACAATAATTAAAAAGTTAGCTAATTAGTCTCTGCTAAATAATTACTTTTGTATAATGAAAAACTACCGCAGACTGGAACACGCGACTGGCAACAAGCCTCAGTTGGTCTCACTGGGCTGGGGAACATCCTCTTTTTTACAAGCTTGGTTACATTTAACTGGGACACCCTGTATATATGCTATTCAGGTATTTTCCTAGCTATTTCGCTAATGGATCTGAGCTATCTTTGCCACTACAAACAACTCACGTTCGAGCCTTCTTTCATGCCATCCGATTACCGAAGTGTTTGCCAGAAATTTCAAGTCCGCTAGCTTACGTCCAGGAAGAGCAAACTCTAAAGCACTCTTTCTCCTTGAGGAACTGAAGTTGGAATCATTTGTAGAGCACGTTTGAGCTACCAAGATTGATGCTCTGAGCCTATTTCATTGTCTTGCTGGTGGTACAAATATTTTCTTCCAGCTTGACACCTTCCCTGTTGAAATTTTGCTTTCCCTCTGAAGGGCTATGTAGTCCATTCATTCCCTTTAGAAATTTTCTAATGCGTTTACATGTGCTTTTTCTGGACCATGGTTGCGCAATGCCTCATGATGCTTCAACTAAAGCAAGTGCTTTCTCAGACTCAGAGTAGGCTGTGTAAAGGGGGGGTGGCTACATTGTGTTACCCAATTTATGGAAATCTTCACAGCTGTTAACCTGAATCAACTTGTCTTTCAGGTAAAATACATTAAAATGAGCACAACCAGTATTTGTATTTTTTGTCTCTGTCAGTGGTCGTGTAAGATGTTAGTTGAAGAAACAAGCATTATTGGCAAGGCATCAAGCCCAGACATCCATAGCTGTATGTGCAGAATGGTACAGGTGGAATCGGTCAGTGAATTTTATGAGTGGAGCAGCTCAGTGTTTGAGGTTTGGTTTTTGGCTTACTTAGGGGCACTTGCGTTGCAGCTGTGGTGTAAAGTGTAGGTCTGGCGCTTGTGTGGATTTCGGATTTTTAAAATGCAACGCAAAGTTTTGTTGGGGAGTTTCTGCATTGGCTTGCCTGATAGAAACCTTTGTTAAAACCATATAGGAGATGTCTTACTTTGTCGTTCTTTGAATATTTATTCCCTGTACTCCCTGCATTTACTTTTCGGATGATGAGAAATGTTCAGTATCAGGTGAGGGTACGAGCCTGTTGGTTTTTGCTTTGTACCTGCATTTGTTTTATATGTTCAGAGACGCATTTGACGATTCTGATGTTGCATGCACAAATAAACCGGGTCAAATGGTCTTAATGACAAGACGATTAGTTGAATCTTGTTAGTTTATTGGAGTGAGAACCTGTTTATTGCTTGCTGTCAACAATTGCTGGCAGCAGGTTTGATAAATAGAAACCCTCAAGGTGTGCCACTTGCTTGCTTAAGACCTGCTTGTCATAGGGCACCTCGATAACATACAGGTCTGTTCTGCAAGTAGTAGGACTCATTTTTTTAATCAAATTTATTCATGAGAGTAGCAAAAACGATTAGAATTTTTCAAAGTAGCACCCCTCCACACCTACACGCTGCTGCTAATGAGTTTTCCAGTTTTCGTATGTCTCCAGGAACGCCTTGACCCGAATGCTGTTTAGCTCCCTCGACACGGCCATTTGAACCGCCTCTACTAATCCGTGATGTTTCCCCTTGAACATCAATTTAATTTTCGGGGATAGAAAAAAGTCTGCCGAGGCCAAGTCGGGGCTGTAGGGGGGCTGAGGCAGCGTCCCGCCTTGTGCTGGGCAAAAAATCTGGGTCCTCATTCACGTGATGAAGGAGATCCTGGCTGGTCGCTTTCCGGTTGGCCTTTTGCTCCTCTGACAACACTCGCGCACACTTTCCTAATGGCGAAGTTTTCTGTCACGATCTCAAAAACTTGGGTCTGAGGAATGCTCAAGTCATCAGCAATCATTCTGATACTCATCCTACAATCGCTGTGGAGTAAATGTTTCACTCGCTACACATTTTCGTTAGTCTTGCTGGTCGAAGGGCGTCCAGAGCGGTCGTAGTATTGCACTCTTTCCTTACCTTCTCGGAGCAGCTTGCGCCACTGAAAAAATACCTGGTCTACCCATGGCAGCGTCACCGTAGGCCTCCTTAATCATGTCGTGAGTCTCTTTGTCCGTTTTACCAAGATTTACACAAAATTTGATCGCGTATCGCTGATCCGATAAACGCTCCATGATTTTGCATGACGAGACGTTTCGACAGGGGCTCACAGTGCAAGCGACCTGCGCTCTTCAACGGCCGAGAGCCGACTGGCGATTTTCCCCAGCATTCCCAATATCCCCCTCCAGCGATCCTGCATGCGTAGACCGCCTCTCGTCCGCCCGTTCGCCCAGGAAAAAAAGCAATGAATAGAAGGTTACATTACATTTTACAACCAGACAGTAATACTTTCATTTTTTGCAGGGAAATCCGGCCTGTGATTTGCCACGTTGCATAATGCGGTAATAGAAAGTTCATACTGCAAATACGCAAAAGAGCCGCTGTACAACATAAAAGCGTGGTGTCACAATCAATCTAGTGTCAGCATCACATGCAAAACAGGATTTAGCAATAGTTCTTGTACTATAAAACTTGCCATAGCTTTTGTGAATCCAAGGTGTGAAAACTTCAGCATGCCACGCAGAGCAACTGACTCACCACACCAAAGGCTGCAGTCAATGAAATATTTGGCTCCTTACCGTGTGCTGGCATTACCATAGAAGCTTGGATGTATGTGCTTTGATACCCACTTCTCAGGGGCTGCTTTGATTGGAATGGTACGGGCCTCACTGGAAGTTATCGTTAGGAATCGTGCTTTGTGCCATGCGGCACTTCCCTGAGGGTGCTTTGCCAGTGTTGCAGCTTGCTCAAAAGACAGCAGCACATTGGTCATGAAGAAACTTTGGCATGCCTGACACAGCAGCTTGCAGTCGTGCTGCCCATGATCCTGCTGGAGAACTGTGCAGTACGGGAAGGGTCCGTTAATTTAACTACTTTTAGTGCATACTCGAAACAGGCTTATGGTGGCTAAAACCTTAAAATCACGCAGTCAGTATGCAATGTAGGACCATGTATAGGTGCACTTTAAAATCAAAAGAAGTTGCAAAAAATCAAATCTGCTGCAGCATGACCAATAGCTGTTTCTCGGTGCACCTGGAACTTTGGAATTGCGCACAGATGCTAAGAATAACCTCATGAGATCACCGCACTAAAAACCGTCGCAACCTGATATGAACTCCTGCAGTTCATGCGCTATCATATTCAACAACGCGTGGTGAACAGCTCAGACTGTATAAATGAGTATGAAGGTCTTGTTGATGCTATACCAGATGTCCCAATGTCGAGATGCACGCTCTGCTGTAAAGCACATTACTGGGTAAACATTAAAGCCAGTATTTTGGGATGATTCAACCGTAAGCGGATGTCCCTTGCATGTGCAGTTTTGAAGATAGCAAAAGGAAATCTTTACGCATAATGTCTTTATAGAAACTGACTGCATTTAAACAAACAAAATGTACACTTATGCAACAATGAAATCCAGAAGGCAATCTTACTTGCACTTAATGATAGCCTCTATGCCTACTCGACTCACTTTTTCGAGTCAGTCATGCGCAACATCAGGAAATAATTTTTTTACATGCACGGCCGTCTTCACCACCACCTGTTGGTAATTTCCTGCGTGGCTTCAGAACACCTTGTAGCATGGTGTTCTGCAGCTTGGTGATGTCGAGAGGGCATTTTTCAAAGTGAAGGAGCATCTACTTTTCCGATAAAAACTGCCGCGCCTTTGTTGCTGTTTTTTTTTTATCTGAAGAAACTGCCTCCATTGTTGCCGGGGTCACATTTTTCGCTGTTGCCGCATTCCATGCACATGCATTGCCAGCTGGTGACTGTCCGGTGAGCCCCTTGGGTGTTGCCTCGACAACCTTCATAAGCAGGGAACAAATACGGCTGCACCGCTCACTCAGCCCCGCTTTGCATGTGCAGCTGGCTGTGGAAGGTTGTCCAAAATTTACTTGTGTTCGGTACGTCCTGCTTGCTGTTTGCGATGACCTGATGTCTGCCTGGATGCAGCTCACACCATTTTTCTGCTGGTGCAGTGCCACGCGAACATGGCCACTGTGAAGCAGGTTGCTGCCCTCAGCAAATCCTCGGTAGTTGAGGGCAGCATTGACATCTGTGTCGGGCAATTCAATCTTGTAGTTGTAGACAGCTGAAATAAAGAATGATATCAGTACACTATGTCGTCATATGTGCTATTTCTGTAGTTGGTTAGCTTTGTGGTAATAGAAAATTTGTCCCCATGCTGAAAGTTGGTTGCCAAGAAATCTATTTAAGTTCTGCATAATACACTTATGCTCTGAGCAAAGGTAGCTGCGAAACCAAAATAAAAGGAACTGCTTATTAAATCCGTCCTCAGCTCCAACCTTTTTAATCTAGCAATACGGGTGCAGAAACATGCAATGAAGAATATTGTTGCTTGTGCTGGTAATTTTACTTCGCATTTTACTAGCCACTGCCAGTTATGGCTTACTGTCCACGCTGAAAACATCGGTCATCGTACGCAAGGCCTACCGCATTACATAGGGAGATGCCACGCAACAGCTATAGGTTAAATGCAAAAGAGCTTTTCATAAACGCTAACTTGTTCCCAAACGAGCGCACGTTAGATCTCGCGCTCCTTGCAAGAGGCTTTAAAAAGCTTAAATTCGAAAATCCTTTCCGCAAGCAAGCAAAAGTTCGAATTGATGCAAAGTCAAACAGTAGGAGCTAATACCAGCCGTTCATCCATCGTAAACACATGCCGCGGGCCGCAGCGTGATTGACGCGGCCGATCAGACACAAAAAATTTGTTCTCAATATCTGTCAGCGACTGGCACGGAGGTGTTGGGAATTTTTTGTAGAATGAGGCAGTTACGAGCCAGCTGCAAAGAAAGTACATGTTTGTAGAGTGCAACTAACTTAAGCTGCAACGAAATCTAGGAGGTTCTCACTTCAAACGCATGCACGAAAACAGTCATAAGCACACTAGGACAGAAATGCCAGCAGTAATTTTTAAGTTAGAAAAGCGAGAAAGGACATACAGAGAGCACACCGCCGCCACCAAACAACGCTATGTGGCGTGAAGGCCCACACGAAAACAAGAGAAAAGAGGCCTAAAATGCACAAATAATAGCGCACATACACGGCCGCTGAAGCTTGGCCAAAGCTTGGTGTCATCCACCCATCGTGTATCCATTTTGCGAGCAAAATAAATATTATCTCTGCAGAACGTCCTTGCAGTTGAAGCTTCCTCGCAGGCAGGCAGCGGAGTCAGAAGGCCAGCGATGGAAGAGTGGTCACGTGGCCTAATATGGCGGCGCCCATAGTTCCGCGCTGTAAAGCGTCTTTACCTCTCTGTCTCTTCCCCATTCCCTGCTTACCCTCGCCCTCCTTCTGCACTCAGACTTGTGGAACGCAAGGGAGCTCCACACGAGGGGGCACCACTACCGTCGGCCCATCAAGGCACCAAGAGCAGAACGAACTCGCAACGTCAAATTGATAACTTGTTTATTTTATTTTATGATTTGTTCTTTGCAGACTTGTTTCCAGAATTTAGGTCATTGCTCTAGCGGTCAGGTCATTAGAACCAGCAGCAACAGGATTTTCAGGGATACGGAAACTGTTTCCACGTTTTTAATTTAGTGTTGGTAACAGGTATAAAAATTCTTTGTCAAAACATCGCGAATTTTTTCCTAGTCGCACTAAGCGTTTACTATAGCACGACCGCTCGATTTTCTGTAGCAGCTACCCGCCGAATGCGCCCCGCCACCAGTGATGGCGAAAGGTCCAGTTTGTGCCACCGCGGCGGCCACGGCGCTGGCTATCGGTGACGAAGTCGTAGCGCTTGTCACGGTAACGGCTGCATATCTAGTCCAATTATCGGCTGTGATTTCGCAATATACCCTGCCATACCATACATCGTTTGTTCTAGTCCACGAAATGTCTACTGTAAAACGTGGCAAATCGATGCCAGTGATTAACATTGTTGGTGTGGTACAATGAAAGTACATTTCTACGCGGAACCCGCTGGCTTGTGTGGGTCGCCCTGTGTCCAGCGATTTTGCAAATAAAAAGCATTTTGCAACAATCTGGATTAGAAAGCAAGTCGATCATGTCATACTTTTGTAAGTGGAAAAAATGAAAAATGAACACGAATACGCTCACGGTTGGTATTCGCATGGGCAGCTAATTTTTACAGCACAAGAAGCACGGGGGTGCGCTTACAGGAGACCTTATCGCAGGGACATTCTTTCGTCCTTGATGACAACCTACAACAGCACAGTTCAAGTCCGGCTCAAGAGCTGAAATGCGGGCCGGTTGGTACAATGTAAATTGAAAACGTTTAAAAGTACAATGTACCAACTCCAGTCGTTGTGGCGCGAACTCTCCTTCTCTTATCCCTTGTCTTTTGTGACTGGTTATTCTTAGTTTACAAGTCCGGCTCTTCGCAAGAGTGGAGCCCGGGAGCATGGAATATCACCACAAATTAGATGAAATTCTTTTAAGTTACCGTTTACCCAAAATACGTGGCCATTAAAGAATTAGACATAGGCAAGATGCAAAAAGATGGTAACTACAGTTGGATACAACTAAAGAACGAAACGTGCCCCTTAAAAGAGACCCCCAGAAAACGGCACTAACCGATCTACATGAAATCGCAGTTAATCCGAATTAGCCGTGGTTAATCCCCTATCAACTCCCACCCCCTCGGATGTCACGCTGTAAGTTCATGGGTATTAATTACAAAATATGAAAACCGGTAGATGCGATCGGCTGAACATACTCCGAGGGGCATATGCTGCATCATTCACGAGTTATCATTTGTACGGGGCTTTGTTTTCGTGAGGATATTTCCGGCGAAAACGTTTTTTTTTAGAAGAGCTCCCCCCGCTTCTCCCGGTTCGATCCTGGAACGCATGCGGTAGATTCTGTTGAATTCTTCTTTCATTTCTGTAGCTTCATTTCGTTTGCCTTTACTTTCCGTAATGTTTTTTTAAAACGAACGACGAGATGAAAACGCTTCTGAGCTTCTGTGCTTTTACGGGGATAATGCTCTCTTCTGTGCATGTGGTCTAGAGGAGTTTACCAAGAAAATGTGCCTTCAGTTTCGAGAATGATGTGGACTCCAAAATCATCTTCTTAAAAAGGGCGCCAACCATCAGTATGCTTTCTTTTTGTGTACTGCTGAGTTCAAGCGAAGATGGGTGCATCATGGGTGTGGCACCGTGTATGTTGAGTCACGTATAGGCCTTGCTGCGCTAGGAAGGTTGGTGACTGCCGCACTCCGCGAAATTGAGCGCTCCGAAAAAATGCCGGTGATGAACTAAAAATGCAGCCGTGGGTAGAAAGTATTAGGATACTCGGAGTACTTTGGAAGGGGTAGGCGCTTAGATGCTAGCCTGTTCGTGCTTAGCCAATGCACAGAAACAGCTTAAGCGGAGAACAGACCTCCCAACATAAGCGGTGCATACGACAAAGTGAACAGGGAGCTACTGTGGAACATATTATAAAATGAAGGTATCGGTCATGAGGTAACTGATTTTCAAGAGGAAATATACGGAGATAATGCAGTTGAAATTACATGGGAAGGGGTAAAAAGTACGACAACTGTCGAGGTACACAAAGGATTAAGGCAAGCTTGTAATCTATCACCGCTGCTGTTCATGTTTTTTATTGTAAACATGGAAAGAAGGCTACAAGGAAGTAATCCACGTTATAATCTTTCGTGCATTTTAGGCGGAAAGGTCGCTGAGCAACGGCTCCCGGGTTTAAAGTATGTGGACAATATAGTACTGTGAGCAGACAGCCAGCAATATTTGCAAATTCTAGTTAATTGTTGTGGAGGCGAAGCAGACGCTCTATGATTCAGTTTCAGCGTAGCTAAGGGAGGTGTGATGATTTTCAACAATGCAATACATAAGGTGCTTACAATACAAGGCAATGAAATACCCAGAGTGGTCGAGCGGTGTGTGTAAGCGAAGGGCAGCTGCACACAGAAAGCACGAACAGTCTCTGAGACGCCGGGACAATGAAACATGAAAAGACGCCGGGACAATGAAACATGCGGCATTATGAGAGTACAACAATTATGAAGTACTGAGAGGTATTTGGAAAGGAATAATGGTGCCGGGGCACACTTTTGGCAATCCAGTTCTGTGCTTAAGGGAGAAGATCACTCGAGATTAGAAGTAAATCAGAGAGCTGTTGGAAGATTAGCACTAGGTGCCCACGGTAAAACCACAAACGAGGCAGTACAGGGGGATATGGGTTGAGCATCGCTCGAGCACGGTAAGCTCAACGAAAAATACTATGCGAAGAATGCCTGAGGAAATTGAATGATAACAGATGGGCAGTTGAGGTACTTAAATTCTTATAGAGAAACAGCGTTCAGTCACAATGGCTGAAAAAAACTAGCAAAATAAGTTAACCATACATCATATAAAAAAAATTTAAAGTACAAGCAAAACCTCCATAACAGGGCATTTCTCCCAGCAAGCAATGTTTTTCTAGGACCCACTTATAGCATTTGATAAACACATGTAAAGGCAGTGGTGTTTCATTCGGAAAATTGTACCTTTTTAAAAGAATTGTAGGAGTAAAATAAGCAAAAAACTTGTCGGCGATTTCACATTGCTGAGCATCAAATATTGTTCGAAAACGCAGTGTTTTTTTCTGGTGTATACCGCACCGCGTACCAGATACGAAAGCGCAATTGAGAGAGAGAGAGAGAGAGAGAGAAAGAAAAGGACGGAAAGGCAGGGAGGTTAACCAGGCGATGCCCAGTTGGCTACCCTACACTTGGGGAGGGGAACAAAGGGGAAAAAAGTAAAAAGAGCGGCAAAGAAATGAGTCTGTCAAGTGTCCATCGACCACTATGTCACAGGGGCAGAGGGCGCGCACAGAAAACTTAGATTATAGGCGGGAATGCAACCCCGAGTCCCTTAGGAAATTCAGGAGCGCTTTCACCGCTTTCCGTTGTCTGGAAGGTTGCGTCCAAGGGCCCAGAACGTTAGACTCTGTTAAAGGACGCGAGTCCAAGCGGAGCAGAGAAGTAACTAGGCAACCGCGCTCTCGCTCAAAACGAGGGCAGTCACAGAGGAGGTGGCTGATCGTCTCGTCACAACCACACTGGCCACACGCAGGAGAGTTAGCCATTGAGATGAGATGGGAATAGGCGTTTGTGAACGCCACTCCCAGCCACAGGCGGCACAACAGCGTAGTATCACTGCGGGGGAGGCCGAATGGTATATGATGTTGGAGCAAGAGGTTGAAGTGATGCGAGCGGGGTGTCCAACCTCCAGGGGCAGACCACGATGTTACAGTCAGGTTTCGGGCGAGCAGTTGAAGGTGCCTTGCTGCGTCAGCTCTTGTCAGTGGTATGCGGACAGTGTTGGTTGTCTCGTGAGCCGATCGAGCAGCATCGTCAGCTAAGGCGTTACCAACAGTGCCGCTATGGCCTGGTACCCACTGGAAGATGATTTCATGGTCTTGTTCGATTGCCTGGTGATGCAGATATCGTATCTCCGCTATAAGTTGCTCATGGTCGCTATGTCTCAAGGCAGATTGAAGACATTGAGGGCAGCTTTTGAATCACAGAAAACAGCCCATTTTTGAGGTGATTGTTGTGAGATATACTGTACCGCCGCAAGAAGTGCGGCCAACTCTGCTCCAGTAGAGGTAGTCCGATGCGAAATTTGTTGGTGAATTTGAGTCTGTCGCGCAGGAACGACCACAGCGCAAGCAGAACTAGTAGAGGTTACTGATCCATCCGTATAGACGTGAGTACGGTCCCAGTATTCGAAGTTGAGCATGGAGAGTGTCAGTTGCATAATGGCTGGCGTCGATAAATTTGACTTCTTCGCTATCCCCGGAATAGCAAGGCGCACACATGGGAGCCGCGTACACCACAGAGGAGAGGGAGGTAGTGCTGCCGGGGTCAACTGTTGTGGGATCGACGACTTTTGCGTCGTTATCACCTTCGCAAATGCAGAATGTGGTCTCTGCAGTGGCTAGGGCGCAAGGTGATGCTGTGGAATCCTTGAGATATGACGTATGTGCATTCGCAAGCAGTCTAGGACAATATAAGTAGAGATCGGGTGGTCTTTGGCGAGTGCAATGCTACCCAGTGTTGATGCGCTCCGAGGGAGACCTAGGCATGTGCGAAGGGCCTGACCCTGCACTGACTGGAGGGCACGCATGTTAGTTTTGCACGTGTTTGAGAGTACAGGTGTACTGTACCGCAAGCATCCCACAAATAGAGCTCTGTACAACTCCAGCATTGACTGGACCGACGAGCCCCATGATTTTCCTCCCAGAAATCGAAGTAAATGAGCGATAGATGTTAGCTTTTTTTTCAGTAGAGTGCAATGCGGGCTCCATGATAAATTGCGGTCGATCAGGATTCCTAGGAAACGATTAGATTTGCTGTAAGAAATGACTTGACCGTCGATGCGTACCGGATATGGAGTCATACATTTACGTGTAAATGCCACTAGCGCGCACTTTTCCGGCGAAACGCTGAGACCTTTCGTCTGGAGATAGGAAGAAGTGATTGATGCTGCCCGCTGAAGTCTTGCCCGCACCTGGGGACGCGTCACAGAGGAGGCCCAAATGGAGATATCATCGGCGTACATACACACCTGGACGGTGTTGGGGAGGTTCTCAGGGAGGGCGATGAGAGTCAGATTAAACAATGTAGGGCTAAGGACACCGCCCTGGGGCACGCCACGGTAGGTGTAATGCGCAGGCGTCGGGCCATCATCACATTGGATAAAAAGTGATCTTTTGGACAGATAGCTCTCTATCCATGCAAACATCCAACCACCGATGCCCACAGTTTCCAGCGCATCAAGGATGGCCTCACGGGTCACGTTGTCGTAGGCACCTTTTACATCCAGAAAGAGTGCCACTGACAAACGTTTCAAGTGCTTCTCTTGTTGAACCGTGGATACGAGGTCAACGACGTTGTCAATAGAAGAGCGACCCCGCCTGAAGCCGGCCATAGCGTCGGGGTATATTTTGTAGTGTTCGAGGTACCACTCAAGGCGCGACAAAATCATTTTCTCCATGACCTTTCCTACGCAACTGGCCAAAGCTATTGGCCTATACGATGAGAGCTCGAGTGGAGATTTCCCTGGTTTTAGTAGGGGTATCAATCGACTCGATTTCCATTCTTGAGGAACAGCACCGTCGAGCCAAGAGTCGTTGTAACGTTTGAGGAGCTCTTCTCGCGCGTCGTGGCCAAGGTGGGACAGCGCAGCATATGTGATTCCATCTGGCCCTGGTGAAGACGAACGCCGACATCCTGCAAGAGCAGCGTCGAGTTCCTCGCGAGAGAAAGGACATCCATGGCTGAGACCCGTGAGGCAGGAGGAACACGCCGGGAACTCGAAGCAGTTGGTACACCAGCAATTTTCCTGCAGTAGTCCGTTGCTACCTCAGACTGCTGTCGATCTTGATAGACAGCCAACGCATAGAATGGTTGTCTTTGTTGCGGAAGCGTACGGAGGCCCCGCACAGTACGCCATATGAGGGACATGGGCTTACGGGGATCCAAGTGCTGACAAAAGGACCTCCAGCGCTGGTTCGCCAGCTGATCCAATCTTCGTTTGATTTTTTTCTGCGTACGTCTCGCCTCCCGTAGATCATTTAAGCACTTGGTTCGTCTGTATCGCTTTTCTGCTCGCCGCCGAAGAGCACGCAGACGTTCTAGTTCAATATCGAAATCACTGCGTATTCTTGAGGACGTGATGTGACTTCTCGCAACGTTCATAGCATTAGCTATAGTGTGCTCCAGCCTGCCAGTGAGGGCTTCTTTGCTCGTCTCCTCCGTATGTTTTCGAAATACTGCCCAGTCGATTCGCGCTAGTTGGGCTGGGGTGGACGAACCAAGGCCGTTTATTTTGAGGTAGGTAGGAATGTGGTCACTTCCATGGGTCTCCACATCACAAAACCAGCGAACACTCCGGTGCAACGACCTTGAAACTAATGTCAGGTCCAGGCAGCTGCTGTAGTGACAGCCGCGCAGGTATGTAGGACTGCCGTCAATCATAACATACAGATCATTGTCGGAAGCAAATAACGCCAGATGCCTTCCTTTGGCGTTAATCCTGGTGCTTCCCCATAGCAAATGGCGGGCGTTAAAATCGCCAGTAATGATCCAAGGAGCACGGGTTTCTTCCATGATGGCCTTCAGCCTTTCGCAGTCTAATTGAGAGGAGGGTGATACATATGCTGCAATCAGTGTGAATTCTAGCGTTTTTGTCTTGATTAAGAAACACGCGTATTGATTGTCATTGTGAGGTGGAACTGGGCAGCAAACATACGTCATGTCAGTGCGGAGGTATACCAAGACTTGGCTGCGCTCCCCGCATGTAGGGGCGAAAAAAGATTCGTACCCGGAGAGCCTGATTGCTTCTGATAATTTGGGCTCGCAGATTACCAATATCGGGAAGTAGTTAGTGAATACGTAAGGACGAAGACTTGACATTCGCGACCTCAGACCTCTTGCGTTCCATTGGAAGATCGTGGCGCCTCTGACTTCCTCACGAAAGGTGGGGAGGTGGCCAGCCATTATGGATTAAAGTCCTTGAAGTGCTGAACCCAGGGAGTCCAGCACTAGTAAAACGCTTCGAGCAGTTGGGGATTGCATAGCCTGTAGGAGAGGCCGAATTGCGTTGACCACGGTCTTTAAAATCACAAGGGTTTGGCGGTCTTGCTCCGGGAGCCCGTCTGCAGCGGCCGACGTGCTCAGCGATGGGAGCTTACGTGGAGGGGCCTCAGGAGGACATAATGGCGGAAGCGCTGGCCAAGGATCGGAACCTGATGACATCTGACCACCCTTGTCCACAGAGGGCGGACGGAGCACACTGGGGCGAGGAGGAACAGGAGGTGGAGGAGGGTGAGCAGGAGGCGCCAACAGCGCGTCGTTGCGGCTGTCATTGGCAGTAGCCTGTCTGGATTTCCTCTTGCGTCGGGCGCGTCTCTTGCGAACGATCGCGGCGGCTTCGCGGTGCGTCGAGTTGTCTCGGACCATTTGTCTTAGGACAGCACGCTCTCCTTTAGCCGCGGGCAGTCTCTAGATGAGGCGTCATGGGGACCGTTGCAGTTTGAACACCTGAGAATTTGTGCTGCGCATGTCTCAGAATCATGAGGCTCGGCACACCGGGAACACACACTCGCGTTGCCGCAGACTCCGCTAACATGGCCCAGTTTCATACAATTGGTGCATTGTAGGGGCTTTGGTATGAATGGCCGTACTGCGTGACGAAAAAGGCCTACCTTCACATGTGACGGAAGGCTGTCGCCTTTGAAGACAATCTTGACACAGCGAGATTTCCCAAGATGTGAGACTCGGAGAATCACGGTGCCTTCGTTTCCTGGCTTCACAAGTATGGGCAGATCTTCTTGCGTGATCGTCTCATCGACGTCATAGATGACGGCAGAAGAAACGTCCTCGCCGAGCGGGATAACTGTACGGACCGACATGCCTCCGAGTTCAGTGATGGCCCGCAGTGATTCGAGTGCTGGCGCATGATGGACGTCAACAGCAACAACGTTTTTGCGCGAGTTCACGCGAACGTCTTTAATTTCGTTCGGCACAAGGGCCTCAAGTTGCACTGAGACAGCTTGCCTGTTAAGCCGCCTCATGTTGTGGGATCGATGCGCAGGCAGGATGAGAATAGTATGCTTCGATGCTTGGCCAGTTGTCTTCACCGTGGACTGGCTCGATGAGGAGCTGGCTCTTAATAGTCTTCTTTTGGTCCTGCGGCTCAGGTATGTCTCAAATTCACCTTCGGTACTGTCCTCGCTGAAATACTCTATGGTATCCTCGCTGTCGGGGTCACTGGGAAGGCTGCAACGCTTCCTCGAAGAACTCGAGGAAGGAGCCGGCAGTCTGGTCCGATGCCCAGGAGGATCCACATCCATCGCCATATGACGGGGGCGGCGTCCCCGCAATACACACACAAAATACACTAAAAAACACTGGAGACGGATAGAAAGCGATTCCACAAGGATGCACAGACCCAAGGAGCTAGTTATAGGAGTTTTCGTTTTTTCATTGTTAATGTCAATTTACCGAATGCACGCCACCAGTCTACGCTCCGCAGCTGCGTTTCTCCAGCAATCTTGTCAATGCCAACGTGTATTGCTCTATACACCATGCTTCTGCCACACCTTTCTCCACGCCAACGCATGCAATGCACATCTCTGTCACTACCGCCACCTAGCTAAAAGCGCGAATATTAGTTTGATATTAATATTAGTTGCTGAAGAAGACGATGCGTTGCAGTTCAACACAAGGCGTGACCGGCATAGTGTCCTCGTACAGGGGCCAATGAAGCTGATGTTTCATTAACACTTCTTTTTGGGCAAGTTGGTTCATATTTGAAAATTTTAAAAGGGCGCAAACACAAACGACCACAAAGTACAAGAGACGAGACACAAGCGCCGACTGTCAACTGATTTTTATTGGAGCAAGGGAACACCTTATATACACAGCAGCATACACAAGATAAGAAGTTGCAGAACGCACGTGCGAGCAAGAGACACTGCGGAAAAAAGATCATGGCGTGCACAATGATAGAGGGCTGTTGAAAGGCGTAGTTTCACATTTTAAAAGAAATAACCTTATGCTTGTACAGCCAGATAAAGAGACGGGTTTTGTTGTTTTGCCAAAGCGTATGTACAGCCAGAAAGCGCTAGCTGCAATTAACAAGAATTTTCTATCTGTCAAGAAAAGCGAGGTCAGGATTAAGACTAAGTTCGTGAACTTCTGTAAAGATTTGAATCTTGATTCCCTTGCCAAAAGCATTACTAAGAGCAGAGGTAGCAACCTAAATGTATTTTTCACAGCAAAGACTCATAAGCCGGAAATACCTTTCCGCACTATTGTTAGTGAAGAAGGGTCGTGGCAGAGAAATGTTAGCCAATTTTTGCAAAGGCACCTAAAGATGCTTGTTTTAGATGACCCCTTTCTTATTAAAAAGTCTGCAGATGTGGCTCTTTTCCTTGAGAACACAGACGATATTGGATTTGGTTTCTCTGTAGATGTAGAAGATTTGTTCTATTCCGTGCCTCAAGGTGAGCTAATGCTGGCTGTAAAAGACTGTATTGAAGCCAACGGCGACGTGTGTTTCCAGAATGCAACAGGTTTGACTGTGGAGAGTTTTACTGATCTTTTGCAGTTTTACTTGAGGTCAACTTTTATTGTTTTTGACAACCTGCCTTATTTGCAGCGCGATGGCATTTGTATTGGGTCCTGCGTGGCTCCCATCCTTTGTGACATTTTTTTAGCTAAGGTCGAAAAAGTTTTAGATAAGTATTTTAATGGGGGAAGGATTTTAAAGATTTTTAGATATGTTGATGACTTTTTAGTGCTTTTAAGAAAACAGACTACCTTCACCTACCCCTCTACAGTAGGTGAAGTTTTAATAGCTTTCAAAAAATATGCACTTGGGCTAAATTTTACCCATGAACTACCTGACTCATCTGTTTTACAGTTTTTAGATCTCGAACTAACATTCTGTGAAACACACGTTTGCTGGTCTTACTACCCTCGAGCGAAAAAAGATCTGCTGCCATATAGCTCGGCGCATTCCAAGACTGTGAAGAGAGGGATAGCTTTGCAGTGCATGGAATCTGCTCTCAGGAGGTCGTGCCCGCATCGAATGCAAAATAGCTTCCTTAATCAGATAAGCCGACTTTTAGCGGCAGGGTTCCCCTCTTCGATTTTGATTGCTGTTTGTGAGACCCTCCTCCAGAAGTTGAAGCATGGAACAGGAATGACCGGTTGTAATCGGGAAAAGGCCGAAAAACCTTTGGTTGTGCCGTACCTACACAAGACCACTCACAACCTAAAAAAAGTGGCCAACAGGCACGGTGTGCCGGTTGTGTTTTCGGCACCCAGTAAGCTGGGAGGGCTATGCCCCCGCATCTGTGGCCCGAAAAAGAGTGGGTGCCAAATTAATCACAAGCATCGGTTTGCGACATGTTCCACGGGAGTGGTCTACGCTATTCCCTTGACGTGCGGGAAGGTGTATGTCGGCCAAACCGGCCGTTGCATCAATGATCGATTAGGGGACCATTCAAGAAATGTTAAGAATTTTAAAGACAAGTACGCACATTTAGTTGCGCATATTAGTAATTGCAGTGGTTGCGTGGCCCGATTTCATGAGACGAAGATTCTCGGCAAAAGCACTGATAAGACGGCACGTCTCAGCTTGGAAGCCTTTCATATCATGAAATATGGCAGCAGTTGCATTAGTAAGCCTTCGATATCTCTCTTAAACGCTGAGGTCTGTTTTTTAGATGCGACTAATCTGTTCACCCCTTGAGCGCCTTGCTTGGTTTTTCGTATCTTTTTTCCGCAGTGTCTCTTGCTCGCACGTGCGTTCTGCAACTTCTTATCTTGTGTATGCTGCTGTGTATATAAGGTGTTCCCTTGCTCCAATAAAAATCAGTTGACAGTCGGCGCTTGTGTCTCGTCTCTTGTACTTTGTGGTCGTTTGTGTTTGCGCCCTTTTAAAATTTTCGAAGCTGACGTGTTTGCGCCGGCGCGAGTTCTAGTTCCAGTCGCGGCAATATTTATTTTAATAATGTATTGTAGCGATAGCTGCACTATTCTAGTCAGCGGCGCATTTCGGGCGGTCGTCGCAGGCCAGTACTGCGCATGCGCCGTAACCATGGCAACCGGTTGCCATGGTTGTTAGGCGCCGATTATGTAGTGCTCGGCGCCTAACGCACCTTTTGCTATGTATATTCTGGCCTAGCTGAGCGAAGCGACAGATAATTTTTTATAGTTTGGCCAATGTCACCCTTCAGGGCAAGCTTCACCCAAAGTGGTCAGGCGGTTTCACTTCGTGAACTATTGCTTTCGCACTAAAAGGCATCTTCTCATTGTACAGGAGCACAAAACTACCAACACAAAAAGGACACAGAAAGGGAAGACGGCACACAGACGTGCCTTGCGTTTCTGTGTCCTCTGTGTAGTTTTGCGCTGTTTGTCATCCTATATAAACAACAACTAGCTCCAACTAGGTTAATTCTTCTCCTTTGGGTTTCAGGGAACATTCCGAAGCAATGAGTTCCATCTTTTTCTGAAGAATTCTGTACTTATGCCTCACTATAGGATGAACGGCACCCTGTGCGATGGACGGAGCATCACCGCAACAACAACGAGCTCCTCAATAATCGCCTCCTGCTTATGTGCAGCTCGCTCTGTGCGTTACGAGATAATTCAGGAAAAGGTGACGCCAAAAGAAAGAAATGGAGAGCGTCCTTTTTATTTCGCGTGTGCGTCTGTATGAAGCAGGAGCACTAATGAAGATGTAGACAGAGAAAAGGTTTTTTGATATGGACGGATGGCTTGACTGAAGCTGTGAAAATTAAAAGCGAGATTAAACAGGTGAGCGATGCAAACTTTAGAGAGTTGCAGATTAGCGGGTCTGCACAAATGCAAACCATGTAAAAAAATGGCTTTCACATGAGATCAGAAGTGTCATGATTCTGGAACTTGCAAATTTTGCCCAGTGTATATCGAGCAGGTGACTCATCCGCTGATTAGATAAGCACGCAACATTTCAAATGGTCTACCGAAATGGGTCCTAGAGTTACGTCACTGCAAGCCAGCCATGGAGAATTACGGATTGCGTACTGCGCATGCCAGGTACCAGTTGCGGCGCCAGGTGAAAAGCACATCGCCAATCCATTATACATCTAAGAGAGTAGCTGTCTACTAAATTAAAATTATCCATAGTCTCGGTAGGTAAAAACGGCTTAATATATGCGCCTATAAATAATGAAGGATGAGGACTAAGCACTCAAGCGGTGCAAAAGGCTGCCCAGATATGCAGAGCGCAAATGAACTTGTATCCTTAGAAACTACGGAGGGGGAGGGAGGGGGGAAGAGAGAAAGCTCAGATTAGGGAAGCCGCAGAGCATTTTAGGAGACTTCTACTAGGTGAAGGTCACCGCACAATACATTCTTTCGCTGCTGGTCAGTACGCAGCCTCTCGGCCGCTTTCGTATCTTCCATACAGGAAGCGCCGAAGGCTTCCCTGGCTGCTTGTGCGGCTTCAAGAGCCGACGCCCTCAGCTCCTTCCCTTGCAACAGAAGGGCTTGTGCTTTCCTTAACTGGCGCACCATAGCGCCCGCAAACTAGTCCTCGGGATTAGCCTTTATTTCTTCTTATGATATCCTGTAGACCAAATGCATAGAAGCCCTAGCCCATCGAGTATGTCCCTTTCTGTCCTGCTTCCTGATAGCCCTAATCTCTGCGATATCGAATGGCCTAGAGTAATTTCATCTACATTATTGTGAATGCCCATGTTTAGTAATATTTCCAAAGATTACTACACAAGGGATTATTTTAAGCAAATTGCAATCGGATACTTACATAAACCCTGTCAAATTCAGCTGTATGTTTCCAAATTCGCACGAACCGCATCGCGCCTTCTGCAATGAAGTGGCTGACTTATACCGTATGGTATGGGCATGCCAGACAAACCCAACTATACAAAGAATCAATAATTCAATAACTGAGGACTGAGAGGCGGCGCTGACCAATCCGCTTCTGGAATGAAGGACAACCCAACCATTTCACACTTTAAACGTTTTTCTCTCTAGCGACTATCTATGCCACAAAAGCCGATAGCACAGGTTCCCTGTTAATGCATGGCATAAAAACCCTGCCGATATCCGAGTCGAAGTAGGTTGATCGCTCGAAGGAGGTCGAGTGATCTTGTTACGTCATCGCAACATGCCCTGACTGGACGAGAGAGGTCACGTCACCTTGTGACGTCATAACAACATGCGCAGCGGGTTTGTTAGCAACATGGTTTCTAGAAAGCAGCCTTGATCAATGAGATCAGAATTCGATGTACACAATTTCGGCACCGGGACACCACGGCGGATATGCGCTACTGCAGCTAGCAGTCCGAAGATGACGGCTGTAAAGCAAGATATGAATCATCATGCTATCGAATTCCGTTTTCATACCCAAATTATTATTTTGTGATCCCGAGAGCTAAAGAGAATAATACAGTTTGAATACGCACAAAAAGCATGAGACAAGTAAAGCAGAGCCCTAGCTTTGTAAATTACTACGTAAGGAATTGTTGCTCCAGGGCAACGCCGGGTACAGCTCAGAACAGCCACGGGATGGGGAGGCAGATCACGGTATCTGTGATAGACACGTCACTCTGCTGCCAAATCCAAGCAGGCTTTCCTGTGTGAGAGCTCGCCTCCTCTAGCATTCCTTCACTTACATATTACCCACATTCATCAACACTGTTTGTACATCGTCCGTTATGAAACCCTACTTTTATCTTCCTCTATACCGCACACGAAGGTTGCACACAGACATTACTTGCAAAAAAGCGCCCAGTTCAGAAAAAAAATTGCTGAGGCTCAGCTTGGCTAAGCCTGGGGAATGCGAAGCATATTAGTGGCTAGGTTTGGTAATACATGGCTTTCCTTGGTTGAATACTTGGTCATTTTAATACAACCACTAGAAGCCTTCGTCGTGGGGGAAGACAACGGCATGGCTACAGCGGAACGCCGACTAACCCCGAGACGCGCGTTGGGTGAGCGCCTGGATTGCCACGGAAGCCGCGTCTGCCTGCCCGGTGGAGCGAGCGTTTCACCTACACCTAGTGTGAACGCGCGTTCGAAATGCGCGGGAATGCGCGGGTGTGACGGCTAGGGGTCCCACGGCGACGGCGCGAGGTGGAGGCCGGCTCTCTCATCCGATGTCACGTTGTGTGACGTCACGGTGTCACGTGGCGTGACGGCTAGGGGTCCCACAGACGGCGCGAGGTGGAGGCCTGCTCTCTCATCCGATGTCACGTGGTGTGACGTCACGGTGTCACGTGGTGTGACGTCATGGTGTCACGTGGTGTCACGGCTAGGGGTCCCACGGCGACGGCGTGAGTGGTAGCTCTTGCAATATGCTTGGCATAAAAGCACATAAATGCCACGATACACTTCGTAGTCATACGTGATCTCTTAGGGGCTTCGCGCATCGAAGCAAAGCCGCGCAGGCGCACAGGGGCCCGGGGGAGAAGCGCTGCGTTCAAAGGGCAAGGCATCGCGCCGAACGGGTGGTGGCGTTCCTCCCTTCCTTTACGGTGCGGTTTGGGTGTCCACCGAGATGGCAGAGAATTACTGCGCCATTTCCTTTCCTCAAGAAACCTTGGGTTCAAATGGCAAGGCATCGCGCTGAACGGGTGGTGGCGTTCCTCCCTTCCTGTACGGTGCGGTTCGGGTGTCCTCCGAGATGACATTAGGCCCGTAAACATTTCATGCTTACTGTACTCTCGGTTACGGGAGAGGCAGAGATTTTTGTCCTGATCGTTTGGAAGTCAATAAACTTCTCTTTATAGTATGAGACACAAGGACATTCAAGTGGTTGTATTAGAAACAACGCTCTTCCAGCCGGTGCTCTCGTTCTTCGGAGGATTCCATGGCGCGCCTTTGTCGTCTATAGGCATTCCAACGCTCCAAACGAGTCGACATACTACTACACTCACTACCGTCCACACTGATTGAAGCATAGTTTAACTCTTGCACCAGAGTCGATACACCACTGTCCGCACTGGTTGAAACACAGTTCGACGGCGCGAGGTGGAGGCCGGCTCTCTCATCCGATGTCACGTGGTGTGACGTCACGGTGTCGCGTGGTGTGACGGCTAGGAGTCCCGCGGCGACGGCGCGAGGTGGAGGCCGGCTCTCTCATCCGATGTCACGTGGTGTGACGTCATGGTGTCAAGTGGTGTGACGTCACGGTGTCACGTGGTATAACGTCACGGTGTCACGTGGTGTGACGTCACGGTGTCACGTGGTGTGACGTCACGGTGTCACGTGGTGTGACGTCACGGTGTCACGTGGGGGTCCCACGGCGACGGCGTGAGTGGTAGCTCTAGCAATATGCTTCGCATAAAACTCACCTAGTGTAGCAGCATGCCCGTTTAAAAAGCTAAGGTGCTTAAAGCGTCACGATAGTTTATTCACCTTCATGGCTCTACCAATACCTGCGAAACACAATGGCCATGAAGAATTAGGTAGCATGAGTATGGTGAAATATGACCCGAACTCGGAGAGTCAGAAATCCTTCGTATCACCATCCCCTTTGCCACTCTCGAGAAGCCCGGTCGGCAACACCTCATGCCGAAGTCAGAGTGCAAAAAGGGTGACGGAGAACACACAGAAGTACGAAGTGAAAAAACAGAATTAGTTTATTAACAATGCTACAGACTAAGCAAGACTGAGACGACTTCTGCACGAAGACTTCGACTGCCCACCAGGCGAGAAAACCTCCAGGCTTTGCCACCCGCTTCAATCACGCAGGGAGAAGCACAAAATGCGGCTGTAATAGAAAAAGAATGATAAAAAAGTGGATTAGCATTAAATAAGAAGCACAGGAGCTGAAATAGATGAACCCACATTGAGCATGCTTTCACCGAGGGTATTCTTATTCCTATCAGGCTAACGATAAAGCGCACTTCGCTACAATTGTCTTTCATTAAGCCGACATCACAAAGGAAAATAATAATAAAGCAGCACATGTACATAGCCAAGCCATCGACAGAGAATATCTGCAAGCATTAAATACGCTGAAGTCGAGGGATGGACGGAAACCCATTGTCGGGAGTGTACATGAAGCAGGCAGAACACTGACCAAAATAAAAATGAACACTTAAGCGACGTTTCGGCTCCCACGCGGGAGCCTTGTTCGCAAACATGTACGGACGTGAACAGACTGCCTATTTAAGCTTCAAAATGGGCCCTAGGTAGCGGGCTATGCACTAGGCATTCTAGTGCATACGCCCGGTGCCTAGGGCCCATTTTCAAGCTTAAATAACCAGTCTTTTTACGTCCGTATCTCTTTGTGAACAAGGCTCCCGTATGGGAGCCGAAACGTCGCTTAAGTGTTCATTTTTCTTTTGGTCGGTGTTCTGCCTTATTCTTCATTAAATATGCTACGGAACTGCGGTGCACCTACCATGCGAATGCCAATCAATCCGAGGATTCCCAGCTCTGGTCGCTGCTTCCGAAGATTCCAGAAGTGAGGTGTAGCTCGACAGACGTGTCTGCGAGCTCCAGCGCTCGTATGATCCGTTCGCGCTTCAACTGGCGGAGCTGCCTTTCACAGCAAACTGCACAGTCAGTACCGTTGACAGCGAAGCGCTGTAAGAGCGCAGGCAGCCCGTCGGAGTCGTTCTCCAGGCTATCCAGGAAACTCGAAGACACCTCTCTGCTTGACTGCTCCAACTCATTAGCAGAATCAACGCCTTCCGCATCACCAGCGCTTGAAGGGAATTCCTCGGAATCATCGCGCCCGCCTTTGTCATGATGCCTGCAACCGTCAGAGAATTGCAGGCGCCGACGGCAGCCGGAAACATATTCTTCTACGGAGATTTCCTTTGGCCGCGACGGCGGAGAGAGAAAGGATCCGGCCCCGGAGCTGCTCACTGAGGCGCCGTAAGAGTAAGTGAAAGGAAGAGCCGAAGACACCCACGAACTCGACGAACTTGACTGCTCCTTGGAATCGTGGTGGCTTTTCAGCAGCGGCGTAGACGCCCGTGGTGTGTCCTCAAGCATCAGGTCGCCTATGCTGCTCACCCAATCGCTGTAATGACCGGGGTCCTCCATGCTGTCACCTGCGAATCAAGAACAAGAATTCAGGCTCACAGATTTTCATAAGTGCACCCGGAAAATCGTTCACAGCTACTCCGTGTCAGGTACGAATATGGATGGGTTGTACTTACTGAAGTGCACATCAAATGCCTCTTCGTGAGGAGCGCAGTCCAACAGCGATCTACGATGTGCAGACGGAAGGCAATCCCAAGACTGGGGGCTGGGGATTTCTCTCCAAGTCGGGGCCTTTTATACCTCTTTATCTTCTCCCCTTTCCTGCTTACCCTCTCTCTCCTTTTGTGCTCAGACTTCTGGAACGCAAGGGGGCTCCACACGGGGGGGCACCACAAGCGCCGGCCCATGAAGACACCAAGCTTTCTGACAAGACAACGAACTCGCAACGCCAAATTGATAACTTGTTTATTTTATTTTATGATTTGTTCTCCGCAGACTTGATTGCAGAATTGAGTTTATTGTTCTAGCGGTCACATTATTACAGTCAGCCGCTAGGATTTTCAAGGATACGAAAGCCGTTTCCGCGTTTCAGTTTTCAGTATAGATTTGGCCACAGGCATAAACACCGCTAATTTTTTCCTGGCCGGACTCAGCGTTTACTATAGCACGGCGGCTCGATCTCCTGTAGCAGCTACCCGCCCAATGCGCCACGCCACCGGTGATGGCAGAAGTTCCAGTTTGAGCCGCCGCGGCAGCCATGGCGCTGGCTATCACTGACGAAGTTTGAAGCGCTTATCAGAGTAGCGACCGCATATCTAACCTAATTATCGGCTTTGATTTCGCAGTATACACTGCCATTCCCAACATCGTTTGATCTAGTCCACGAAATCTCTTCCGCAACCCTGCCAAATGGATGCCAGTGACTAACATAGTTGGTGTGATAAAATGAAAGTGCATTTCCACGCGGAACCCACTGGCTTGCGTGGGTCGCCCTGTTTCCTGCGATTTTGCAAAGAAAAAGCTTTTTGTAACGATTTTGAATACAAAGCAAGCCGATCATTTCATACTGCTCTAAGTGGAACAAAAAAAAAATGAACACGAATATGCCCACGGTTGATATTCGCATAGGCAGCTAATTTTTACACCACAAGAAGTTCTACAGGCGATGTAATTTGACGCATTGAGTTATTTATTGAAACTGTTTAGAGCACGCTCGCAAATGGTCAGTCTTTATTTACTTTAGCATAGTATACACACATTCTCTAGTTTCATTTTTTTTCCTGGGATAACAGTGCCTTATCAAATAATTAGACTTAAAATTGTTGAATACTACCGATGTCTGTAAAAGGTGGTGTTGCGACCCGGGTAGCATGGCCGGAGACCGGTGATGGGACGAGGAGGATGGGAGACTGGGTTCGGAGGAGGGTAACGAAAACTTTATGCACTTATTTACATTATTTACATAGAGCGACTGAGAACGACTCTCAGTGGAAGGAGAACGTCTTCGTCAACCGTAGACGACTGGATCTAGCAGGCTTCTCTCGGCCACACTCACAGCCGAGTTAAATATGGTTCGGATTCCCCAGAACCCTGGCTGGGGAATAATGTTCGAAGAGCACTGTCCAATCGGATAGACCGAAGGGGACGTTCATGTTACCACCCACGGCCGGGCAGGTGCGGGCTGTTCCACTCTCTCGCAGCTGTGCCGATGTGAAGGGGGAGATGCTGACTCATCCAGCCCGGCTGGAAAGGAATCTCCCGCAGTCTTCCAGCAGGTGAATGCACTTGCTTCCCCGTCGGTTGTCCAGAACACGAGTCGGGAACACAGCAGTCTTCAATTAACCGCCAGCGTGACTAGCGCCGCCACGTCGCCTCCGCATCCGCTGTGGTTGCTCGGACAATACCTCCTGGGCATCTCCTGCCTTCGTCGCCGCTGCCACAGTCACCTGCACTCCCGCTTCCCCTGGGGTTGCTGCTGACAATGGCCCCTGCCTTCGTCGCTGCTGCCACAGTCACCAGTACGCCGCTTCCGCTGGGGTTGCTGCTGACATTGGCTCCTGCCTTCACCGCTGCTGCCGCGGTCACCTGCACTCCGCTACACTAATCCATTTAGGCTCGGAGGGCGGCATTCCAAGCACCCCACTTCACCACCGCCGTCGCGAGGTTGTCGGCCTCGTCGATTGTTCACGGTTGCTGCTGGTCGGGCCCACGTGGCTAGAAGTACGGTCACGACAGTGGTGAGTACAAATTCAGCTTTCCGGGAATAATTTCAGCCAGACAAGCGCCTTTGTGCGGAGACAAGTTGATCAGGTTCTTGTAATGAACAACCTGATTCACTTGGTTCCGTACAAAGGCAGGAGTCCTTTTTATATCTTTTATTCCTTTGTTTGTCTGTTAGCCGGCATACTTCGGTAGCGAAACACTCGCCCGCAGCATGGCTTTTCGATTCATCTGGCAGCATTCTGCGATGATGTTCGCATCCCTCCGTTTTCCACAGTCGCGTCTGTGCGTCTACGTGCTCCTCAGCCTTCAGTGCATTCGACACACCTTGTTCTGATGCACCGCTCACGTGCGATTTGAGAGCGTCAGATCAGCGTTCTCTGGTTCTTTGAATGCAGCGGTTGTTTGTATGCTGGGTACAAACTGAAACGGTCGGAAACGCCTTTGGTTTCAGCACCTTTATGCTTCATTCCTTTCCTGTAGTCTTCCTGTTCGAAACGCATCGGGCACAAAACACCCCAGAAGAGTTGCAGCTATCACCTGGCCTTGCATCTGCCTTGCCGCGAAATTTTGCGCAGCCACAAATTCTGAAAGTTTTCGGTGGACGCCAGTTCATGGCAAGAAATTTCGGGGTTTCTTGGAGCATCAGATCTGCAGCACGTACGGCACGAAACGGTTTTCGGGCGGTCTAGGAAAGTCTGTAGAGGGCATGATAGAAACGCAATTTACATTGCTACATGGATGCGCTGACAGGAGAAGTTATCGCAGGGACGTCCTTTCGTCCTTGATGACAACCTACAACAGCACAGTCCGGCTCAAGGGTTGAAATTCGGGCCAGTTGGTACATTGTAAATTGAAAATAACTGAAAATACACTATACCAACTGTAGTCGTTGTGGCGTGAGCACTCCTTCTCTTGTCCTTTGTCTTTTGTGACTTGTTATTTTCAATTTACAAGTTCGGCTTTTCGCAAGAGTGGTGCCCGGCAGCATGCAATATTAACACAAACAAAATAAAGTTCTTTTAAACTACCGTTTACCGAATATACGTGTCCATTAAAGAATTAGGCATTGACAAGATTCAAAAATTTGGTAACCACAGTCGAATGCAACCAAAGAACGACACGAAAGGTGCCCCTCAAAATAGTCTCCCGGAAAACGGCACTGACTGATCTTCATCACATCGCAGTTAATCCGATTGAGCCGTGTTTAATCCCCTATCAAATCCTACCCCCTGCGTTGTCACGCTGTAAGTACATGGGGATTAATTACTAAATGATGAGAACCGGCAGAGGCAATCGGCTGGACGTGCTCCGCTACATCATTCACCAGATATTTTTTGTACGGGGCTTAGTTATCGTGAAGATATTTCCAGAGAAAATGCAACGTCTTTTCTAGAAATAGCTCCCCTTGCTTCACACGGTTCGATGCTGGAAAGCATGCGAGGATTTTGACTAATTCCTGTGTGCTTTTCTGTAGCTTCATTTCGTTTTCCTTTCCGTGATTTTTTTAGAAACCAACGTCGAGGGAAAAAGGCTTCGGAGCTATTGTCTGCTTTTACGGGTATAATGCGAAAGACTGAAAAAAGACTAGAAAAAGAAAAGAAAATCGATGACAACTTGAAAAGGGTGATTCGCTAACGCGGATGCAGGTGTTCGAAAGGAAGGAATGACAGGAAAATGAATTAGAGAGAAGGGAAGTTCCTTTCCCCACCGCCTCATGGTTTTGTTATATAGACAGGGGAGCGACCCTTGCGAAGTCCTTTATTACCTCATTTTCGTGATACCGAAATGCAGTAATAAGATACTTCTCAAGGGTTGCTCTACTGCACTGTCTATATAAGAAAGCCGTGAGGTGGTATATATATATATATATATATATATATATATATATATATATATATATATATATATATATATATATATATATATAAGGGATAACAAAATCTTCAAGGCAACTGATTAAAAATATAATAAGTTGGGGAAGTCACATTGAAAAACTTAACAGATTTATTCAACGTTTCGACCAGGGACTGGTGTATTTCAAGAAAAAGACCAGTCCCTGGTCGAAACGTTGAATAAATCTGTTAAGTTTTTCAATGTGACTTCCCCAACTTATTATATATATATATATATATATATATATATATATATATATGTGTGTGTGTGTGTGTGTGTGTGTGTGTGTGTGTCTGTGTGTGCGTGCGCGTGCGTGTGTGTGTGTGTGTGTGTGTGTGTGTGTGTGCGCGTGCGTGTGTGTGCGCGCGCGTGCGCCGCCGTGGTGGCTCAGTGGCTATGGTGCTCGGCTGCTGACCCGAAAGACGCGGGTTCGATCCCGGCTGCGGCGGTTGAATTTCTTTGGAGGAGAAATTCGAGACCGGTGTACTGTGCGATGTCAGTGCACGTTAAAGAACCCCAGGTGGTCGAAATTTCCGGAGCCCTTCACTACGGCGTCTCTCATAGCCTGAGTCGCTTTGGGACGTTAAACCCCAGAAACCAAACCAAACCTACACATATATATATATATATATATATATATATATATATATATATATATATATATATATATATATATAAAGAAGAAGATTACCCTTCTATTTAGCCGCGGCACTGCCATCTCTGCGCGTGCTGTGTCTCGCCTTGCCCAGGGCTGGGTAAGATACTTCAAAATTGTATCTTGGATACGATACTCGATACCTTTGAAAATTACCTGCGATACCGATGCAAGATACAGAAGCGAAATCGATTTTCGATACAGATACTCGATACTGTATCGTTGATACTTCGTTACAGCAGTAAAATATCAAATATAATACAGGTTATATTACGACTAACGAAGTTTTCTTAACTGAATTCACTGTCGAATAATGTCGGTAATATAATTGGCGAACTTAAGAAATGTACGCATGGTTCCTGTAACCTTTAGTGTATTTCTATAGAGCACTTTTCCTGAAAGGACTTATAAACAAATCCGACCGCATGGATCTGTTGAAGCTTCGCTGTCTGCGCAGTTGGCCTTGTTAGAACTTTAATTTGGGCGAAAGCCATATATATGTTGAAGCGATCGCAGAACCAATCTGTGAACACTTGGCTATATGAATAAACCTGAAACGTTTTCTGTTTTTGGTTCGATACTATAGCCTCCTGAGACCCGTGTATGGCAATTTGTCCAATATATTGGACATTAGCTTTTAAGCCAGTACTCCCGCGCCGAAAGATTCATCTTCATAAAACCCACCTGTCCAATACATTAGACAACTGGTGGCGCCATCTGTGCACCTTTTTTGAAATTAAACTGCTCACTTTCCCGCCAAAACACTTTGAAAAACGTAGCGCGAAAAACAATACACAGGCAAGGTGAAGACAGGACACGAGCGCTCTGTTCTGTTCTGGCCATGTGGGCGAAGGAAGTTTACCAAGAAAATATGGTTGGTTTAGTTGGTTTATGGGGTTTAACGTCCCAAAGCGACTAAGGCTATGAGAGACGCCGTAGTGGAGGGCTCCGGAAATTTCGACCACCTGGGGTTCTTTAACGTGCACTGACATCGCACAGTACACGGGCCTCGATTTTCTCCTCCAAAGAAATTCAACCTCCGCGGCCCGGATCGAACCCGCGTCTTTCGGGACAGCAGCCGAGCACCATAGCCACTGAGCCACCGCGGCGGCAAAAGAAAATATGCGTTCAGCTCTGACGAGGCTGTGGATTCTAAAATTGTCGTCTTAAAAAGGGCACCGCCCGTCAGTATACTTTTCTTTTGTACTGCTGAGTACCTGCTAAGATGGGTTCAGTGTGGGTGTGGCACCGTGCATCGGCCACGTATCGGCCTGGAAGCTCTAGGAAGCTTGGTAATACATACATTCGCTTCGCGAAGTTTAGCGCTCGCAAAAAATGTAGGTGGGGAAATTAAAAATGCAGTCATGAGTAGAAAGTAATACGATACTCGGAGAACATCAGTACAGGTTCAGAAGGAGCAGGCGCTTAGATGATAGCCTGTTCGTGCTTACGCAATGCACAGAAATAGCTAAGGCGGAGAACAGACCTCTCGACATAAGCGGTGCATACGACAGCGTGAACAAGCTGCTGTGGTAATCTATCTTCTACAGGAAGTATACCAAGATAATATAGTTGAATTTGCAGGGGAGGGTATAAAATATGTGACAGCTATCGAGGTACGCAAACGATTAAGGCAAGGTTGTGCTCTACCACCTTAGCTCTTCATGCCTTATACATTCCACAGCATCCGCTGGCGGCGCTTGTATGCCGTTTCCACTTCACACCCCGTCCAGTCGCGGACTCGATACGCAAGACCATGGCCTGAAATCCGCTCCCTCTGCCTCATCGATAGAATTACACCTCCTTTCTTCTAAATTCACCAACACCTCGCTGTCTGTACATCTAACTTGATTTTCCTTAGACATATCTTAGCCGCAGTAGCAGTAAAGTAAACAGGAAACTTTAAGCAATATTGGTGAGCTCAATACCACGCGCCCGCACGTGTTAAATTAAGCAGCGAACCTTGAGCCCAGCGTGGAAAAGATATAGCATGCCCTTACAAAGTAAAATTCAGCCTGACAAATCACTTCCGCATTGCCCCGCCGCGGTGGCTGAGTGGTTACGGCGCTCGACTGCTGGCCCGAAAGACGCGGGTTCGATCCCGGCCGCGGCGGCCGAATTTCGATGGAGGCGAAATTCTATGGGCCCGTGTACTGTGCGATGTCAGTGCACGTTAAAGAACCCCAGGTGGTCGAAATTTCCGGAGACCTTCACTACGGCGTCCCTCATAGCCTAAGTTGCTTTGGGACGTTAAACCCCAATAAACTAAACCAAACCAAATCACTTCCGCATTCTTGAAAATCGCAGAAGGGGGTTCTATAACCTGACGGCTAGAACAACAAATTAAACTGTGCAACCAAGGCTGCACCTAACTAACCGTAACAATTACAATAACTAAATAAAGAATGTCGTTCCGCTTATGTAAGGCCCCGTGGCGCCTCCTCGTGTTGCGTCTCATCGCAGGTAAGGAGGGAATGGGGAGGAGATGGTAAGGTATAAACGGCGTCGCCTTGGAGACAAGCAGTGCTGCCAACCCAAGGGATTTTCCCCTAAATCTAGAGAATTAGAACGCTGTTTAGGGGAAAAGAGATTTTTGTTTACTTTACTTTATGTATGGGTCGTTTGTAATTTTCGGTGTTAATCGGCTCCTTGTTCACCGTTTCATCACCACCTTGATTTTGAGATTGTCAATGTGCCATCTGCACGAGGGGAAAGCGTTGTTGGGATCGAGGTAGCAAAGTCGGGCCGGGAGGAGGTACGAGGATGACGGCACTCAGGGAGACTTTGGGGTACAACTTGCCATTCTAATTACATGGCGAACCAAATACACCGACTGTACAGAAATGATGAGGGAAGCGCAGGAGACAAGAGCTCTTGAGACTCGATGAAGCCCTGAAACAGGACGTTGCCTTCGGTTCCTGCCTTTTTTTCCCGCCAAGAAGCAAATCTGGTGGGTGCGGTCCTTCGACAGGGTCGATGACGCATCTGCCCTGGCAAAAGTTGGGAAACTTCCTTTCCTTGGAGTTTGCAGGTCAGTTCCTGGAACAGTTCCAGGTCAGTTCCTGGAAAACCAACTCGCCCACTCAATTCCATTATTCCATTATCCTGGAGCAATCTAACTTCAGGAGTGCCAAGAAGCACGCTGGCCAAGAAGCGCGGTTCCTCGAAACCACGGCTGAAGGAAGTTGGGTGTGACTCCGCAGTTCCCATTCTTCGGCATGACATGCGCTGCTTGTTGGAAGGGCTGGTCTAGGTTGGGCTCTCCTGGCTGGGTTCTGGTGAATTCCTGTAGAAGTGGATCTCGCGACGAGTTTTCTTAGAAACAGTCCCCGTGACTCGCTAGTTCAGGGTTAAGTGGTTAACTAGTCTTTTTGAGCACCAACTCGACCCGGATGCAAGCAGAAAGAGTCTACTGGTAATTGCTGGAATTACAGGTCCATGTTCGTTCACAATAGCGTAGACGACTTCGTGCAAAGTCTCGCAGGCTTGCTAGCCGCTCTCAAAGTCAATGTCACCGCCAGAATGTCGTCGTCGTCCGACTGTGACCTGCAATGCCCGCAAGCGCCAAAGAAAGCCAAGGTATACGCGCAAAAGTACCTTGAAAAATGGGAAAAGTATAGCAAGTACAGTGGCTGGCTGATGAAGAACAAGAAATGACCGCCGCTTTTCTACTGCGAGTCGTGTGGCGCTGATTATAAAGGTGGAAAATCTGAATTGGTCAAGCAAGTAGCACCAGGCAAGCTACGCTGGCATGGTAAAGACGTAAACGCTTTTTGGCATGCCCTGTTTCAGCGCAAACTCAAAAGTGGAAAAGAAAGCCAAGGAAGGGGAGATAGGTCGGCTACTTTCGCTGTTCAGCACAACCTTGCGCGTGCCATGATGGACCTCCTCGTACCGTTAAAAAAAGCGGTGTGCTCAGATTCCGACATCGCGAAAAAAATGTCTTGTGGCAGACCGAAGTGCCGTCCAATAATTAAGGGAGTGCTAGGAAAAGACGGCAGCGAAAAGCTCACATGGTAGTGGGCGATTTCTTCACAGCAGCAGTGATTGACTACAGGAAAAACATGATTGGCTTTGCAGCCGACGGCGCTGACGTAATGATGGGGGCTAGGACCTCTATGGCTTCCCTCCTCACGGGCGACATTCCCGGACTGTTTAGAATGAAGTGCGTGTGCCATTCCTTTCACCTGCGTGCATCATATGCATGCCAGACGCTCCCCAGGGGCATTGGAGGCTTGTCCAGAGGCATTTGTAACTATTTCCTGTCGTATAAGCAAATGGTGGCATATCACCATGTCCAGGAGGAGATCCTAGCTGTGCAGCATCACAAGCTTCCACACCCCTCTCATACACGTTGGCTTTCCTTCCAAGCTGTTGTGAAACGGCTTCTCGAAAAATACCCTGCTCTTGTTGCATTTTTTTAGAGCCAAAACAGCGAGGACCGACTTTAAGATGCTGAATCCATCTTGAACAAGCTGAAGAGGCCCTCAACAAAGCTGTATCTCCAATTTCTCGACTATGCTCTTCCGCTCTTCACCACACTAAACAAGAAAATGCAAGCCGCACAGACAAGACTGCTCAAGCTTCATGACTCCATATCAGCGGTATTGAAGACCATTCTCGAAGCGTATATAAATTTAAACTGTTTGCGTGAGCGTGTACCGTACAGAGACCCAACAAACTTCATACCTCTTGAGGAGATATACCTCGGCGTAAAAGTGATGTCGGCACTGTCGGGGCCTCACAGCATAGACTGAACCATTACTCATAACGTCCGCCTGAGATGTTTAGAATTTTATATTGAAGCGGCAACCCTGATACTAACCAGACTCCCATTGGACAACATCCAGATGACGAGACTGGAGGCAATCGACCCGCAAGTTGTCATCGAAAAGCGGACTTCTTCAGTAGCACCATTTGCCACGTCATTCTCTTCGGTGCCAGAAACGGAAATGAGAAAATGACGCAGAATAGAGGCCACTCCGCAATACGAAAATGGACGTGCCGGAAGATGTGAACGTTCAACGCTCTTGAAAACGAGTGAGAGACGCCAGGCAAGGGGACGGGAGCCCAATGTCTCCTCTTTCTTGAGCGACTTTGTCTACAAGTTCTCTGTTTGCCGCACTCGAGCGAAACAGTGGAGAGAGTTTTCTCTCAGACCAACCTGATCGAAACAAAGCTAAGAACAGCTTGGTGACGCACTGCGTGGCAGCTACTATTTACGCCAAGCGGGTTCTAGGAGGAGCCAACTGTTATCGCTTTGCACGGAAGGAATGCATAATTGGTCTCATGGAAAAAGGACTTCTATATGCATGAGTGAAACACAGCCGGAATGCCACTCGAATGACTTGTCCTCTCCCTGTCAAAAATTCCATCAGCTTGCCGGTCTGAAGGAACCCGTAATTTGGGCATGATGGTGATGGGTCTGATGGTGATGGTCTGATAGTGATGGGCCTGATGGTGATGGTCCTAATGGTGATGGTCCTAATGGTGATGGTCCTAATGGTGATGTTCCTGATGGTGATGGTCCTGATGGTGATGGGCCTGATGGTGATGGGGCTGATGGTGATGGTGACGGTCTGAATGTATGCTCAGATCGGTGCTCGGCAGATACTAGGCCTAACTTCATATATCTTCACGAGCACGCACCATTATGTATCGCATGAAAGGTGTATGACACTGAAAAGCCTACTGTCCCACTATGCCAAGCTTGCTAGCTGGTCAAGAGGGACAGAAGAGCATTACAATACATCTTTAGGAAACCACCTAATTTATACAAATAATTTATTGATTCTCGATCCTGATGCAAATTACAGTTGAACCTGTCTATAACAAAACTCCATACAATGAATTCCTTGATTTTACGAAGTTTTTCCATTCCCCGTCGCCAGTCCCATAGAAGCCCATGTATTTGTGACCTCAATGTAACGTAGTGGCTGGTGGAGTGAACCTCGAAATAACGAAATTGCCCCGTCGACCGCCTTGCCTTTTTTTCCCATATTTTAAGAACATAGAGCTAAATTGGGCAAAATGTCTTCGTTATCCGAGAATGATGAACGCATAAAAAAACATTCGCAGCGGCGGCGAGCGAGCATCACCACTCTCCCGCTCGGTGGTGATGATGATAATGCACAGGCACCGCTTGCTTTCGTTCCGGCAGCGCCACGCTTTGGCTGCAAGAGAAGTAACTTCACTTCGTATGCATGACACTAGGTGCCACGACACGCGTTTCTTGAACTGTTTTCAGTTACCGTTTTTCGAGCCTTTGTTCCGTTCGCCGTGCCGGCGTGTGCTCTTCGATCTCGACTTCGTGTGTGTGTGCGCCGGGTCGCCGTGTTTGTGCGCGCCGGGTCGCGTTGGTGCTTTGACGCATCGAGAATGAATACGTCCACGAAAAAACGGAAAATGTTGTCTCTTGAGGACAAAATTGCTATTTTGGACGCCATTGCTGCAGGCGAGAAAAAGAAGGATGTTGCTGCCAGGTTTCAAATCCCAGCCAGCTTTCTCTCTACGATTCTCAACGCGAAAGATGCGATTGGCAGTGCAGTGGAGTCCGGTGCTAGTGGCAAAAAGAAGAAGCTAAAGCCATCAACCTACGCCGACGTAGACAAAGCGGTGTTCACGTGGTTCATGGACATGAGGGCTAGAAATCTTCCGATCAGCAGCACTCCCTTGCAGCAAAAGGCACGGGATTATGCCTGTATCTTGGGATTTGATGACTTAAAAGCCAGCAATGGATGGCTTCAAGAACAGGTATGGCATCGCTAGAAAGCTTGTAAGCGGTGAGTCCTCTTCTGCGGACAGCGATGCTGCAAATTCTTGGGTAGAAGAGAAACTGCCAGCAATTTTAGAGCGCTACGATGCGTCCGAAGTCTACAACTGTGACGAGACGGCCCTTTTTTATGAATTGCTCCCGAACCGCACCCTTAGCCTGAAAGGCAACATCTGCCACGGAGGCAAGCAGAGTAAACTTCGTATAACTGTTTTGCTTTGTGTTAACTCAGACGGGTCTGACAAGCGCGTCCCACTGGTTATCGGTAAGAGTGCCCGCCCCAGGTGCTTCAAAGGAACACACCGGATGCCCGTGAAATACGTGGCTGACACGAAAGCGTGGATGACGCGGGCCATATTTAGTGACTGGTTGAAGGCGTTCTATGCAGATATCAAGAAGCAAGGCCGCAGAATTTGCTTATTCTTAGATAACTGTGCTGCGTACCATCATGTTGAAGGCCTCGACCTTTCAAATATTGAACTGCAGTATTTGCCCGTGAACTGCACTTCACTAATTCAGCCCCTCGACAAAGGGATTATCAAAGTGCAGCTACCGGCGTAGACTGATCCAAAAGTTGCTTCTGAACACTCGTCTTCAGCGGGAAATGAAAGTGGACATTTTCCAAGCAGTTCAGATGCTTGAAGCATCGTGGCGAGAAACAAGTGCGGCCATTACCGCCAACTGTTTCAGAAATGCCCGCATAATCAAAGAAGTTCAGGCTGCGCAAACTGACGAAGAGGAGCCCTTAGGAGTGGAGCCTTCCGGACCGCCCGATCTCGCCGAAGCTTGGGGCTTACTGCGCGTGAGTGGAGCAGCCCCTGATGACGTGAAGCTCTGTGACTTTTTGTATGCGGACGACTGTGCCGTGACTACTGAAGAGATGTCGGATGAGGCGCTGGTTGAAAGTGTCCGATGTCAGACCGGCGATGGTGATGGATCTCCAGAGGTCGTGTCAGCATGTGATATGCCTTCTACAAATGAAGTGTTGGATGCCATCGACATTTTTCGACGCGCTGTGGGCTCGCTGGACGATGGCGGTACAGCTTTAAGTGTCTTGATGTCCTATGAGCGATCAGTGGTGCCAACCCTCGTCAACAAACAGCACAGCAAGATCACTCGTTTCTTTTCAGTGCAATATATGCATTCTGGGCGAGTTCACTGGCCTTGATTTTCACCTTAGTTTCGTTTCTGTGTTTTTTGAACTTTCTCGCGGAAACTGCGTATAATGAAAACCTCCCTATAACGAATATTTTTCGGGAATCTTCAATTTCGTTATATCCAGGTTCAACTGTAATGAAAATAATGAAAAAAAACTCAATCGCGGCACGGTCCTTTCCTCTGCATGTCCCCCAGCTTTTGGGACAGGTGTTTGCGGACAGCCTTCAGCCGCTTCTGCTGCAGATCGGCTGGCACGTCGCCCATGTACACGTGGAATAGAGCTGCACAGAATCAAATATATGATGCATTAGAACACAGCTTTATATACAGCTGGACATGTGACAAAAGCAAAATTGTGGAGCAAGTAAAATATGGCAACATTTAATTTGCCCTATCAATGTGAAAATGAAACAGAAAAGCTGGAACTAGAAGCCACATTTCCAGCATTATACTTCATCTCACAAGTTGTTTGCAGCACTGTGAAGGCTGCAGTTACCTAAGCCAATTTGAACGGCATGCTCTGCAAAACGTACACTGCACCCTTCTTGCAGCAACTGGTGGCTCCCTCCCTAGGGAGGAAAGAGTGCAGGAGACTCGGCCGAATCCATTTTTAATAATGGTGATAATACTTCGAGGCAGGCCTCCGCAGTGCTGTGTTCATGCAGATTTTCTCTGCTAATTTAACCCGCGACTGAAACGTTTCCTTATACTTTCCTTATACTTTCAAAACATTAACCAAACCTGACTTTCCAATTACTGCAATAAATGTTTGGAAAGTTGTGACAACACTGCTCAAGTATTCGAGGGACTATTTGTTGCTTGCACTGGCCAATTGAACGAGAGCGATACTCTTCGCAGTGCTGCAAAAAACTTGAGATGAAGTATGCATGCATAAATATTAACAAAATTGGCACTGCTGTCCTTTGATATTCCTATAAAAATCGTCTCAAGTATGATTTTTTAAAGGGCCATTGACCAGGGTTTGGACGTTTTTAGAAAATAAGCCCAGTGGTTAGATCAGGCATGGAAGATAGTCCCTCCAAAACACTAGAGAGGCGCGCGCCCCGGAAAAGAGTAAAAAATTCAACGCAAAGCTCTATCGCTCTTCTCTTCTTGAAAGCGACCTCCTTGAGTTTGAACCCCTGAATGTGACGTCATGCCCGTAGGCGTTCCATCGGTTTGTCGGCGAAGGGTGGGTGTAACCCAACGCCCCACGTCCTCTCCTCGTTTGCGGTTCTCCATCCCGCATTTCGTTTTCTTTTTCCACTCGCGTACATTGCCGCTGTCGTGGTATTCCAAAGCGCCATAGAAAAACAGAAAAGACACAAACTCACAGGAGAAATACGCACAAAGACGCGTCTGGAGGCTTGTTTTCTAAGAAAAGCCGGCGGTGTCCGCGGGCCCGCATTCGTTCGCGCGCCCCTCTGGTCATAAAACGGAGGTGGGTCTTCCGGAAACAAACATACATGCATGAAAAGTACGAAGGGACGACACGAAACTCCACCCCTGTCGCTAACATCGGAGGAAAGGCTTGCGAGAGAGAAGGACCTCGGAGCAAAAGACGAAGGAAAGGAAGACGCATTGGCACTTTGATTTCCCCGGCTTTAACTCCGCATAACTCCAGTATTAATGCGTCTATTCAAAAAGTGTTTGCGGCCACGAGTTCGGGGTGACGATGCCTCACAACCACCGGATTTAGGCCGGGAGGAGGAGGAGGAGGAGGTAGAAGAGGAAAGGCAGTTAACCGAAAGAATAATCGGTTTGCTACCCTACAGGGGGGAAGGGGGTGAGGGGATAAAAAAAGAAAGAGAGAGGAGAGTAACAGAAAATTGAAGTCACTATAAAACGTCACTGTTCGTTAAAGTCACAGCCTATCGTGCAGGCCAGGAGTTCTCAAGAAGCGGAGCAGTGCCTTGCAGGCCTTCTCCGCCGACGAACGCCGCGGCCAGTGGGGGTGGTCAGTGGCCCTTTAAAAGCGCAGCTCTTAACACCCATTCATGGACTGAGCCGCGGCACCGTAACCAAGCGAACCAACGGATTAAAGGCAACCAAAGCGAAGACATCGCATGGAGGAAAGCAGGGGAAGATAGCAAAAACAAGAACGCGTGAAGTAAAACAGACGATGGTACAGTGCCAGCGTGAAATGGGCTGGTCGCCAAAGACGGCATCACCGAGGTTTGTGTGGCCACATGTGCAGGCGCTAGAGTACCGCCGCTCACTCAGATATGGCGTCCAAGCGGTGCATGCTGTGCATGCTGTCGTCTGCTGCTGTGAAACTGCACTACTTCCCACAATCTCCAGATTAGCAAGGCAGTCGTGATACACGACATCCACTTGCGGCGGCCGCTGCTGCTGCTGTTACGCGCTACATGAGACATTCCTGAATGCAAGCTTTGCTTCAATCAACATTTTTTTTACTGTCTCGACATTACACTCAAAGCAACTGAAAAACCCCTCTCACCTTTCAGCGAGGAGACTTTCTCTGGAGAAAGTGCCGGTTTTGCTTCTGTCATCCCAAGTGACCTCGATTTATTTGAGATGACTCCTGTCACGCTGCGGCTTCTTAACTGGTCTGGCGTCCAGTAAATGAGCGACGCAGCGCGACAGAACATGGAGTCTGTAGGCGACCGCAGCAAAATATCCCAGGCACTGCGGTCCAGCCACACGCCGGAGCCTGCATATACCTGCAGCAAATTCCCAGAATTTTATGTGTGCACACTGAGAGCAGTCATCAAAGAGGACCTAAATTAAATATCACTTGAAAACTGGATAGAAAACAACAATATGGACAAAGAATTTTTTTTTACAGCAGCAGTGTGTCAAATCATGATCAAAACCCTCTACCTGCTACACCATGCCCATTACAGAAAAAGAACTAAGCATCTGTGCACAACATTAAAATCAACCTACACTCGACTTCTCAAAGTGAAAGTAGGTTCATCGGCACAAAATATATTGAAAAGGCCAAACACTTTGAAAGATATGTGGAAGCAGCTGCGTCCTAGTCAACAGAATTGGGGTGGCATCAGGGTCCATCCACGACGTTCACAGATACCGTTTTTATTCGAACCTAGGCTGATACTTAAAAAAAAGGTATCGAACTCTTAGGCGGGCTTAGATTCAAGGATTTCATTTCAAGGTTTCATATTCATAAAATACAAAAAAAGTTGCACTTCAGTGGCGCCCCTACAAAATGTCCGCAAAAAGGAGCACTGTAGCCGTTACTATCCGTAGCCGATGCCGATCAGACCTCACACGAGCATTCGCTGCCATTTTGGCCTTGTTCTCTCCTCGTGTGGTGGCATGAGCACATTCAGCGACAGCGGAAGTTTTCATACGTGGTTTTTCTCACGGACACCATGGCACCAACCAGGCGGTTTCGTTATACAGTTGAACCCCGCAATAACGAAATCGCCGGGGAAAGCAATTTTGTTCGTTCTCGTGAGAATTTCATTATTGCGAAAATGAGAGAAAGCAGAGAAAAAAATTACAAATACCACAGGAACCACGTTTTACTGAAAAAATTGCGTAATTTTGACCTGCCGTCCACGGCCTCGGAGGAGTTTTAACACTCGATCCTCACAACTCAGAATATCTTATGTGGCCACGTCGTCATCATGCGTCGCGAGGAATGACCGCACGGTGAGTGCATCAAGCACATCTCGCGGACTCGCTTGCTTGGTTGCGGTTTCGTCGCCGTCATCGCTCTCGTTAGCGGCGCGTACACTTCTGACTATGGCATCGTCTGTTAGTTCCTCGTGGACGAACAAACCGTCGGCAACGCACAGGAAGTCGTGCAGACCCAAGCCGTGCGGCGCAGTTTTGTCCACACTCAGAAGAGCATCCCACGCCTTGCTCAGTGTGGAAAGTTCGCTCGCGTCACCAGACGCACTTACACCTTCTGCTGGTCACTCAGACTCTGGCGGTGCAGTTGGCACCTGCTGGTTATTAAAGCCAGTGTTCTATTAAAGCCAGATGGCTGTGGCCATAGACACGTTTGTCTGCAGCGCGTAACGGACCGACTTGCATAATAAACCCACCCACCACTTCAGTCGTTGAGAGCTTACATTCTTTTTAAAGCGCTAACTTTTCTTAGCTCTTTTCTGTTTCAAGCTGTTTCCGCCATCTGCGGACTTGCTTGCGCACCAAGATATGCTGCGCATGGCTAGCACGGCGTGTTGCTTCTGTGGAAAGGAAGGGAGGGGGCATTGAAGCTGGCAGAGCGCCAAGATGCCGCGTGCCGATAACGTCACAGCGCGTTTACAGTTCGATGGCGGAGGGGTTGTACGCTCGCTCGGCTAAGTTGGTAGCGTGCCAAGATTTCTTGCGCCGTGACAGGAGCGCCGGTGACCGCGCGCTTTTGTTGACGAACGAACTAACGCACCAACTGACAGACGGCTGGCCGAGCCAGCGGGCGGATATTAAATTTTCACTGTCGCAAAAAAATCTTAAAACTTTTTCCCGCGCATAATGAACCCTCCCACAAATTGGCGTCAACTTTTCTGGAAAAAAAGTTGGTTCATTATGCAAGTATATACGGTTGGTTTCTAAAATGCCTAAAATCCGTTTTAACACATTTTTAATCAGGATTTCACCTGGATTCCACTGTTTCTATGTTATTTTGAGATCGTGCAAAGAAAACTCGCGACCCGCTACGGCCGAAATTTTCGTTGTCGCGGGGCTACCGGTTGAAGATGTGTCGTTGTTGAGGGATATGAAATACATGTAGCCCTACGTACCTCTGCCGGGGACTCCGAAATATTTTGTTGCGAAAATTTCGTTGTTGAGGGCTTTCGTTATCTGTAGTGTTGCCTTCAAGCACGAAGTTATACTCGCTGCAGAGCAATCTTCAGTTGTGCAAGCCGGGCTGGACTTCAGCGTGGATGAAAAGAATGTTCGCCATTGGAGGAGGCAATGTAATGAAATTTTTGCTTGCGCCGCAACGAGAACGGCTTTCACAGCCCAAAGAAAGGCCGCCATCCCGAATTGGAGTTAGCACTGGCCGAGTTCATGAAGTCGCAGAGGTCAGCAGCACTTCCAGTGACAACGGAAGTGTTACAGGCCAAAGCAAGAGAGCTGGCTAGAGAGCGAGGCATTCTCCAAGAACAGTTCAAAGCTGGCTGGGGTTGGTTGCAGAAATTCATGAAGCGCTTTGGCTTCAGCCTCCGACGTCGCATGTCCATCTGTCAAAAGCTGCCGGGCGACTATGAAGAAAAGCTGATAGCATTTCAGCAGTTTGTTATAAAGAGGGTGGAGCAAAGCTACGTAGTAGGGCAAACGGGAAACACCGACCAGACGGGTGTATGGTTTAACATGCCAGTGGCGTGCACAGTGAATGAAAAAGGTGCAAAGGAGGTCAAAGTGTGCTCAGCCGGATACAAGAAGCAGCGCATGACAGAAAAGTTGGGCTGCACGGAGGAGGGCCACAAGCTGCCAGTGTACGTAATTTTCGAACGGAGGACTCTTCCAGCACGGAAGTGTTCACAACAAACGTGACCGTCCGCGCCAATGAAAATGGATGGATGGCGAGCGAAATGGTTGAGGAGTAGATAAGAATCATTCGGCAACGGCGTCCAGGGGCCCTCTTGGCCAAACATTCCCTCCTCGTCCTGGACTCCTACCGTCGGCGCCTGACCGATGGCGTAAAAGGTGCGGTTGCCAAGGCCAGTACTGAAAACACCATCATACCCAGCGGCATGACAGGCCAGCTGCAGCCTCTTAATGTATGCCTCAATAAGCCTTTTAAGGATCAGCTGCACAAATACTACGTGGACTGGCTTAGTGAAGACCGCGATCTTACACCAACAGGTCGCATTAGGCGCGCATCGCTAGGAGTTGCGGCCAGCTGGACCGCTGCAGCCTGCCTACAATCGCAGCAAGTTTTTTTTTTCTGTGGCCTTCAACTTCTGGGTCTCAGCTTAGAATCGTGGTCTGCCTAGATTTGAGTAAATACGGTGATTCAACCCATATGCCCAAAATATTTCATCCAATTACCTTCCCATCGTCCCGGGTGGCACCTTTGATATCTGCTCCAGGCAGCTGTAAATCGCAGCTGCCACCTTCAGCGTCAATATCCGCATCTGAGGAGATTTTTGGGAGGCATGAAAACAGTTAACACTTTCTATAAACCCCAACACAGAGCTCCATTGATTCAGCTCCCTTAGATTGAGCCTGCTGGCCACATTGGCTGTGATGCAGAAAGCACTGAAAGAGGGTACTGCTCACATGCAGTAAATTCATGGAGCAGTAACGACAAAGTATGCTACACAGGCCAGAGTTCCCTGCCTACCATGTCTGCTTGGCACTGCAACATATTCAAGCGAAGTGGTGAGTAATGACATAATTAGGTTGCTGATAACAATAGTTGAACAGCATGTATCACAAGATGATTCGCTCACCGTACTCATCCTGACTCATAGCCGCTCCGCTGGTAGACGGCAGTGCTGTAAAAATGATACACTTTGAGTGACATCCACACACCACAAAGCTCATTTAAGCAAGGCCCCTAAAAGAGGAAGTACCGGTTCTGTGCTACAGCATCTATATATCATTTACACCTAAATAGCCAGCTTACTCGATCTACTAAGCCAAATAGCCGCCGCAACTTATCACCGCCCTTGCAGAAGTGTTTACTGGTGGCCCTACAATGTACAGATTTGCAACTCTAACACAAACTATTTCACCTCACCAAGACAATCAGCGTGCAAATAACCTTTATTCTAATATAGAGCCTACATATTTCAATTCAGCTCATTTGAAGGCAAGGGTGCCTGCCTGCCTGCAATGTGTTTGGCACAGCGCCGCATCCAAGCCAGGTAGCAATAAGGCAAAATTAGGCTGACGATAACAGTAACACAGCATGCCTCACAAAAGGGTTTGCTAACCGGGCTCATTTTGGCCACTATTGCCAGCCACTGCGGTGGTCGATGCTGTTGAACGAGGCAGCGCTGTGAAATTGATACACATTGAATGCACATTCACACACCACAGAGCAAATTTAACTAAGGCCCTTAAAAGAGGAAGTACGTGTTCTGTGCTACGTCTCTACATCTTTCACATCTTTAAAATGAAACTTACAAAGGCTATTAGGCGAGCCAAAAGGTAAGAACTTATGGGGCTGAGCTACTCTGCAAGTGTAACACAGCACATATTGCAAGCATCTGTGTTCATATAAATTTCTCGAGCCACTGCAACTCATTACAGCCCTTGTCAAAGGGCTTCCTGGTGGCAGAGGATTTGCATGGCGACGTCGGACAGTCCCTTTACGAGTCGTTTTTGAACGCTTGCAACTAGAATGTTTCCATCACTGGGCCAATTCTTGCCGCAAAAGTGAAGAAGTTTGCTTTCCTTGAATTGCTTGTTTGTTTTAAGAGGTTTAACGTCCCAAAGTGACTCAGGCTATGAGAGACGCCGTAGTGGAGGGCTCCGGAATTTCGACCACCTGAGATTTTTTAACGTGCACTGACATTGCACAGCACACGGGCCCCAGAATTTAGCCTCCATCGAAATGCAGCCACCACGACCGGGATCAATCCTGTGTCTTTCGGGTCAGCAGCAGAGCGCCATAAGCGCTGAGCCACCGGGCGGCCTTACATGCCGGAATAGCTGATGGGAAAATAGACCACTAGGGAATGTCAGAGCACGCTTCCAGACCTCCTGACATGAAGGTGACCTTGTTAGAAGCGGTGCAGTTTGTGTACAGTGTGTGGTACGAGGTCAGGCAGGCCACAATAAACAACTGTTCAAGAAAAGCAGGCTTTGTGCTCCATAACTGCACTGTCTCGGAAGAGACAGATGACTTGCTCCCCAAAGCTGCCAATGTGGGTTGTGATGTGCGAGTGGCGCAATGGTGTAATGTGGTCTGCCGTTACTAATGAGTGTGGCACTAATGATTGTACAGGTGTGTGTAAGGCTGCTGCCGCATATCCTATTGGAGTTTGCGTGTGATGCACACGGGGCGATGACTGGCACACTTGAAATTTTATGTCTCACCTATGCAAATGAATTACTCGTGAACAGCTTACGCTCTGCTTAGATGTCAATGCAGAGAAAACTAGAACCCCTAAGTCTCTCAAGTCTCTTAGAAAGCAATAATAAAGAAAGGAGGCAGTCCAGAAAATTCAGAGGATTGAATTAAAGCAAAGCAATGTATATAGGTTTTAACACACGAACAATGTGTTGGGTGAGCTGGTAATGGCTGCAGGCTCTAGCAAACAAAGTGAAGACAACACAAAAACAAGCCAGTAGCCTCTCCTCTCTTGCGTTAGTGTTTTCATAATTTGCGGCCTCGCAACAGTGGCTCAGTGGTTAAGGCACTCGGCTGCTCAGCTGAGGGACACAGGTTCTGCTCTAGCCGCACCGGTCACGTTTTGATGGAGGCGAAACACAAGGCACCCATGCACTGTGTGGTCTCAATGCACGTTAAAGAACCCCAGAGATCTGAATTAATCCATAGCCCTTCCACTACAGCGTCCCTCATAGCCCATGTTGCATTGGGACATTAAACCCCATACACCAAACCACATTTTGCGCTAGGTCGTGCATATAGTACAAGTAGTTGCATATAGTAGCAAGTTTATAAGATTCGCCATTGTAAAGGCAGTTGAATTGAGATGCGGTTAGCTACAGGTGGGCTTAGCCTTGCTGTTTCTGCCAGCAATTGCTCCACAGTAGCGACACCTACAATAAATAAATCACATAATCCGGCACTGAACTCACAAACAGATAATAGTCACTCCTGCAGTCACCATGTGGAGACTAGGTTTATGTCCAGTAAGTTCTTTAAGAGAAGACGTGAAGCCTCCTTTCTGCAGAATTGGTCCCCACGCGGGGAAACAATGTCCTGAAGGGGGGTCCTGCCTTCTTGAGAGAACAGGTACTCGTGACTGATTTCTACCGCCTGGGGTGCCTTCACATGCACTGAGGGCGCACAACACGAGTGTTTTTTGCATTTGGCTGAGTGTTTGGCTGGGACTTGTCCTCCACTTTGTGCTCAGCTGCAAAGCATGCCCACCACTGTGCCATCCCATTAGCTGAATGAGGTAACCAAAGTAACAGATGCACTTTAAAAGAGGTCACTTGCCTCTGTTTTCCTGTATGCGCAGTTGTGGCACTGCGTTTACCTGCACGTCCATACTTGACGCGCAGATAAGTCTGCTTTCTGAAATGTTCGACATAACAGGTCGCATTAGATGGAAAAAAAACAAAAAACTAAAACTTCACACCACATTATCATCCTCAGCGAAGATTATTTTACCAATAGTTAAAGCTCTGCCCAAGTATCGCTCTTCTCTCACCCCAAAGTAAATACATGCCACTGCTGCCATATCTTTTTCACAACCTGTTTTCAAGTGCAGGCAAACCCTAGGCCTTCCGACTGTTATGACCACAATTATTTTTAAGATTCTGATTCCAAGTGCTCTTAAAGGGACACTGAGGACAACTCTAGCAATTTTTTTTCTTAGCAAAATTCGATAGTTGGGCACTTCGTGGCTTAGTTGTCGCTTGTGCGAAAGATGCATTTATTGCTGAGAGATTTGGATCCGAAGTTGAAATACTTTTTCCCGCCGCTCCGATTCAAACGGGCGGCTCTCTTGTGACGAAAGAGAGAAACAGTGACGTAAACGCCGACTCCGTGATTGCTGGCACAGTGTGGTGCGGTCTAGCAGCCGAAATAAAAGCTACCGCCGGCTGGGCGCTTAAAGCAGGAGACACATGTACGAAGTCTGCAGCAGCGCTGCGCGCGAACTGTCGCAAGCGGTTCACCATCGCACAGCAAGCAGGGACACATGGAGCGGCAGCGACGAATGCGTCGCTCGGCTCATCCTAAGCCCACAGCCGGTATCGCACTGCCACCCCGAAGGAGTGTCCGACAGCTGCCGAGGTGTACTCCACATTCGCATTAGTAAACACAAAACAGCCTTGTTATCAGAAAGACTGCTTGCTATATTCGAGCAGCGGCAAATCACGTCTGCGCAAGTACCGAGCTTTCAGCAACGGCGTCGATCGCGGGCGCGCCGGGCGACGAAGTGAGCTGTTTCCTGGCTGCAGTAGTCGTCGCTGCCTATACCGTGTTTTGCATCGAAGACACAGCGGACAGCGCTGTAATAAAATTATACTAGTCTCGTCATTGCTTTGATATGATCCACCTCTCACAATAACAATGATATGTATGATTTCCACGACACCAGCGCAGGAAGCAGCAGACGCCAGGCGAGGCGCCCCGAGCAGCAGCAGCAAAGCGTTTGTGGGAAGAAATATGCATGTATCGCCGCTACCACTGCTATCGGCAACCAAGTATTGGTCAACGATCCTCAAAAATGCTCTATTTTTGCCAGTCCTCTGCATCAGGCTTTGTTATGCCCGCGAATAAACAATTTTAGCCCCTTTTTCTGACGCCGGCGTGCGGCATCCAGGCTTTCAAGATGGCCAACACGCCGGCCCCAGCAGCGCACCTATACGTCATCGTGACGTTACAGCTCTCAGCGCTCGCATTGGCTGCTGCCGCTTGTCGTTGCGAGGAAGGGCTGCGGCGGGTCGTTGACATCTAGCCTGTTGGACGCAGGCGGCGAGCTGTGATCGGACGTTGCGACGATGTTCGTTACCGATCCTGATCACGCAACCCTGTCAAAGAATTCCGGCCTGCACTTCAGCGGCCTCAGCCCCACAGAGCGTGCGATGCTTTGGGGGGCAGCGGCGGCTGCTTTCCGCGAAGAACTGAAGCATACCGAAACTGAACTGGCCGCCTGTGGCGCCGCCAAGTAGTTTTTTTTTCTTTTTACTTCCAACACACCGGTTGTATTTTCTCCGTCTTCCTTCCGTGATAAAAGTTCACTAGCGGCTATGAAGCAAAACTTAATTCAATTTTCACACATGTAACCTTCACGCCCATTTGTCAGCCTCAGAGACGCGTGGTGTTTCTCTATTTCGTCATCCGCCTTGTACTTGCGAGATTAGGCTGTGGCGGCGACACCTGTATTTTAGCGCTTGGTCATTTCTACCTTACAAGAGCTCTGTTTTCGATAAGACTGGTGTTTTTGTGATTAGGGGCTGGTATTCTATCGATACAAGCCAACTTCAATTTCTCCTCAGTGTCCCTTTAAAGCCTGCCATTATCTGCTTGACTGCTCTCTTCTTGCTCCCATCTGTATGTGACCAGATTATGCACTCACCAGATGAAAATATTTTCAGTAGCAGGCTTTTCTGCAGGTCCGCGTTTAGTGCGCGAAGTTCTTTCACTTCCGCTTTAAGTGGCTCGCAGCCCCCATCCCTGCATGTGCAGGTGCAGTGCGGAACAGCATGGGCAGAATCTTTTTCTGCCAGCTTTCCTTTAAGGTCCTCAATCTCCTGCCTCAATGCCTGGAGTTCCTGAAGTGCAGGACAATGGCAAGCAGCTTCCACCTCTCCTGCCTGGTCCTGCATTTCCTGCAAGAGGTCCAGCTCATGTTTTCGCTGCACCTCCTTGCGCAGCTTTTTAGCTGGTGGCGTTACCTGCAATTCAAAATTCAGCAAGGCCAACCAAAACTTCAAAATGCCACAGCAACGTATTCACAGTTTTCTACGGTTGGCTTCTTGAAAGCAAAATCAAAATGACTATATACCCCCAGCACCCATTATGAACAAGCTACAATCCCATCTCATCCTTCGTGCTCCCATACAGTGAAGCTGAAATAGAGCTTACTAGAACAAAAAAATCTAAAACACCAAGCATGAAGCTACACCTACCAATAGCAGCAGGTGCATGCCACTTCCTTTCCTTATGTCTGTACAAAACTATAAGTAGAGCTAGACATTATGCTCTTAACCTCTTATCACATAGCCTATCATGTGTGACACAGCATTCTACTTCTTTCAAGTAGTCACGAACAATAAAAGAAGTATTCATTATTTTCCAGGGGATGGTTGCCAGACAGCACACTGTGCTGTGACGTTGGCGCCGAGGTCTGGCATTGACAGAGCCCTGTGTCTCCATGCGTAGCCTCCTAATGCCACCATTTCAGCTCCAGCAAAATGGATAGACGAGACACTGGTGCAACGCAAGACAAGTGTTGCCGCTTAGTGGTTTTGCCTTAAGATTTAAAACAAATAATACGTAATGAACAAGCCGCAGTCACAATACCTTTTCTTTGTCCTTTGCGCTGCTGCGTTTCACGCTAGCAGGCACTAGTGGCCTCCTGCGCCGCTTCTCAGAATAACTTTTCATCTCCTCTTCTGTTTCTGCAATTGCAGAGAACAGGACAAGATGACCAAACAAAGCAGTGCTTCTACAGTGCTTTTTTTACAGTTATGGCAAGAGGTATATTTTGCAGCATTCTTCATCAAGTCTCACCGGGTGAGCCAGCATGGTGTGCAGTGCTCTGCGGTGGTGGCTGAGAGTGGCGTCAAGAACAGCGGCAAAGGGCGCCCACCAGAGATTAGACCTACTGTCACCTAGTGTAGAGACTGATGGCTAGCATGGCATCGTTCAGGCCAGGCAAGTATGTAACCACTAAGGCATGCCAGCCAATTACTGGATGTTCCAAACCTGGAACAGCTTTCAGAATACTTGTGCGCATGCTGACACTCACCAATTTCCAGAAAGTGAAGAGACACAGCAACATGCCATAGAAGCTACTGCCTAACTCCCACTGTTCAAACTTAAAATTTCTGAAAACCTAGAGGAAACAGAAACATATCTACCCAGTGCACCTTGTGTACCCATGGAATACAAAAATACACCTGTCGAGAAAGTGTGTGAGCGTACACACATGGCGGCAGCAAGTAAGGAACTGCACCTATGACTGGTAGCTTTAAATGTGCTCCAAGACCCTTTCATCCCATCGTGCTGTGATAGACAAAACAGACATCTCTGTAACGTTTTTCAACTTAGACGCTGTCCTGAACAGTTTTCCCTAAGCACTGCATAACTTTTCAACCTCATCCAAATGCACTTGACGAGCGGTGACCGAGAGCCACATGCCTCTGGGACCTCAGCAGGCCAGTGTAGGTCTCGGTTGGCTGGTTCAGTATGCTTGCTGGGATTGCTCTCCGGTTTCTCGGTGTGTAGCGGGGCACCTAAAAACTGTCCCAGCAGGGTGCACTTCCGATCAAAAGTGGCCAGTGCAAACTAGTGTTGCTGATAAAGGATGAAAGTGCACACCAAGGCACACCCCTGTGGATGATCAAGAATGCTACTACACTCATCTAGACCGTGATTTATCATCCTTACAAAGGCAACTGAAAACATCACATGCCATGCTTTCGATACTACAGTAATGTATATCCCTCAAAATCACTCTGAAGATTAATTTAGCAGCACCGATATACATAGCTTGCATGTGACGTCATGTCAGAGCACTCACCGCTGCGCCAACCATGCTTATGAACCACTGGGCTGCCGCGCATGCATAGATGCAGACAAAAGGCCGCATTCCGTCCTGACATGACCTCCTTTCTGCTTTTTGAGTTGAAATACCTCCAATTTTGACTGTGCAAACCTTTCACGAGGGTTACATATCGCAGCTATTCATATATTCATGAGAAGTTGACCACCCATGATGCATCAGAAACAGAAAAGATCTTGGCGTTAGGCTGTTCCTCAATGTGACATGGTAGCATTGTGAAGTACCTTATTGTTCCCCATGAATGAAAGCGTACAACTCGCTATAACTGCATGTTAACTTCGCTGTTACTATGGTGAACTTGTCAGTAACCCATCTCATAGAGGATGTTCGAAGGGCTCTCACTTGCGCAATGTTTTTTTTTAATGCTCTCAGCCAGCTAACTTATCTCGAGCTGTTAATGTAGCATTGCTGTTAGTGATCATCCCTTTCTAGCTTTCTGGATGCTAAAATGCAGTTCACACAAATACTGATATCTTCAGTAATCATCATTCAGGCAGCACGACAGACGCATGGCAGGATCACTACCCTTGGCACACAAGCCTCGACATGCTATTTCAGGAGCTTAATTCACTGGTTTTCAGTCTCTCGTTATTCACTGTGCGCTAGTGGCATGCAGAACCTTTATGCTTGCCACTGTACTTACAAAGTAGAAGCGAGCAACGGTGCCTCTTACGGGTAGTTCAATGGGTGGCCGTCACTCCAACACACACAATCGTGCTATACAGCAAAGGTTCCCTTGTTTCACCATCATGACACTGTTGACAGTTGACTAGAAATTCACGATTCTCGCGGTCGCAGTTGGCACTTCTAATGTGCACATTCTCCCACTCAAACTGGTGCTGTGGGATCCTCCGCTTTCAGCAGAACATTGTGTTGGTTAAGTTTCCTTTCCCAGCCATCACTGTGCTTGGTGGAACCTAGTGTCTTGCACACAGCTGTACTCAAATGAGGCAGCATGCAAGTTGTGTCGGCTAGTGGTTCATAAGCATATATATAAAAGACCTTTCTGCACTTCACATTTTTCTCCACCTTGTTACGCTTGAAAATGAATAGCTTAAGAATGGAATACATTACAGGGAAGCATAGTTAACAGATGCAATCGTTTAATGCGCGTGCTGGAAAGACCTAATAAATGGTATACGCAGGCGCCTGGTGAGCAGCGGCAGTTCAGAAGGGCAGTTCAGTAATTTCACTGCCAATAACAGTGACATGAACCGTGTTGCAATATATTTCACGCTTATTGGGAGATTTTTTCGCCGTTCATGCATGACTACTCTTTGCAATTTAACAATTAGAGTCTGCATTTCAGCTACGAGATTAATCTGAAGGAAGCGTTTCACTATCACACAGGACTAATGCAATCGAAGTTTATGCAGCACAGGCGTGCATAGGCCTGTCTAGAGGGCCTCAAAACGCGGGTGCTGCATTGCAGGGGCAGTTCTAGAGCTTGAACACAGCAAGAGACATCCAAACGACAACCGAAGTACACTGCTCCAGCCTAACAAGGCAGCTCACTTCTGCACACGAGCCTGAACTCCAAGTGTGCCCGACTCGAAACCCCGAAATCGTACAGGCAAGGTCAAGAGAAACACAAGCTCATCATTATCCGCGGACTGCACACTTGTGCAAAAACAAAGGGATACATGCGCAGTGGCAACTGCTATGAAATGCACTCCGAACCGCACTGCACACCTGCCGTAAAACGTTTACGCACATAAAGAACTGGTAGTGAATTGCAAAACGCTAGCACAAACCACTTACCGGTGAGATGAAGGATTTTTGCGTCGTAATAACCACCTTGGGTGGCATCGTCGCCGCGCCAGTAGGCCTGGTATAGCTTTCCAGGCTCGAAATCCGCGACATTCTTAGGCGCGAAATGTTCGATGTCGCCGTGCTGAATGGTCGCGACTGTCAGGTCACACACATATTCCACAAGGACGAATATTTTTGAAGTGACGCTTCGGTCCCACGCACTTTGCAAGAAAAATTAATGACGTCTACACTCGCACTATGATAACTCGGACCAAAGCACTCTAAGGAGAGCAAGTGAAGGCATAGGGCGAGCATGGCGAGCTGTTGTGCGCGAACCACGCATGCCGGCACATCTCATTGGCGCTAGCATCGCTAGCGCTATTTCATTAGCATCGCTAGCGTATTTAAACAGACAGAAATATGCCTTTTGTTTTTGATACAAAAATTAAAACGCAGCAGTGGCTTCATCTGGAGGGGAATTATCACACACTAGTTGGTCTGTATGTCTTTGCATTCGTTAGGAATTACTGTTGCAGGGCCCGACGGTGTGTCCATCAACGTTTGTCACTGATTTATTTGCGAGTTTTATTTCACTTATCATTACATGCAGACAGCATCCTAGAACTTCGAGTAGCACGGACATTCAAACTCCTTTCCTCATTACAGCTTTTTGACGCCTGTTTGACAGGCTAGCCTTGTCACGTTTGCTGTACGAATAGCAGGTAGCAGTTACCTTGTTTTATCGTACGGCGATCCTAAAACTGCCTAAAAAATGCAACATGGTCGTTTGCTTAAACTGCAAGGAAAGGAGGGTGGTCACTTAGTAACAAAATTTGTCCCAGTAGACAAGAAAAAAAACAGGCCCATCTTGTCCTTTCCCCTTTTTTTGCATGGACCCTTATTGTACTACGTAGTAATAGCAGTGTTGAGGCCCTAATTATTTCAGAGCAGGAACTAACATGTCTTACATATGCTATTCGATCGTATCAAGCACAAACTTCTGAAATGCATGGCGAACTGCTCTGTCGATCTAGTGTTCTAGAGATCGTCCCAGATGAAAAAAATCTGGCTGGTTTCAATTGGTTCTAACTGGTTTCAGCTGGGATCAGTTGGTCCCAGCTGGGGCCAACTGGCCAGCAGTTGGGACCGACTGGCCTGCAGTTGGTGCCAACTGGCCTGGAGTTGGGACCAACTGGCCAGCAGTTGGGACCGACTGGCCTGCAGTTGGTGCCAACTGGCCTGCAGTTGTTGGGACCAACTGGCCTGGAGTTGGGACCAACTGGCCAGCAGTTGGGACCGACTGGCCTGCAGTTGGTGCCAACTGGCCTGGAGTTGGGACCAACTGGCCAGCAGTTGGGACCGACTGGCCTGCAGTTGGTGCCAACTGGCCTGGAGTTGGGACCAACTGGCCTGGAGTTGGGACCAACTGGCCAGCAGTTGGGACCGACTGGCCTGCAGTTGGTGCCAACTGGCCTGGAGTTGGGACCAACTGGCCAGCAGTTGGGACCGACTGGCCTGCAGTTGGTGCCAACTGGCCTGGAGTTGGGACCAACTGGCCAGCAGTTGGGACCGACTGGCCTGCAGTTGGTGCCAACTGGCCTGGAGTTGGGACCAACTGGCCAGCAGTTGGGACCAAGTGGCCTGGAGTTGGGACCAACTGGCCGGCATTTGGGGCCAATTGACCTGCAGTTGGGGCCAACTAGCCTGCAGTTGGGGCCAACCGGCCCCAACTCAAATCCGCGTAACTGCATTTTGATTTAAGTTAAAAACGTGGTTTGTCCTGACTATTACCTCAGTCCTGTTATTGATCACCTGTGTTTAAAGACACTTTTTCAGATCTTACAATAGAGCATCAAAAATCAGGCAGAAATTTGCACACTGGATATGCAACAATTCACATCTGAAACGAAAAACTGTAAACAAAGATTTATTTCAAAATTGACACAGCAGACTTTATCATTAGTGAAAGTTTGATTTTATAGCATATATGCAAACGAAGATCATATTCACTGCAAGACAGCATACAGTAACAGGCAGTAAAAAATCATCTCTACTCTAGACAGCAACATTGCCTTGGAAGTCTAGATGTGGCCACTTCGTCAATGACATGAAAAAAGTGCGCACCTTATTAAACAATTGTCCCCGTTGCATTTCATTTTTATCAGAAATGATGAGGATAGGCCCAGCATCAATCTTCGTCAGAAATCATGAGTACCCCACACACTTCATGATCGGCTCGGTGTGGAGTCGAGGTATCGTTTGTGAGGCCGTATTATGCTGTTTTGATAACGCGACTAGGACATCAGAACAGATTGCAAAGCAGACATCAAAACATGCATCAAAACAATCAAAATAAACCATGCACGGAGCACACTTCAACGCGCGGCCATTCGGATTCGGATATGTGGTTTTCCCTTTGTATCGGGCGGTCCTTACAGAGAAAAACCTCCGAAAGTGTCCTAGCCTATTTTGGAGTCTTCCTCGTCTTCATGGAGATTTCTCTCCACAATGTCAAACGACGTTTGGTTTGTTTTCACCGCCAATGCTGATGTTGATGCGGCTGAGGATTTCGCCGATGTCTCCCCAAAAAGTACAATTTCTAAGCATATTCTAACAAGTATCTTTAAACGGTTGCTGCAAAACCTCACGACAAATACGAAAAGTACTTATATTTTTTTGCGCATTAGGTGCGACATCTCGCATTTTGTCTGGCATCGTTCAGCCGCGTTGAAACTTGAACATAACCAGCGGTAGCCATCGCCATCGCTGTCACTGGCCGCACTGGCTACGATTGTGTATTGTCTGTGTGTCATCGGGTCTAGTGATTTTCCTAATATATTCTGAGCAGTAGGTATGTTTTAGATTCTTTGCCCCATGTTTGCCTTAATAAGATTCCTCGCGGATATCGACAAGAAGCCGCACGTGGTGCCAGCGTCCGATATTGAAGACTTTCGCCCGACGACAACAGAGGATTTCGGCAAGTCTGTCTACTTGGTCTTCTTCAGAGACAAAGAAGGGGACGGAGAAGACACTGGCTACTACGTCGCGCGGGTCCTCTTACTAGCCGGTAAGTTTTAACCCTGTGTTACGACCCGGCACTCTGACAGTGGCTTGGCGTTCGGTTACTGATTCTAAAATCGCGAATCCCGCCTGCGGCGGCATTTCTTTCAAGAAATGCAAAAACGCCTGTGTACTGTGCGATATCAGTGCACGCTCAACTATCCAAGGTAGTGTAAATCAGTCCGAGCTCTCCACTATAGCCTCCCCCATAGCCCACGTTTGGAATGTAAACACCACGTACTGTACACACTATGTGACGTGTCTATCGAGACTGCCCTTGTGGGCCTCTACAAGGCAGCTCTCAACCTCCCTATCACTACCTCTACCACTAAGCTCTTTGCCACAGGCCTCTTCCATCCTCTTCGTTCTCTTCTCAGTCTCCATCGTGACTCGCAGCTTGCTCGCGGCTTTCCCTTACCCGTCAGGGTCAGTGGTTATTGACTCAAGCGGGTATCTCGCCCATTCCAACCTCCCCGTTTACCTCTCCTTATTCCCACCCCCGCCCCCAATCTTCGTATCCTTCCCCTCCCGACCAACATGTCCCGCGTCCTGCACGCCGGACGTCGTCATGCGGCCGCACAGCACCATTCCCCTCTCTTTGATACCCAGGGTGTAGCTTACACGGATGCCTCCTTCGTGGCTCCTCGAGGTTCCTGCGGCTACGCCCTGTACCATCCACACCTCCCTGCTCCTGAAACCCACACCAGCGGGCCGTATCTACACCCTCCAGACGCATTGTCCCTCGTGGTCCTCGCCATTGCGCATGCCCTCCAGTCATTTGCTCTCCTTCCCTCTCTCCAAGAGTACACAGTCTATTCAGACTCACAAGCCGCTATACACCACATACAGAAACGCACCCTGACCCTTTCTCTCCAACAGGAGGTCGAACGAGCGGTCTCCGCACTGCAGCCTTCCATCGTTTTCCTCCGCTGGGTCCCTGGGCATTCAGGGATTGACGGCAATGAGCTGGCCCATCAGCTCGCCCGCGACACACTTTTCCGGGCACCGTTGATCCCCTGGCCCAAGCCCTCGGAGGACGGTGGGAGACTCATCCTTCGCCGCACCATAAAAGAGGTCTACCTTGAGCTCCGCCTCGACAAACGCCTTTACCCTCCCCCTCATCCATCACTCACGCTGCCGGAGTCTCGCCTTCTTCGGCACATTCAGATGAATGCAGTCATCACCCCGTCCCACCTCTTCCTCTATCGCTATCGATCGGACCCTTCCTGTCCCAACTGCCCCTGTATCTATGCGGACCTGGCCCATTGCCTCTCCTATTGCCCGGCTGCTCAGCAGTCGGGTTCCTTCCCCCCACCCTCTCTATCCATCACCACCTGGCTCGACCGGCATGGCGCTGAAGAGGAAGAAGTACAGCGGCTTCTGGTCGCCAAGGCGGTCGACATGCTCGGCCTATAAATTATGGTCGAATAAAAGTCTTTTACTACTACTACTACTTATTTTAGTGAAGCGCAGCAGCCAGCACCAGCAAGAACTTAATTCGCGCTGCGATAGGGTGTCAAACACGTGTAGCGCTGGTTCGACGAAGCCAAAGCATGCTTAATGGTATTAATTCCTTTACCTACTAGAGAACTGAAATTAAGGGCATATTGCGATCTGAATAGAAAAATACGTGTAGGCTGCAGAAACACGGACATGGAAGTGGATTACGTGGGCCATGCAAATATGAAGCAAAAGACCTGGTCTGTTTTATTTAGGTTGGCTTGTTTTCGTTGCTGCTTCCCGTGGCGTGAGATTAAAACTAGTGCAGATGTGTGTGCACACTAGTTAGCTTAATTTTGATGCATCCCGCCAGCCGAACTGCCGTGGCTGCTTCTGTTAGCGTTTTTGGTAGGTCATAATATATTTCATCTGTTTCAATTATCTGCGTAATTGTGAATGTCCTCTGAAAGGGCCAGTGCTGATCTTGAGCTAAATTTTCAACCAATTTAAGTGTTAACTGTCTGCTGAGCAGTGCACTAGTCGGGCAATGCATGACTGTGATTGCTCACTACTTCAAGAAGCATGGCTGTTTATTTTGAATTATTTGGCCCTTTTACCACGCATGCTGTATCGTACATTGATAGCCATAAGAGATTAAATATCCTTGCATATAATATTTTTTAATGTTCTACAATCTCATTTTCCCTTTTCTCTGTAAAATTTCACACAGCAGGCGATTCCAATTGTATTTGTAACTCGCGGCTGCATTTGTGCCTTGTGTGACAATTTTTATCGAATGTAGAGCTGGAATTTTGCATTTTCTCATGTTGCTGCCCTTCCCAACTATTTAGTTTGGGAAGGCATACACCAGCAAGACTGCTGAATAATGTGCACGTTGACTTTAAAGTTTGTTTTTTCCTGTAATTTTTAGATACAGTCTGGCTGTGGGGCTCCCAAAAAGGCGTGGATGTGGAAGGGACTGTGGCCATCATCCCGGGACTCCTGACCGAGAAGATTTAGGATGTGAAAAAACCTCTCCTCAGGAAGCTTGAAAGCACCTAAGTGCATGCTAATAAATAGTTTTGACACTTTTCATGCTTTGGGCAGTGTGTTCTGACTGGAGGGTCACTGCCTGCCTTTTGAGCGGCTTTTGACCAGCCTCGGTGCACTGTGGCAAAAACAGCACCAGTAGTAACCATAACCAGCTGGCAACTGGTCCCTGTTGGGACCAGTTTGCAATGGGTCCCAGCTGTTGGGACCAGTTGAACTGGATTATGGAGTAATTCCCAATTGGGACCAACTGGGAGTGGGTCCCAACTGGGCAGCTGGGACCCATTGTCAGCTGGTCCCAGCTGGGAATTATTCCATAACACAGTTGAACTGGTCCCAGCTGGCACCAGCTAGGACCAGTTGTAATTTCTTCATCTGGGGTGCAATGCGTCACAGTTTACAATGAGGTCATGGAATCACACGAAGACGTGTCCAGTGCAGATGCTCTTGCATGCAGTCCACTCCTTAATTGACTACGCATAAATTGCTGATATATGCTCCACGAAAGCAAGTTTAATTCTCTATATCGACCCTGCCTGCCTGTATAATCTAGTGCGCCATAGGCACGTACGCTCTCCCGGTGCATTACACACCTAGGCGCGCTGTGGGGTACCCAATCGACGGTGCCCAAGCTACACACACATATACAGGGTGTCCCAGCTAAATGTAACCAAGCTTTTAAAAAAGGCGAAGTGCCCTAGTCCAGTGAGACCAACTGAGGGTTGTTGTCAGTCGCGTGTCCTAGTCTGCAGTATTTTTTATTATGCAAACTTAATTAATTAGCAGAGAATAATTAGCTAACTTTTTAATTATTGCATTCAAGAAGAAAGTGTCAATGCAAGAATTGTAGATCCCATAGTAAGATAACCAGCTGCCGTGTTTGCTACCAAGTACCACTAATACAGCTTCTTTTATTTGCCCTAAAAGAAAGCCCGCGAAATACAAAAACAACCACGTGATAGGGAAGCAGTATCAGCGCTCCCAAACGACCGGTCAAGCAACGACATCCGCTTATGTTTGCAACGCTGTCCCGAACAGGGTTCGGCGTTTTGAGGTGGAGGCGAGATATGCGCCAGGAACTGCTTATGCGTCATGGAAAGTAAGCGGGCGCTGCTTTTCAAGGAAGTGAAGCGCGGCTCGCATGGAGCGCTTGTTCACGCGAAACCCCCGCCGAACTTGCACCGTCACGCGCTTAAGACGCGGTCACCATGCGAGAGGTGCTGGCTTATATCTCGCAACCATCGCAAAACGCCGAACCCCGTTCGGGAGAGCGTTGCAAAGACAAGCGAATTTTGTTGCCTGATTGGTCGTCTGGGAGCGCTGAAACTGCTCCCCTATCACGTGGTTCTTTTTGTATTTCGCGGGCTTTCTTTTAAGGCAAATAAAAGGAGCTGTATCAGTGGTACTTGGTTGCAAACACGGCAACCGCTTATTAAGCATGAAATGCTTTTAGCTCCCGTTGTCGGCAGTGTGGTGACGTCACGCCGAGACCGAGAGCCATCATCCGGGCACTGAAATCCACTCATCCGGGCACTGAATTCCAGTCATCCGGGCACTGAAATCCACTCATCCGGGCACTGAATTCCAGTCATCCGGGCACTGAAATCCACTCATCCGGGCACTGAATTCCAGTCATCCGGGCACTAAAATCCACTCATCCGGGCACTGAATTCCAGACATCCGGGCTCTGAAACGAGAACATCCGGGCACCGTACGAGACTTAACGAGATTTAACGAGACTCTCTAAGCCCTCCTACGCGACCGGCATGCAAGCGCCGGTTGGTCTCCAAATGAGACAAAAAATAACTGCTACCAATGCCTTCTCAATGTTTATCAAGATATCAGTGGAGCTGTGGGTTTGATAATGCACGGAATTATAATTTCCGATTTCTAATAACACGTGCAAAAAGCACATAAATGCCACGTTACACTTCGTTGTCATACGTGATCCGGGGGAGAAGCGCTGCGTTCAAAGGGCAAGGCGTCGCGCCGAACGGTTGGTGGCGTTCCTCCCTTCCTTTATGGTGCGGTTCGGGTGTCCACCGAGATGGCAGAGAATTACTGCGCCATTTCCTTTCCTCAAAAAACCTTGCGTTCAAATGGCAAGGCTTCGCGCTGAACGGGTGGTGGCGTTCCTCCCTTCCTGTACGGTGCGGTTCGGGTGTCCACCGAGATGACATTAGGCCCGTAAACATTTCATGCTTACTCTACTCTCGTTTACGGGAGAGGCAGAGATTTTTTTTTTCTATGGGATCTACAATTCCTGCATTGACACTTTCTTCCTGAAGGCATTAATTAAAAAGTTGAGCTAATTAGTCACTGCTAATCAATTACGTTTGCATAATAAAAAAAATTCTGCAGACTAGGACACGCGACTGCCAACAACCCTCAGCTGGCCTCACTGGGCTAGGGCGCTTCGTCTTTTTTAAAAGCTTGGTTACATTTAGCTGGGACACCCTGTATAAAAAGCACCGTGATAGAAGTATCCAGATTAATTTCGAGTACGTTGCACTGCACGACATTTATCGCACAGTATATGGCCCGGGCCTTTAATGTATCTCGTCTCCGCGCTGAGAAGCAAGCAAACGCCCTGCGCATATGCCGGATGTGCGAGGGGCACGCAGACTAGTCCGCCACCTGACAATCAGCAATTGCGCTCTCCCTGGCTTTAAGACCGAAGTTTTTCATCAGTGACGAATGGATATGTGCCGTCGTCGCCGAATACGCGCATCTTGGAATGCTAGGATCGAATAATAGGAGCTCAATACAAAGCCCGCAGAACTACCGGTTGCGATGCCAGCCGGGCCCGTAGGGTTCTTCCAGCAGCACAATGCAGCACATACGGCTGTCGCTTTGCTTGGAAAAAGTTCTGAGAATTTGAGGGAGACCGGCGGCGACCGTATCAGCACGCGCCCGGGGTGGCCACAGATGCTTCGAGCAATATGCATCAACATGAATGGCTTCTAATAAAGGACGCGATGCAATCAATCAATCTCACTGAAACGTGGCCCGCTGGGGTGGACCTTTTATCCCGTGTCCTCGCGGTAAGCATCTAACGCCATGGCCACTGAGCCATATCGCGCCAGGTGAATACATGTATTAAAATGATAGTATATGTTTTCGTACACGACGTTCACACATTAGATTGTTGGAAGCTAGGGTGCACTGTGCGGCGCGTTCGTTGTTTGCTGCTCAGAGATATAATCTTTTGACATATGTGTGACCCACACAAATATAATACAGCCATGCACGGCCACCGTGGTTCTTGCATTTCTCGTCTCGGTATAAGCCACGAGCTGTGGAACTGTGGTAGGCTAGTCTAGCCACCCTAGCTGTGGACCAGCTCGCGTCTACCGCACAGCCAAATCCATATCCTTGTCCACTCACGCGTTCTGGATTTCCTTTTCTCTTTCTCTGAATAGTGAGACTTCACCTGAGATAAAAGCGCGCAAAACGCTAGCTTCAAGGGCTGGCGTTCCGAGGTGGCTTCAACTGATATCGCGATGTCAGGAAAGCCACGACAGCGCTACAGGCGTTACCTCGAGCAGGGAACCTGCGTTCAAGTTCCTAGGCAAACTGTGTCCAATGTAAACAAGAGAGCCAGGACTGCAGCTATTGTTCAGGTAGGTGCACATGTGGTGCAATGAAGTGCTATATGCAAGGCCTCCGGAGGGAGGAGAAAGAGGGGAAGGGGGCGTTCTCCCCCCTTCCTTCCTCCCAACATTTTTCCACAGGCCCCTATTGTATCTCCAATTGCGAGCATGGTCAGGTCTCTGACAAATGCTTACATTCCAGGGCTTATTAATATAAAGCGCAGTGAAGCTGACCTTGTTGGCTTCATTGACCACTGGATCATAAAACTTTCATTTGAGTAGCCTAAAGAAAATGTACCATTTTTAACATGGTCGATCACTCTTTGTGTGGATCTTAAGCTGCCTATTTGAATGTAGGTTTTATATGCATTAACAAATAAGTCTTTGAACAATGCGAAATAAATATATGCAGGGTCAAATGTATAAATATCTAAATAAAACAAATAATCAAATAAAACAAACGAGGTCTTGCCCCTCACTCAAAAAATTGTTCTGGAGTCCCTGTACTTATGAGTTTTCAGCAAGAAGTTTGCATCATTTGCACTCCTTTGCATCACTGCAATTTACTAATTCGGCCATGAGTGCGCATGGAAAAGTGATTTCCTAGGGAATGTGTACTGAAGTGGCATACACTTGTGCCAAATCAACATCACCAGCTTGCTTGCGGTCACAAGGCGTTCAAACTCACTTTGCCGGCACATTTGATACAGGCAGTTGAGTGCCTGTGAACAAATGTTTAGAAAATATTATTTAACGGTACGTTCATGTACTCAATATTCATTTCACATAGCACGTCTGGTAATAGTTAACAGGTGCAGAGTAGTATGGTACCAAATGGGAGGCAGTAAACAATGACAGAAATTTAAGCATCTCTACCATTTGGCTACTCCCTGTTCCATGACTCATAGACCACATTGTAACAATTGCGTTAGTCCACTGACATTTCAGTGTTTACAGTTTACTGTATCCTAGTAGTAACTGAAGCATTTTATCAGTATGTTTGTCCTTTTGGCTTTCTTGATAGACTTCAGAATCGTTTCTTTCTCACCACTTGAATGATTACACGTAATTCTGTGACTGCAGCTGACGGCTTTTTTTCACGTTTTCCTGATCTCTTGATTTGCACTCTTCTGCCTTTCTTTCTTCGAGTGCATTCCCTATGGAAAGCACCATTTTCAAGTTGTATACAGCTGGATAAAATCTCATGTTCCTCATAAAGAGAATGTATTGTTATTGTCTGCATGGCTACACATACTTCAACCATTGGGAACTTTCTTTATTGGGCAAAATGCAGTTGGTGAAGGATAAAAAGTTGGATAATCTATGCACACACAAATTCAAATTGTTCATATTTATTGCAAGCCACATGATGTTTATTTTCATTTGCAGGACAATCAGAACCAGGCAGCTGGAGGTTCAAGCCAGCGTGAAGGCAGTGAGAGTGAATCTCCGAGTGTTGGTGGCGGTGAAGGCCCAAGTACAGGCTTGACTCATATCAGCCCAGGGACAGCCCCAAATGATGCTGCAGATCCTCTTACATATCAAGATGAAAGTGCTGCCTTTGCCAGTGATGGTGGCCAGGACTGTCAGACAGGCTACAGCACGGACACTTCAGACAAAGAATGTGTGGAATACACCGTAAATGAAGACATGGGAGAAAACTGTGATGATGTCGAGGGAAATGAAACTGACAACCCAGACTTCTCTGACGACTTCGAGGCCTACCTTGGAAAACTTTCTCAGGAAAAGCTGCCGCATCAGTCCAAAACAAAAGCACAAGCACTGCTGTTAATCTTAGCGTACATCGTGACAGCAGGGCTCACTTGCTCACAGGTTAGGGGCCTCCTTGTCCTTCTCAACGCCTTCTTTGGAGAAGTGGTTGTACCACCAACTACATATCTACTAAGGAAGGTCTGGAAGGACAAAAAACAAGCACTGAGGCTGCATCTGTTCTGCTGGCATTGTCATGAATATCTTGGCATTACTGATGAAGTCCCTGCCAAAAGTGAAATAACATGTAACAGATGCAACATGAAGATGAGTGTGAAAAATTTGATAGCAATGGGAAGTTTTTTCGTCATGTTTGACCTCAAACAGCAGCTAACAAATTTGATCAGGCATTACAGCTCCGTCCTGTTTCAAAATCTGGAGAAGCTTTCGACAGCGATTCGTCAGCCAGGAACCTACAAAGATGTCACTGATGGTGACCTATACAGAAGCATTCGGCGACAACTCAACATGTCATGGAGTGACATCACACTGACTTTTAACACTGACGGGGCGCCTGTGTTCGAGTCGTCCAAGAGTTCCATCTGGCCAATTCAGGTCATGGTAAACGAACTGCCCGTAGAACTCCGGTGGAAAAATGTTGCACTATCAGGGCTGTGGTTTGCAAAGGACCACCCACCTATGCATATTTTTATGCGCAGGTTTGTTGACGAGGTCAACAGTATTGGGACAGTTGTTTGGTCCCATGCTGGAAGAATTGTGAAGTCATCTGTACATGCGGTTATGTGTTGTGTGGACTCGCCGGCAAGAGCATCTGTTTTCAACATTAAGCAGTTTAATGGGTATTACGGGTGCAGCTGGTGCCTTGAGGAAGGTACATGTGTTGATGGTAAGTTTAATTCACACTTTCAAAGGGGGTTCATTTCTTAATGGGTCCGCAGCAATACTGACTAACTGACAATTAGGTGTCATAGTGGTATTATGAAAGTGTGGATTTAATCGTAAGCAAAAGCAAAACACTTATACCAAGCAGCTAGGCATTCATTTTAGGTCCTGTGTACAGTGCCTACTTATTGCTCTGTAACAGATGCATGAGGTTTGTTGTTAATCACATGAGCAATGTTTTAAATGTCATAAAATGCATGTTTCTATGTTCTGGAAAAGCTAAGCTCCTTAATTACTGGAAATTTCTTGTGCAGCTAAAAATATAAATTGAACATGTCTTTCTATATAATACAAAAAGTGCTGCAAGCTTTAGGTGCAGTGTTGCATTTGGAAGGTTTAGGCTGAATTTTGTGGGTCAGATTATTAACGAAAAGGAATTGAAGCCTACATGCAATTTTACAGGCACGGTCAAGTACCTGTACCACGGCCAGCTAGCCTGTGAACGGACCCATGGGCGTGTCCTGGAAGCGATGCGACAAGCAGGGGTACAGCAAGTAGCAGTCGAAGGTTTTAAGGGGTCATCTTCGTTCATAAAACTGAAGGGCCTTGACCTTGTGTGGGGCCTACCTCCGGACTACATGCATTGCATCCTCGAGGGTGTGACCAAACAACTTGTTGACCTATGGCTGTCGCTAACAGGCTCTGCATTCTATGTCGGGCGGCATGTCAGGCTGTTAGATTCCAGATTGCGATTTATAAGACCTCCCATCACCTTCTCGAGGATTGGGCGACCCCTCTCGGAGCGTGCTTACTGGAAAGCAACTGAATGGCGTTACTGGCTTTTGTTTTATAGTGTTCCATGTTTATCCGATCTCCTGCCTCGGCCATACTTGGTACACTTTGCACTCCTTGTAAAGGCAGTGTTTTTGTTGTTAAAAGACACTGTAACTGAAAGTGACATCTGTGTAGCTGAAAGGTTGCTGTTGTCATTCGTTGAACAGGTAGCTAGGCTCTATGGAAATGCAGTGATGACTTTCAATGTTCATCAACTGCTTCACCTTTCCAAAGCTGCACGTATGTTTGGCCCATTGTGGGGAATGTCCACATTTCCTTTTGAAGATGGGATTAGCCATGCACTGCGGCTTGTGTCAGCAGCCAAGCTTGTTCCCATGCAGATTGCTGAACGGTGCATTATGCACCAAACCTATCGGAGTTTGGGCAGGCACCTGCAACTTCCAGCTCATTTGTCTGGTGCCAAAAAAGATATTACTGCTCAGTACAAAAAGAGCCACCAAATATACCCTCTTGGCATGCCACAACCTATTTCAGGTTGTTCTGAACATCTCAGAACTGTTTTAAATTCACGCTTTGGCTGCATTCCTGAGATGTCCAAGTATTTTCGCGCGCAAATCGGTGGCATTATTGTACACAGTTCAGATTATTTAACACCAAAGAAGACATGTTCTTGCTACGTAAAAATGGTGGATGGTTCTTATTGTTATGTACATGGAATTTATGTAATCACAAACTGTATATATTTGCACTCTCAAAGATTGATTACCTCGCCACTTGTGTTTGATATGCCACACATTAAGCGGTGTCAACATCCACCAGGTGCTCAGAATAATTCTTTGTATCGTTTTGATGATGTGGCTCTGCAATGTGTTTTCTTTAATGTGAATAATGTCTCGTACTTGTGTGATGTGCCTAATCAAAAGGAAAGGGACTGATACAGTAGTCAAGGTGGTTTCAGTGTAATATTATTTTTGTTTACCTTTCGATACCTCATTAGTGTGTTTATTTTTTTTTTCAAATTAGTTTTATGGTTTTATGGGGTTTAACATCCCAAGAGGACTCAGGCTATGAGGAATGGCATAGCTATAATAAAGGGCTCCATATAATTTTGACCACCTGGTGCTCTTTAACGTACACTGACATCGCGCAGCATTTCACCTCGATCAAAATGTGACTGCCACGGCCAGGATCAAAGCCACATCTTTTGGGTCAGCCGCCAAACACCGCAACCACCAAGCCACCTTAGAGGCTATTTTAAAATTTGTGGCCACAAAACTCATCACAGTTAATGATTATGCTGCTTCTTTAGAGTGCGACAAAGGTCATTTCATAAGAACTCAAATGCCCAATATTTACATAAATGCATTAAAGAGGAATTTGTGAGATATATGTCTAGAAAGTAAACAGCACAAAAATGTAAAAACAGCCTGCATGGCTGTGTAATGCTCCTATTCAGCACAATCCAAAGGTAACCACATTTTTTCATTTTCCCACATATTTTCTGCATTATTCAAGCCCTCGTTTAGGCTGCCAACCAACTTCTGAATGCCATGGCCATAGAATTAACACTCTGCCAGCCCTGTAAACCTCATCATACCTTGTGTCTCTTTGTTTTATCAGTGAACCATTTTCCTGCAGGATGTTTCTTCACATAATGGAACAAGTGAAACTCACTGGTCGCCTCACCCATGCTACACAGGGAATGTTCCAGAGCACTTGAATATTACCAAAAGCGAGGAGAGGGTATGCATGCTGTAGACCCTGGCATTGTTGAAGCAACTGTAGGCACATTGTCATCAGTCCCCTTCATTATGATTGGAATACCACAGCCATTCTAAATTTCTGTGGTTTATAGCGGCACTACTTTTGTCTTGAGGCATGAAGTTTACAGACACAATGCCAGTTTATCCCGGAAGACTGTGACCATCAGCTGCGTGGGATAGAACTCTTGAATACATGTTCTTTTGGGGAAAACACGTGCTGCACTGTTTCTTATTTGGATATAAGTGTGTGGTGGAAAACCATTTTCTTGCCCGGCCTACATTGAGTCCAGTGATTGGTCTCAGTATTGTGAAGAAAATCAATAATGGCACATGGCCTCATGCTCTTTTTTTGTTTGCCTGAGCATCCAGTCTCCTTTCCCATTAATGATTGCACTATTTCACTACATTGTGTCTATTCATAACATCACTGCAAACACAAGCATGTCTGTAATGCCCGACAGTCTTTTTATTCATCTGTACTAAAAGCCTACTATGGATTGCACCTAGCAATTGGTGGGAGTCTGGATCAGTCCAAACAATTGTAGTAGCTGCCGCTTATATGAACTGTTTAATAAGGCCAGTTTTTCACTTGAAAGTGTGTAGTGCAAATAATGTAAGTGACCACTTTGTTCGGCCCATAGGCTATATAACATGAAATCCACTGATTGCATTTATATGATACAAGATTATTATACACCTTACCTTGCATCCTCATAAGCTGATTATGCTTTCTCCTTGTTTTGTCGTGTGTTTGAGATGTTTGCTGTTTTATTTAATTATAATGAATGCATTTTACTTTTCATCATAATTTGCTCACATATTCATTTTCAATTCTAACATGCTCATTTTCCCATTTATTACTTCCCGATCTGCTTTGATGTTGTGATCCAGAATGTGTAATAAATCATATTTGTGAGTGTGGAAAACTCAAAACAGTCTGCAGAAGCAAAACTGTATTACTGCTGTGAATGTATACTCTGGAGCTAAATACACATATGCAATTAACTGAAACATGCTAGGGCAATTAAATGGGTCTTAAATGGTGTCCAGCCGATGGTGCCGGCCGGTTGTTATGACGCGCTGGTAATCCCTATTCCCTGCTATAGTACGTACATGGGACACATACATGCGAAGAACTAGAAATTAAGTGCAGGGGCCGGATTATTTACAAATCCAGCGCCATGGCAATTTGTGGTCGATGGAGCTAGGGCCTCCTTTGAGGGGCATTTGTTGCTGTGATCTTGAGTTACATCTCACTAGATAACTGTCACATGGCATGCAATTTTAATCTTTTCGTCAACGCGCCTTCGGGCGTCATTCACGATTAGCTTAATCTGTATGGCTGCATGTCGTACTCGCCTCGAAGCGCCTTCGATGCGCTCGCAAGTTTAAGGGTCTCGCCGCACATTATGCGAGCCAGGAATCGCCTGCGCCGTAATGCGCATTACGGCGCAGACGATTCCGGACGGCGCAGACAATTCCGGGCTCGCATAATGTGCGGCGAGACCCTTACACTTGCGAGCGCATCGAAGGCGCTTCGAGGCGAGTACGACATGCAGCCATGAATAAGGAATCCGCCAAAACCGGGTTTCCGTCAAAGGGCGGTTTCATTTGCTGCATGTAAAACGCAGGCGTATGCTTCAGCTGAAGCGATCGAACGATTACCTGGGCTTGCATGACACGCGCGGTCGAGCAAGGTATATCACCGTTGCACTTACAACGAGACAACAGTTACCGCAGTGTCCAAGGCGCACAGTTTTATTGCAGGCGAGCGAGCAGACGAAACGAATTAGATCGAAAAACCGCTGCAATTACCGAGAGTGCAAAATGTGCTCCATCACGACTGGTTCCGTTCGTATGCAGGACAGATGCCCTATCGGAAGCTCGTTCATACTTAATGAGTGCTAGAAACAAACGTCTGTGATCGTGCAAGTTATGTCCGTAATATATAGAACGCTTACCGATCGCGATCGTATAGCTGCGTGCGCGCGCATATGCATCCAGCTGGCTTGCTTTCTGCCATTTGTGAGCAGTCGTGCTGGTACTTCAAGATATATGCTATACAGACTGGTATTCGTGCAATTAATCTTAGATGCTAGCAGTATTATTTTCGTGCCTAGAGCGACACAGCCTGCAGACGGAGCCCAAAGAGGGCCGTCAGAAAGGCTCCATCAGACAGAGCAGCTGCACTCAGATTCCTGTTGGACCGCCAGAGTCACGCCGGTTCAGCCAGGGCTGTCATTGAAGATTCCTTCAGAACGTTCAGAGTCATGCCAGATTTCTGCAGGACCGTCAGAGTCGCGCCGATACAGTCAGGGTTGCCAATGGAGATTCCTTCAGCACGTTCAGGGCCGCACCGGTACCGTCAGAGCTGCCAATGCAGACTCCCTGAGGACATTCAGAATAACGCATGCGCATGTAGAGGTGCATTCAAGAAATCTTGAATGACAGTCAAGAATCCTTGATGGAACTTTGAAGGATTTTTTCACCGGGCTGTAAAAGCGTTTGTTGGTTCACGCCCACATTTGAGCACAAAGTGGATGGATTTGTCTCGCCCATTGACTGCAGTCGGTGAGCATAAGTGTTCACTGCGAGATTTCCATTCATTTCTCGGCTTAGCCCAGGATTCGTTAGCTTTTGATAACTCGAATGTTTTTCTTACTCATGATCGTGGTACGCGAGTTTGCATGGGAAATTAATGGGTTACTGTGTTCAAAGTTGCTACCAAAATGTGGTAAAAGGGTCCCTGCGGAATAAAACAGTTTGCAGTTCAACTACGCACATTTTTTTCATGCCTCAATGTTATTTTTCGCATCTAGGGAAATCTAGAAGACTCTGAGTGAAAAACTGGGGGAGAAGAGGCTTTCGAGGTTAGCAGCACTGAAGAGAAGTCCCAGTTGTCTGCGAACGAGTGGGAGTGCCGACCACCTGGGCACTTATCTTACGTCGTCGTTTGACTGCGCTCCTCACGAAGAGGCTTTTGACGTGTGCTTCTGTGAGTATAATCGGTGCATATTCGTCGCTTAAACGGAGTAGCAGACAAAGATTTTCCGTGTGAACGTCTCAAAAACTGTGAGTCGTAATTTTTGTTCCTTCATTCGAAGGTGACATTATGGAGGATCGAGTCGACTGCCGCCAGGAATGCATCCTGCAGGACTCCGGCCAGTACAGCGAATGGGCAACCAGCGGCGTAATGCTCCAAGACACACCTCGGGCGTCTACGCCGCTGCTGCAAAGCCGTCATGATTCCAAGGGGCTGTCAGATTCGCCCAGTTCGTGGAGGTCTTCCGCAGTTCTTTCCACGTGCTCTTACGACGCTTCAGTCAGCAGCTCCGCGTCTGGTTCCGTTCTATCTCCGCTGTCACGGCGAAAGGAAAGCCCTGCTGCAGAATCTGTGTGTCAGTGCCGTCGGAGGATACAATTAACCGACTGCGATCACCTTGAGGGATTCCTTTTATGCGCCGATGCTGCAAAAGGCCCTCTTTTTGCAAATGAGATGCGACAGTCAAGCAGCGAGTTGTCTTCTTGTTCCCTGGAGAACGTGGATGACGACTGCGAACAGCTGCCTGTGGTGTTCCAACGAATCGCTGTCAAGGGTACTGCGTGTGCGATTTGCCGTGAACGGCAGCTCTTCCGTTTGCAACGCGATCGAATCGTACGAGCGCTGGAGCCCTAAGGCACCTCTGAGAAAGAGCATCTCACTTCTGAAATTATGGGAAGCAGCGAGCAGAGCTGGTAACCCTCGGATTGATTGGCACTCACATGGTAGCTGCACTGTACTTGTGCAGCGTATTTAATGTTTGCGCATATTACGTTTCGTAACTGGGTTGTTGGCACGTGCTGCTTTTAAAGAATTTTGTTAGGCCCGCTTCACGCAAAGCAGTTGTTACAAACCAGTTTTATCCTTTGAGCGGGAGCTTAGGAATACTCTCGGCAGAAACATGCTTTATGTGGATTAATCTGTTTGAGACCAGAAGTTGTTGTGCCGAGGGTAAATGTATGCTCACACTGCCGATTATAATGTTAAGTTGCATGTTTGGTTGCCTGTTCTTACTGAATCTTAATTCCCCTTCTTAATTTTCATTCCATTATAGCCGAAGTTTTCTTCTCCTTGCGTCACTAACCCTGGTCTAAGATTGCATTGGACGTCTTTTTGACGTCCATTTTGATTTTTATATACGGCGTTGAGTTTCAGGTACGGCAAGGCGTTGGGCTGTTGTGTCGCTGACGAGCGTTGACACCACGCTGAAGGCATGGACCTCGACGTCGGTGGTATCCACGGCGGTGCTGTCTCCAGGAACGGGTGATCTTTATAGCATGTCTGCCAGGACCATCTGCTTGCCAGGACGAATAACGATTGTGTAATCATACTTTAAAAGCCTCAGAAAGAAGTGCTGCACTCGTGGTGGCCTATCAGCTATCGCCTTCTTTGCTATGTCGATAAGGGGCTGGTGATCGCCCGTAAACGAAGTGATGAAATCGTTAACAGCCATAACAAGCGCCAGAGCTTCTCTTTCAATTCGAGAATAGCGCTGTTCTGTCTCAGCTAATGATTTTGATGCGTACGCTACTGGCTTCCATTCGTCATCAAGCCTTTGAAGCAAAGCCGACCCAACGCCATATTGCGAGGCATCTGATGTAACTTTTACGTCCAGGTTTGAGCCGAAAACTGCGAACAGCGGAGCTGCGCTCAGCGCCTCACAAATTCCTCGCCCTTCAGTTTCACGGTTAATTGGCAGTCCACTGAAACCGCTCATATTGCTTGAGAGGAGACCTTATCAATGAAAGGCGCTGTGCCAAGCTTGGCGCATATCTGCTAAAATAGTGGTCCCCAGCAGTCTCTGTACTGCTTGCTTGTCTTTTGGCCTTGGCATCTCGTGAATGCTGCAAATTAATCCTGGATTCGGCGCGATGTCTTTGCTGGAAATTATGTCACCCAGAAATGCGATCTTTGGTTTGCCAAACTTTCACTTTGCAGCGTTAAAGGTAAGCCTTTCGGATCCAGCTGTTTTTACTGCACTTCGTAGGAGCTTTTTATGTTCTTCTCGGGTTGGGCCCCAAATCAACACATCGTCAACATACACGCGAACCCCTGGAAGACCATCAAATACCTCGTTTAGTGCTTTCTGAAACACTTCACTGGCTGAGGCAGTGCCGAAAGGGAGACGCAAAAAACAGTAACGCTCAAAGGGTGCGGAAAAAGTGCATATTTTGGATCAAGTCTCATCCAAGGTAACTTGATGAAAACTGGCAATGGCGTCTAAACGCGAGAAAAATTTTGCGCCTGTTAGCTCTGCCTCAATCTCCTCTCGCCTTGGCATCTGGTAGTGTTCCCGTTTCAAACTGTCATCAAATTTTCTCGGGTCAAGGCATACCTTTAGCTTGCCATCTTTCTAACATCACGAGTGGACTTACCCAGTCCGTCGGGTCGCTCACTTTGAGAATAATGCCCTCTTGTTCCATTCGGTCTTGCTCGGCACGCAGTGGCTATTGAAGAGACAGGGGCACTCTTCGAGCCGGCAGGACGATGGGTGTAGCATCCTCGCGAAGCAAAATCTTGCATTGCCTCCGGAGGCGTCCAGTTCCAAGAAACAAGTGCGGGGACTGCTGGGCAGTTTCCTCACAAGTGGTTGTGGCTACAGCGTCGATATTCCGCAGAACGAGACCAATACGCTCGATGGCCTCAAATCCAAAAATAGCGTGGTGTTTGTTTTGTTTTTTGTTTTTTTACCACGAAGAGCTCAGCACTTTCTTTTCGATTGCCAGTGACGACGAGTGTCGAAAAGGTTCCTCAGTGCTTGACAATTCCACCGTTGTACGAGCGCAGGGCTGCTTCGTTTGACCGAAGCCCAGCGACATTAAACTTTCGATAGGCTGATAACGGGACGAGGTTCACTTGGGATCCGGTATCAACTTTGAATGTGACGTTCTTTCCTCCAGTACTGGCTTCCACGAGCTAGTCGCGGCCACTCGGAATGCTATCGACCGCCACATCTAAAACTTGGAAGTTGTCGTCACCATCTTGCTACACCTCACCAACATTAGTTCTCCCTCTGCAACACGAGGTAAAATGGTTTGGCCTGTTGCACGAACGACGTTTCTCCGTATGCCGTGCAGCGCATTGGCGGATGTGACCGGCCGCAACGGGGGCACGTGGCTGTCTGATGCTCTTTCTTTGAAGTTATTGCATAGACTTCTGTCTCTGTCTTGAATCATATCTCATTTTGGCGTGGGGCGGTTTCAGCTGCTTTGCATAGTCACAGCTCTTCCGAGCGCTAAATACTTTTCTCTAAGCATTTGCTCTCGTAGCTTGGGAGAGTTGGTGCCGAAAACCACTTAGTCCCGTACCATATCGTCAGTTAGGGCCTCGAAATTGCAAACCTCGCTGTTTCTTCACCTCTCGCAAAAATTGTTCGAAAGGTTCTGCCGGATACTGCATGCGTGTACGAAACATATACTTTTCGTGAACTCCGTTCTTCTTTGCGGCGAAGTATTCCTGAAACATGGCGACAACCACTTTGCAGTCCTGTTTGCCTTGTCTCCAAGAACGAGAAATTGCTGTAAATATCCATCGCAACTTCGCCTGCTACGCTGAGCAAGAGCGCCGTTTTCGCCGCTTCAGCCCTTGGTTTTTCAGGTGACGTTGCCTCCAAGAAGAGTTCAAACCTTTGGTGGAACAGCTTCTATCTTCTTCCGGCTTGCCCGGACGCGTGTTCGCCAACTGCAGCCGGTACAGCCAGCGATGACAGCGCCGCCCACCGGCAGGTAGCAGCCACATTAAGGCTGGTTATAAATATTCATTCAGAACGACGGCTTGACATCGCCGCTATGGTGCAGTGGATTAGAGGCACGTGTTGCGTGTGGAAGGTCGGCCGTTCGACTCCGCTCTCTGTACTGTAATTTTATTGTTTTTTTAATTTCATTTTTTTCCATTTTTTCCCTTTTAGGTCGCAAATCGTGATGCTTAGTGGCATATGACGCCATTTAAGAGGATTTATTATCCCTTTTAGGTAAGCCGTTGTGACAATCTTCAGTCACCGTGATCAATTCACCGTGGTTTCAAGCCTTGTGGCTGTACAGGCTGCAGTTGGCGAATACGCTGCCCGGACAGGATCAGTGGTTCTGGAGGCTTGATGCTTTCCATGTCTGCAAAGCTGCTCCGGGTCGTCCGTCGGCGGGTGAGCACAACGAGTGGAATCCGCGAACAGCAGGCTCGAGGATCATCCCACTTCTGACACCAAGCATCATTTCACCACTGGCCGAAGTCAAACGTGGACGCAGCCACAGAACACTGAACGACCTGCTTTATTCAGCGACTGTTTTTATAGCTCACTCGGTGCGTAAGAGGGCGAGTGGGTTATCGCGCATTAGAAAGCGGCATGCTCCCCGGAGCTTGGGCGGTGGTTAGTGCCCGTGCGTTCGACACGACTGAAGATCCGATACACAAACGCGTAACCTTCATGCACGCTGGTCAGCCTCAGAGATCCATTCCTTCTTTTCAGCTATTTCGTCACCGCACTTGTGCCTGCGAGATGGGCCTGTGACAGCGGCACCTGTACTTCACCTTGCAAGACCTTTATTTGCAGGTAAGAGTTACCTTTTGTGGTTAGGAGCTGGTACTCTATCGATACAACATAAATTCCTCGTGCGTCCCTTTAAGGATATCTAGTTCAGTTTGTTGAAGCATAGAACTTAAAAAATAACTAGCGTTCTCAGAACACAATGCCTCCAAGCTTCACCGGTAAACGATCCAAATGAATGCTCGTAATTCAGCAGAGTAGAATTTGGGGCCTGTTGGTAGTTCATGAGGAAGTTAGAGCGCAAAAAAAAACAAAGACAAAGTGGAGACGTGGACGGGACAAGCGCTAACTTTCAACAGCTGCTTTATTGAAGTGCGGGAAGGGAACGAAGGGAGGAAAATAGCTAAGATAATACACATAACAAAAATCGATGTTCTTTTGGAGTCATGTGCACTGAGGGCGTGCTGATGCATAGATCGTTCTGAGCGATCTTAGCGGCTTCAAACAGCTCACGTTCGAGCCTACCTTGATGCATCCTGATTACCGAGGTGCTTTTCAGCAGCGGTAGACATTTGCAGTCCTTACAATGGGGTGGGAGGTTCGAGCCGTAGCCTTTATCTAGTGAATTGGCGTGCTCCCTGAATCTGTGTTTTAAACATCGACCTGTCTGACCGATATATATTTGGCCAAAGCTCAGAGGGATATGATAACGCCTTCTTTAAAGGGAACAAATCTTTCTTCGTGCTTCTTATTGCACCCAGGATTCTTTCGACGCTCACCAGTCACCATGGGACATAACTTCGATAGCTTGCATGGCGCCTTGAAGATAACATTAACCTGGAATTTAGCCGCAATTCTCTTCAGATTATGCGACACGCGGTGCACGTAGGGCATGACAGCGAAGCTTTCGCTCATTTGTTCCTTCGTGCGCCTTTGCAAGGGTGTTTTCATCTTCTGTATCAGCGTTTCCGCCACAGCTACGATCATTTCGGCGGGGTAGCCAGAGCTACCTAAACGCTCCACTTGGGTGTGGAAACTTTTTGTTTTATGGTGACGAGACTTCAAGAGCTCTGCACGAAGACATCATGTAGCTATCACTCTTTTGACTAACTCGGAGTGAGCTGAGTCAAAACGAAGCAATGCCTTTTTAGAACGTGGCGTGTACGCCCAGCACACATGTCCAGGGTCATTAAAAAACAAGCGAATGTCTAAAAACTGTAACGACTCAGATTGAGGTAGTTCCAGGGTAAATTTTAGGCTTGTCGAGCACCTGTTAAAACATCTAAAATCGAGGCAGCCAAGAGGTGTAAAGTTTCCCCCGGCTTCACGTTAACAAGAACAAGAAAGTCATCAACGTATCTACAAACTTTTACAACAGGTAGGTCGTTAAGATTGTCTAGAATCAAGGAATCTAATTTAGCTAGATAAATTCCACATAATATAGGTGCAATACGAGAACGAATGCATATTCCGTCCTTTGGCAAAAAACAAACATCTCGGTACCTCACCAAAGCACAACTTAAGTAACAGTCCAGCAGTTCCAAAAAGGCTTCCGCTGTAATGCCACAGGAGTTCTGGAAAGCCACGGTGCCAGTCCTATCAATAACTTCACTGACGGCTGTCAAGAGTTCCTCGCGAGGTACAGAGTAGAAGTGGTCCTCCACATCCACTGAAAAGGCGCAGTTCGCTCCGGGAAGACCTTCCTTGAGCTGTTCAACCAAACGATCTGCACTTGCAATCTTGTAGGGATCGTCCACATTAAGGCTGTTCAGGTGTGGCAAGAGGAACCTGCTGACGTGCTCTTGCCAGCTGCCCCTTTCGGACACGATTGCCCTAAAAGGACAAAGCGGTTTGTGTGTCTTGGCAGCGAAAAATAGTTTCAGGACATCAACCTTGGTGGCACGAACACGTTTGGCAAGTGAATCAAGGCTGAGCTCCTGAAGCAGAGAGAGTGCTTTTGATTTCGCTCTTCCTGGCCGTATACCTGCTGGCTTGAAATTCTTGCTTACAGCCTGCGTGGCCCTTTCCTCGTATAAGCCCTGCGGCATGACAGTAAAGCCGCCCTCATTGTCAGATAAGAGGAGTGACAAGCCGGAGTCCTGGAAATGGCTAGTAATGTCACGTAGGATAGGACGACCACCTTTCTTCCTGGGGTATGTTCTTTGCAATGCGTCAACGCCCTCTGAAATGCAGCGTCCCTTCTCCTCTACTGGTGCTTTGCTAGCTATGTTATGAACAGTTGCTAAAAGAGTCACGTTGTCACCTGGGTCTTCCAAGCTGAACTTAGGACCTCTTTCCAGTACGCGTTGAACTTTGTTTCGGAGTGAAACGTCGCCCAAGGTGTTCACTGGAACGATGCCAGCTTTCTTCTTGTTTGACCTAGGCAAATTGCGGATAACTGTCTTCCAAAGGAATCCAGTTGCATCTTCAGCCGTTTTCCTGTACTCTCTGAAGCGCTGTTGCCCAGAAAAGCCAAGGCCGCACCACTTGAAGCAAGCCATCCGAAGCCACTCCAGCAAGAACCGCACTTGGCGCCAACATTCAGATTTTATGATTTTGCAGATCCTTTTCCAATTCCCCAGTGAAGGTAGCAACACCCCGAACAAAAGGGCGATATCCGGGGGACACTGACCTTTCCTGACGCAGAAGGCGAGGTAGCGGGCCTTGCACGTTGAAGAGGCAATGAGACTATCACAAACGGAACACTGCTCGCTAGGGCGTAGGGAACACAAAAAAGAGCCCAATGGAGAAGAAATATAATTCAGCACAGTAGAAATTGGGGCCTGTTGGTAGTTCATGATGAGGAAGTTAGAGCGCAAAAAAAAACAAAGACAAAGCGCTTGTCCCGTCCACGTCGCCACTTTGTCTTTGTTTTTTTTTGCGCTCTAACTTCCTCATCAATGCTCGTAACTTTGTGAATAAAAGTAACGAGTATTCTAAAAACGTGCTGTACGAAACTAAGTAAAAATTTACCCAATAAATACCCTATAAATGCTGTACTACATGTACTGACAATATGAATGCGCAAAAAAAAACACGAAACAAACACCTAAACCGATACAAGGAATTTGAGATGCCTCGTCAAATGTGCACAACAAAATCAGCGTGCCCAGTGAACGCAATGAGCGATGCTGGCGGGGTTCTTCTCAGAAAGTCGTGGACACCACTGTGGTGTCGGCGTTCTTCGTGATCCACGGGTGGGCCAGCACCTCATCCAAGGAAATGCGGTCTACGGCACGTATCCGGACCAGCTGCGAAAATAAGATATGTTGCAGTCGTCCGCATATTTAAAACTAAACAGCATGTCCATCTCCCTACCTAACACACCTGCTTTCCTTTACGAACCCCTACGCATCGTACCCTAGCCTTAATACCCTTACGTATATTATCCACAATTACGTCCCCTCAACTATTCTACTTACCCTCATTAAACTGCCTACACTACGGCACCATAACCTGTTAACCTACGTGCCTTACCAACCCTACCGTACCCTACACTCCCACCTACCCTATCATACCTTAACCTACCTACCTCTCAGTTTATCTACTGCATCTATCAAAAACTGAATATATTTCTATAAAGTAAGCGCTTTTTCGACTAACAATACCTATTGCCACATTCGCTGCTTCTGAACAAGAAAACCGTACAGGCACAGGTATCTTTCAGTGCAATATGCCAGCATTGCTAGACAATAAGTGCGGCACAAATGTGAAGAGAACACAACTCTGCTGAGTCAGTACTGTATCTCCGCAGTGCGGAAAAGCACAACAAACGCAGCACGTATGCTTCACTGACAGACACGGATGCAACATGTAGCCAAAGGGGGTACACTATTTCGCGCAATGCGTGCTTCTAACCTTTCCGATGATGTCGCGAGCATCGGCACTGACATGGTGCGGGAACTCAAGCTTGGCCGCCATTATGAGCTCACGGGTCTTGTTGAATGAGTCCGACTCAAAGGGTGTGCTGCCCACCACCATCTCGTAGATGAGGATGCCCAGACACCAGTGGTCCACCTTCTCGTCGTATGCGAGGTGCATCACCATTTCCGGCGGCAGGTACTCCACAGTTCCGCACATTGTACGTCGCCTGCAGGCCACAATGCAAGATTCAACATGCGTACATATATTTGCAGCTTGCACTAAGAGGCAATCTATCGCTCGGTATTACTAGTCATGTGCCTACCAGCTATCAACAAACAGTTAACAACAAACAGCGGTTTTGCTGTTTTTTTGCAGTCACTGACCATCGCTCGCAGGTAGTTCTTCAAGCCACTTTTGGTTTCTTGTTTCCGCATCGTGAGTCGTGACGCGATAGCTGCTTTGTCTAAGCAATGAAATTGCTGCAGTGAGGCTAACCGAAGAGCGCAGCTGTACTAAGTAGAAGCAGTTAATTTATGATGACACTTCAGTGATGAAAACATCGCATATGCTCCTTGGTTTCAGTGACTATCGGCTTCCGTCATTTGTGTCATAAGAAGCCCTATTTTGCCTTCCCTTGTCTGCTCTATAGCTAATGAAGGCCTCGATTTTGGCAGTCTTGATACCATACGCAGCATAAGAGGGTTCTCGCAAGCTTCTACCCTCACCGTTCGATCACCTTCCTACGTGGCCCTCGCGGTAATGCAGGACGTACTGCGCCCGCCGCTATGGATGAGGGTGGCGCTGGTGAACACTCTCAAGGTCGGGTTACGCTTAAAATAAATACCCCGAAAGCAGAAGATTAGACAGGCGTCGCCTGCGCTTAGTCGGTAGAGCACCGGACGCGAAATTCAAAGTTCCTTGTTTCGGATACCACTGGCGGTATGTAGTTCTTTCGTTTGCTTTTTAATCAATTATCTTTAAAATATATCATTTTAATCTCAACTTCACGAATACCAAAGGTTAAAAAACACCCCCAATGCTTCTTAGTATGAGTGACTGTTTTCCGTCATGCTAGTCATAACGAGCCCCATTTTTCCCTCCCCTTGTCCGCTCAACTCCTATAACAGTACAATTTTCATTTGCCGAACCCTGTGTTCATCAAACTTTCAGTGGTTTCAAATCAAATCAGGTTCGTTCTGCACGACAGTGCAATGTTGATGGCTTCCCTGACAAAAAAGCTGTGACCACAGCTTGACTAGGCTGGGGAGCCATTTTGGCAGCAGTGACTTTACATAAACAGTAAAAAGGTTCAAATGCGAGAATAAAATTACAATATGATATATGCACTCCGCTTATCGATATAATTATGCTGCAAGAAAATGAAGGACTTAACAATAAACCTGCTCTACAAAGCAGCAGCATTCTGTTTGTATAGCGTCGTACATGACGATCCAGGTGGAAAGGCAAACACTTTGCATATTCATTAAAAGAATTTGTGCGACAAAATAGGTGCAACGTACTAAGAAAACTGTCAAATAACAAATATGCCTTGAAATGCTCTGCGAGTTATGTCAATGAAAAAAAAATGGCCTGGCTTAGCTTATGGTTAAGCCTAGGATGCGAAGCATACCTCCGGCGGAGGCTGCGCGTCCGCAAGCGAGCGCACGAGTTGAGCCCCAGCTTTCACAGCTGTTGTGACGTCATATCACGTGGTGCGCCGATGTAGGTCAAGTGGTAGGTACGCGGCCGCGCGCGGCGCAGCAAGGAAGAGCTCGGTTGCGCGGCTAGTATGCTTCGCATAAAAACGTCTTTTGAGCTTATTTGTAAGAAATGGTGCATAGTATGTTGTGTCAGAGAATGATTTGTGCTCAGCCGTGGCACAAACAATTTTTCAGATGACCAGGTTCGATGTGCGTGAGTTTGCAATCTGAGACTACACAATTTCTTTAAGAATTATTGCTAGCATACCCTCGAAAAGCGCAGCAGTTATGGAAGACAGTAATTGTAGATTTGCTCTATACTAACTATGTTGGTTTATGGTTTATGGGGGTTTAACGTCAAAAATAGACTGCGGCTCTGAGGGACGCCGTACTCAAGGGCTATGGAAATTTCGGCCACCTAGAACGTGCACTGGCACCGCACAGTACACGGTCCGCTAGAATTTTGCCTCCATCGAAATTCGACCGCAGCTGCCGGGATCGAACCCGCGTCTTAGGGAACAGGAGCCGAGCGCCATAAACACTGAGCCACTGCGGCGGCACTACCTATCTTGAATTGAGCAAACTGCTCTTGAGTGTGGTGGCAGTATAGAACATTAGCAATGCAGCGGACAGTTTCTTTTTCGAGCCTATGTAATACTGTTATCTTTTTTATTAATATTGGCCCAAATTAATGTGCAATAGTTAATGTGGGACCGAAAGAGAGAGTGAGAGATTTGACTTGAAGCATAATTAATGTTGGTTAAAAAAATGTCTCAATATCTTGGTGGTAAGCAAACAGTGGAAGAGAGCTTTTTGACCAGTTACTTAATATGTGCATCCCAACTCATAAGGTTGAGATGCCAGCCCTAAACGTTTGAGCTCTTCCACTGTATCGAGTGGAGAGCTGCCGAAGCGCAGTCCACAAACCCAGCTTACTGGTTTGTTTTTTTGAAGCTAACAGTATAGCTTTCGATTTTTGCCCTAAACGTCTCCTTTGGTACTTTGTTCATACGAAGGAACTGTATACAGGGTATTCCGTATTTATCAGTCCGGGATTTAAAAATTTCTCCTGCTCAAACTACAGGCTTACTTCGTCCCAGGCATAGACCACAGGGCAGCTTGTTATGGTCTGCGTTTTTCAATAAATAATTTAGCCCCGGAACTTACCTGTATTGACAGAAGTCGACGAAGAACTGCAGTTGCCTGCGTAGAGCATTTTCGTCGAGTCGAGCGGAGTAGCCAATTTGCGAGGCTGCGCCATCTGGCGAACTGCGAGAAAACCAGTGACCCTGCTTGGATCTGGGGCAGGCCTCACATTACCCCAGATGATGCAGCCTCTCAAATCGGCTATTTCGTTCGCCCTCACGAAAATCCTCTACGCAGACGACTGCAGTTGTTCGCAAATTCCAGTCAATCCAGGTATGCTCCGATCTTAAATTATTTATCGGAAAACGGAGACTGTCATAAGCTACCTCGTGGTTTGTGCTTGAGCCGAAGTAGTCCAGTAGTTTGGGCAGGATGATTTCCAAACCGGACAGATCAATATGGTACACCCTGTACAGAGCATAGTAGGCAGATATAACGAAAAAAACACCACAGTACTGTCAACGAGTACAACATCTGCTGACAATCGAGCATCCCAAGTGAAAACTAGCCAGTGTGGCCACCTTGAAGAGGGCGCGTGCACAGACCAGCCGAAGTCGGCGATCTTTATCTCGCCGTTGAAGCCAAGGAGCAAGTTCTCCGGCTTGATGTCCCGATGGATCATCTTGCGGCTGTGGAAGAACTTGAGGGCCTGGCACAGCTGGTAGGTGTACTGTGTGGGAGAAGGTGTGCGCGCTTTGTAACAAAAGCAACTACATCGATCAATCGTACAAGGGATCGACAATATGCAACGGGTCGACCAGTCAGGGAGTAAATATGGCATTCATGTAGATCGATACTCTAATGAGTTCTGTAAGTTAAGTACGAAGTAGGAGTTTATTCTAGTCATTTAAATGCTTACTTTCTTCGAGCGTCTATTATGAAGTGCATTATGATTGAAGAAAGCTCCATATTGAACTCTAAGCTTTTTCTTTTATCACGTAACTTTTAGATGGTGATGGCGCCAATCTCTTCAGAGAGGTTATTCCTGCCTGAAATAGAATCGTAACGAGTAGCACGTGGAAAATTGCATCTCTTTGGCCTTCACTAATCTCTATTGAAATATAAATGATTAAGGAAAAAGCAATAACTTAGGGAAAAATGCAGGAATTTTTACTGCATCATTGTAAGGAATGACAGCCGCAAATACTAATTCTTTGGTCTAAACTGGCTATTTTTTTTGTTACACAAACCAAAAGCTGCCCCCCCCCCCCTCCCCCGCGCGCCCCACAGTATGCTGCCGAGATCGGACAGCGCGGTATTGAGGCTTGAGTGCAGCAATCCGGTCCATTTATCTGGCGACATTCATATTGCTCATAGTCATCAGCATCATCACCACGAACCTGACTGCACCCACTGCAGGGCACAGGCCTCCCCCATGTGTCTCCAATTAACCCTGTGCGTTGCCTGCTGCATACAACTTATCCTCGCACACTTCATAATCTCACCCACCCACCTAACTTTCTTCCGCCCCCAGCTACGCTTGCGTTCTCTGGGGATTCTCTCCGCTACCTTTAGGGACGCGCGGTTCCCTTGCTTTCGCATTACATGCCCTGACCAAGCTCATTTATTCCTCTTGATTTCGGCTGGCAAGTCATTAAGTCACAATTGTTCCCTTACCCACTCTGCCCGCTACCCATCTCTCAGCGTTACACCTGTCATTTTTCTTTCCATAGCTCATTACGTTGTCCTCCTCAACTTACGCTGAACCCTCTTCGTTAGCCTGCACGTTTCTGCCGCATAGGAGCGCACCGGTAAGACAGCTGTTTTAGTTGCCGATAGCCCTAATTAGGAACGTATAAAACAGCTGTATCATACTGCTCATACTTGCCCAACAAGTCTGGACAACGCGGCAGGGATGAGGCAATTTTAGCAGACCGTGGCTAGATGCCCGATCTGGGTGGCCGTGGCTCATACAGCTTTCACCTCACTCCTCGATGGAGATGCGGCGATAATTTAAGAAACCTTCTTGTAACTATAACATGACTGCCACAGAGGCAGCAGTTTTCCTTTACGTATAACATGATGATCATAGAGTTATTACACTGACTTCGTGATGCGTCCTACTTTTGGAGATCAGCCTTGCGTCCCTTGACAGCTGCAGCTGAAACTGTAGCGCAGTTCTGCAGCAGCGCCGCTAGCTGTTCGTTGTTTCGCACGGTTATTAATTTTGTAAGGATGTTGAATTTGGCAGACAATATTAGAAGTATTTTTTGTCGATTGGAATTCGGTCCGGGCGTGAGAAAATTCCAAGCGCACACCCATATAACCACTACTTTCTCTGAAGGTCAGCTCAACACCAAAACATAGGGGATGTATGAATTAGCTGTAGAAATGGGAAGCTAAATGTGGTCAGCCTTCTTTCTCAGCCCCATCATTTAATTCGGCCTATTACGTGTCCGCCCTAATCTGCCTGTAAACCTTTTATAAGCGTTAACATTGTGGCTCCCAAACAACCACATTGTTCGATACCCCTTTCGTTGACCTGTTCTTCAACGTTATCGAGAAGAACCACCCGCCATCAGTAACCAGCCCTGAAGATCAGACTACTGGCTTGTGCCCAGAGGCACAGCGCTTTTGTCACATCAGAGGAGGGGTTGTGGCACCACTGAAAGCTGTGGTGACGGCAGTGACACACGACGGGGGTGACACACGAGTGATAAAAGGACAGGGCACTCACCGTGGCTGCTTGCTGGTCGGTGAACCGCCCTGCGTCAAGAAGTCGGGGGTACAGCGCCCCCTGAGGTGCATACTCCAGGATGAGGTAGACACGGGTGCTGTCATGAAACCAGGTGTAGAGGCACAGGATGTTCGAGTGCCTGCAAGGGAAGGCCCGAAGTGGTCGTTGGGCATGTGAACCAGTCTGGCATCGGTGGTCACTCGCAAAGCAAACGCTGTGTTAGCGTGCGCTGAAAGATGAAGTAAGGCAAGGCAAGGCAAGGGAACAAAAGCGAAGTATTCTGATCATATGTTTTAACAGCCCCGTATACATTTTACAATATTATCGAACTGTTTGAAAATTTTGAAGAAATGTTGAAATGCATCTGAGTTAAAGGCTATTCACAAACAAGCACTGTCAACAGAGCAGCCACACAAAACGACAGAACAGATTGACGCTTAAAAATCACTGCGCAGTGAAAAGGCCTGGAGAAATTTCAAGATTGTTTTATGTGTGCATTTCCTGCACTTTCACGAAAAAAAAAAGAACGCCAATGGGCTTGTTTTGCCCGCCTAAAGTCCTTGCCACAAAAGCACACTTCACCGTAGTTCAGGTAACCCTTTTTTTCGTTAAGCGTGCTTCCCTTAACCGAGGTGAACAATTAGCCTTATTCTGCCGTGCGAACAGCAGCACCAAGCTTAGCGAAAACCGTGGTTACTTTAACCGAGGTTAAGCAAGTCGGTGCATCACCGTGACTGCTTTTCATGAGAAGTCAAAATATAAAAATAACCAAAGAAATAGAAGTTGCGAAGAATGACGGCATTGATTTCTCGAATAACAACTTTTTCATCAAAACAACTATGCTTACTGTACACAAGTGCGCTTCATTATGACAGACCTCAAGCCATGGAAGTTATATGTGAAATTTACATACGCATGGCTTCTGGTGCTCTTCTCATTCTAATGATGTACCACTGCAAAATTTATTTTAAAATTGCTTGTGGAGCCTGTCTTGTGTAAAATTTAAAGCATTACGTGGTACTTTCCACTTTGCTACGTCGACAATAACAAAATAACCACGCCAAATCTCCCTTACAAAATTACGTGTGGTATCTTCTCTGAGAGCCACCACGCTACGTCCAGAACGCATGAATTCTTCTTCCTCAAAAAGGCTGAAGAACCAACATAACAGCAGCATTAGTATTTCGAGCGCCGACAAACTGAATGAAGCGTTCACAAAAGAAGCCGTGTGCTGGAGCTGGGCTGTGAAACGCCTTTCTCTGTAGAACCAGCTGACTTCACTTGCGTGCAGTTATCAGTTTTTCACTTCTTGGCTGGCTGCATTCTGATGTGATTTTGGTAGGTGTGTACTTTCAAAGAGGAAAAAAAAAGGGCTCACAAGGCAGTGTCAGCAGAATATCCAACATCTTCCGAGCTACATGGCGTAGCAAACAAGTGATATACTTGCAGAAGAAAAAACTTTGAGATCGCTGCCGCGACAGGCATTGGAGCAATGCGAAAGCAAAACGTCCACATACTATATCGACGTCCATGGCAGTTCTGACGTCCGTGTACTATATCGACGTCTAAGTGTATTTCTATGAGTTTTATCGTGTTTAATTAATTAATAACACCTAATGAACCAAATTTTTCGCACTGAAGCATTTTATCACATAATCTGCGTCACAATAACACTTTCACACATTTCTCATCAGAGAACGACGTCATTGTGCAAACAAAACTTCGGACGCTTTTTGCTCACGCGACATAGCCATATAAATCTCTCGCACTTAAGAAAAAAACAAAGATAAATAAATAACTGCAGTTAAAGAGTTAATCAGCGTGCTCAGGCCATAACTGTACCGACAAAAAATATTGCGGACGATTACGTTAGTTCCTAATGCGAAATTTGAGCGGAGCTCATCAGCTGTTTCAACTTTTCGATAGACTGAGGCAAATAATTCAAGCAAGACATATATGTGCAATTACAAACAACTTGTTATTTTTTGCATATATTCCTTCTTCAAGAAACACTGCACTAACAGTTCTTGATTTTCATGAAGGAAGCTTTGTGGTTGGAGAAATAGATGGACATATGCTCGACATGCTGCACCAATGCCTGGTTCCCAAAGACGACGTCTGTAGAGATATTTCGCGATGTTGTCCCAGCCGTGGGAGGCGTTACGGACGAGAGGTGCAAGATGTTCTCCGGCATAAGGCGTGAGAAATTCCTGTTTGTCTTGATATCTCCATTACAAGAACCCATCCACCCTGCCACCATGGCAGGTGGCAGTTCGCTCACCGTTTTGAGCGCTAACGCATGCAGCCCACATCTATATCTCATCACCAGACGTACCAATAAGCATGATTCAGGCGTCCACTGACCCAGGGAGCAAGTAATGCGAACTTCCTTTCCTTAAAATTATCGGTGTAAAACGCGGCCGACGACAATGCCACTGAAAACAACGAATTCCGATGGCCTATGGCTTCAGCGCCGCGTTTCTGGCCCAACGTTTTCAATCCCACCGCATGCAGTGCACATCTGTCACTACCGCCACGTAGCTTAAGGCACGATTGAGGTGTCCACTGTTCCAAAAGGGCAGTTGTGTGCCTTTCCTCTGGTTCAGGTTTCCACCGAGATGTGTGAGAGATACTGTGCCGTTTCTTTTCCTCAAAACAAAATTTACCAACTTTACCCACTGCTTTCCAAGCTCCCGCTGCATTGATTTCGCAGCGTAAAGCGCGGACAAGGTGTCCATTGCTTGTTAAAACAGACAACGGGGACGGCGACGCCGCGAAACGCAGAAACAACCGCCAAAAAGCTGCGCTCTAAAACAAGAACACAAAGAACTTGATAACCTCCCGCAAGAATGTAGCACAACGAAGTATGCTCCAAGGTGTACTCATGACAATGTAATCTCAAAGCAAGCAAGCTCACCTTAGCTGGGCCTGGATCCCGGTTTCCCTTATCAGCGGACGCTCCATATTATACCTCTGCAGCTTTGACTTGAACATGACCTGCACGCACAACGTTGATGGTGAAGTTTGTTGGCAGCTTTTAAGGGAAGATTTGGACAAAAAGCGCTATGGCGAACGCTATTTTCATCGGGACAAGGTGGGTTCAAAGACCCATTTTGCGGGAATTTCACCCTAGGAATTTCACACCAGGCAAGGCGAAAGCTTGCACGAATTGGAAACTGATGGTTATGCCTGGCGGCAGTAGTGTCTGAATTCCGCACTTCTCCCTCGCGATGCGGATGCCCCAACCGCTAGGCCACTGCTGCTGGCTCACGCACAACGTTTACACACCATTTCCTCGTGGGATTAGGGCGTGTCTTGCAAAGAACACTCTGTCTGAAGGCCTTGCATTTTTAACAGAAGGCGGGACAACACCAGAGCAGCAAAACCAATGTCAGAAACTTTCCAACTTGGATGATGTGCAGTTGTAGCTGTGCTCAATAAATTAAAAGAATTTCGGTTGGCAGTGTTATTACAGCCATCGAGCACTGATCCCTTTCGTTGTGAATACTGAAACATTTATTAAGACGAAAGAATTTAATGGCTTCTCTTTGTCCGTCCATCCGTTAAAACTGTCACACTGTAGCTCTCAATCATCCTGATGACGTCATCAGTGGTGCTATACGTCGTGAGCAAAAATCATTTAAATCATCGTAAAATAAAAATAAGAAAACGAAATAACAAATATTAATGTAAGATTAAGTAGAACGTGTTGTCGGGCTAGTTGGTTGAATACTTCAGACATGGCAGTTGCGCGAAACACACACACACAAGACAGGTTACGGGACGAGCGCAAACTTACAACTGATTTTATTCAAAATACAAGGCACATATTTAAAGGAAGAAAAATAGAATGCACTTTGAGCATGCGCATCGAGATTATACATAATGTGGCAATCAGAAGCATACCAAGGTCTGAACTTACATCGTCTTATCGAGAAAGGCTACCTCACTATTGTACAGTGCAACCGAAGAATCACTGATACATGCTTGTCCTCTTTTCTTTATGAAATACGCTTCCATCACTTCACGTGCAATTGAATCTCGACTTTTGCCCAGAACTCTGATCTCATTAAGCCGTGGCCGACAGTGACTGCAGGACAGGCAATGCTTTGCCAAATTTGATCCCTCCCCCGTTGTTAACGATAACCCATGTTCCCGTGCGCGATCGTTCAAGCAGCGTCCAGTCTGGCCTACGTACGTTTTTCCACAAGTCAGTGGTATTTCGTAGACAACTCCGGCGGCGCCGCATTCTGCAAAGGGCCTAGCGTGCTTCTTGTCACAACCACTTTTCTTTGTTCCTTGATTGGTGATGCGGGGGCATAGCTTTGCCAGTTTGGACGGTGCTGTAAACACCATTGGCACATTGTACTTTCCCGCCACCTTCTTCAGGTTGTGTGACACCTTGTGCACGTACGGCATGACTACTGGTCTTGCTTTGCTTTTCGCCCTTTGCCGCGCTTTCCCTTTCATCTTTTGCAGTAGCGTCTCAGCCACAGCCGCCACGATCGCACGGGGGAACCCGGCAGATAAAAGCCTGCCGACCTGATCATTAAAACTTTCCTGCACTTATGAAATCGTGTCCTCACAGAGTGCAGGAAAGTTTTAATGATCAGGTCGGCAGGCTTTTATCTGCCGGGTTCCCCCGTGCCATCGTGGCGGCTGTGGCTGAGACGCTACTGCAAAAGATGGAAGGGAAAGCGCGGCAAAGGGCGAAAAGCAAAGCAAGACCAGTAGTCATGCCGTACGTGCACAAGGTGTCACACAACCTGAAGAAGGTGGCGGGAAAGTACAATGTGCCAATGGTGTTTACAGCACCGTCCAAACTGGCAAAGCTATGCCCCCGCATCACCAATCAAGGAACAAAGAAAAGTGGTTGTGACAAGAAGCACGCTAGGCCCTTTGCAGAATGCGCCGCCGGAGTTGTCTACGAAATACCACTGACTTGTGGAAAAACGTAAGTAGGCCAGACTGGACGCTGCTTGAACGATCGCGCACGGGAACATGGGTTATCGTTAACAACGGGGGAGGGATCAAATTTGGCAAAGCATTGCCTGTCCTGCAGTCACTGTCGGCCACGGCTTAATGAGATCAGAGTTCTGGGCAAAAGTCGAGATTCAATTGCACGTGAAGTGATGGAAGCGTATTTCATAAAGAAAAGAGGACAAGCATGTATCAGTGATTCTTCGGTTGCACTGTACAATAGTGAGGTAGCCTTTCTCGATAAGACGCTGTAAGTTCAGACCTTGGTATGCTTCTGATTGCCACATTATGTATAATCGCGATGCGCATGCTCAAAGTGCATTCTATTTTTCTTCCTTTAAATATGGGCCTTGTATTTTGATGCTTTGGTTTGGTTTATGGGGTTTAACGTCCCAAAGCGACTAAGGCTATGAGAGACGCCGTAGTGGAGGGCTCCGGAAATTTCGACCACCTGGGGTTCTTTAACGTGCACTGACATCGCACAGTACACGGGCCTCTAGAATTTCTCCTCCAAAGAAATTCCAGCCGCCGCGGCCGGGATCGAACCCGCGTCTTTCGGGTCAGCAGCCGAGCACCATAACCGCTGAGCCACCGCGGCGGCGCCTTGTATTTTGAATAAAATCAGTTGTAAGTTTGCGCTCGTCCCGTAACCTGTCTTGTGTGTGTGTGTTTCGCGCAACTGCCATGTCTGAAGTAATGTAAGATTAATAACAAAAATAATAATAAATAAAATCGCAAATGATAAAAATTAAAATAAGAATAATAATAATGAAAATGTAGATAAACAAAAAAGAGAAAAGGGAAACTAGAAAGAAATGCTAAAGGAAACAAAAATTTAAAAATGTAAAAATAGCAACAAAAATAAAAATACAAATTAAGAAAAGCTATTGCCGCCATCAATTATGTAGTATCTCGTAACCAGTAATGTACTGCGCATACGTGTGACGCCACATATGACGTCACCACCACAGCAACGGGGGCAGCAACAGAGGAGGAAGTGGCTTTCGCTTCCCGTAGAATTTTGATTGTTGGCTGTTGTATGTAGTATTACAATGAATTTACAAACAATACAGCGCAACCATATGAAAATCAACCAGTCAGTTTAAGCTGTCAAAATATGGTCTAGTATACTACAGGCAGGCGGTCGACAAGGAAGACTGGCAGAACTCCTTGAAACTTGAACGTTGTTTATTGTGCTACCCTGTACCCGTAAATGACTACAACTCAGTGACGGCGACATCAGTAAATGTGCCAGCTGGTTGACGAAGAAAAGGAGCACCGTCGGCCTGATACAGCGCTCAGTTTAAAGAACTTTCAAGCTAAGGGGCGAAGCGCACCTACGGCAACTTCCAACATCAAAGAAGCCATTGCGAGCGGCTACAATATTTCCATTAATATCCGGTCGCCTCTTGCGTCGCGACTGATAAGACCACGTGCCGTTGTATTCGAGCATTCAAAAACGTTACAAAGTTTCTCGATAATACAAACACTCCTGAAGCATGTAGACGGTATGGTACCGTGCGCTCTCAGTTCTCACTTCAGGGAATTTGTTTATGCACTCAAAAAGGGTTTCTAGAGCTCTTAAACACAACCTTCTTATTATGTCAGAAGATATCTTAGCAGAAAGCAGCAGCAGGTGTCGGAGCGGCAGCTCAGCTTTGTGGAATTCTGATAGGCCATGGGCCTCTGGGTTTGAATGCATTATACGCACAATGTTCTCGTTCTATTAAAATACCTACAGAATGGAGGAGGACCCTGAAGGCTGGACAGTTGCCGAAAATCAAACAGGTTATTTTTCACGCCATACAGTTTGATCCGCGCACTCTAATACGCTCAAGAGCGCAATACTTTCGTCTTCTCAAGATCAACATTTCGATCTTACCACAAAGACGAAAATGTCTTCCATGGGGAGAAAACTGCGGCTGCGCGCGGCTGCATCTGCAGCTGTTGATTCCGAAAAGCGTCTAAGCAGTTTCTAAAAAAATGACAATAATCTTCTGAAGCCTAGCAGAGGTAACGTTTTCCCTCACACAAGTCAGAAGTATCGCAATCATTCTGTAGATTTATCGCATCGCACATCTCAAGAAGGTGGGGGCAAGATACGTTAATATAGTTTCTCTACCCTCGGTAAACATACAGATGTGTACCTGGTGATTCAGAGACTGGGGTAGGAGAGTAGCGTTTGTACGCGAGGTGTTTACTCTGAGAAATTCCAAACAGTACGGGAGCGAAGCTGACTGTCGCTAATGCAGAGATACAGGTTTTCGTGGGGCGGAACGCACAACCAGAAAACAGGCAATTTCATGAACACACGCCTCATCAAGCATGAATATGCACACGTGTTTTCTTCAATGCGCCTAGGTTGCTGGGTGTCGCAGCTCGTAAACAAGACTGGTCTTTCTAGCCAAACAATTGCGCACTAGTGAGCCCACGACAGCGTCAAGGCTTCGCCAGTGTGTGCAGCTATCCATCTATCTCAGTGTCGGATAATGGGTCGTACTATGGTCTTCTATACAAAAATTCGAAAGAATTTAGAAAAAGCTGTCACTCTCTCGCTGTGTGCCAACAAATGTCTAAGTCGCGCCAAAATACTAGCGCCTTCGAGACGCTCGCAGGCAAAGCGACCCCTCAAGTGAACATAACTAGTCGAAACAGCCAGAATACGTTAGCTCACAGCGCCGAGGGCAACATCGTTTTAGAAATTCGATTTACTCAGATATATATTACTTAAGATGAGCTACACGCCTCTTGATAAGGAGACTACTAAAAGTAGTTAAAACGTTAACTATTCAGTATTAGTCAACCAGCCTACTAGTTAAAGCGTCTTGGGTGTATAGTGATGCGGTGCACAATTGATAGTCTGCATCCCCCGGTATATAAAGAAGGAAATCGAGCCCCCGCTGATAACACATGTCAACTGCTGTCGGACAGCAAAATGGGGGTAATATGGCAGCAATGACGTGCTCTAAGAAAAGAAATCTCGCTAAATGAATGCAATGCTGTGACACCAACTGTACATTAAATGATCTCAAATCGTACTGATTACTCACTTTACGAGCAACGATAAATTTCGTCCTTTTTTCTCGGGCGAGGTAGACGTTGCCGAACGTGCCCATCCCCAGTCTCCGGCCGATCTCAAAGTCGTCCAGGGACCAGATCTTGACTCCGTCTTCGGAGCTGCAATCCGACGCAAATTCTTATAAACATGGATAGCGCAGCATAACTAACAAATGCCCCTAATAAACGAGTGAAAGGCCACAGAGTCTGAAGAACTACGAGAGCACGAGTGCTATATCTCCTCTAAGGTTTGCTTAAAATGATGCACGTGGGCAGGAAAAAAATGACATCATCCAGGCTGGTGGCACCTAGAATCTTACGGCACATGTGCTATTCTCAGCTGTTCTTGAATAGATTCCCCAGTGAAAAAAAAAATAAATAACGGCAGTACAAGAAAACTTCGTTGGTTCCCAAATAATAGGCGCGAAAATCCTGTGCTATGGCCCGTAAAATTGCATTCATATGGATGCATTCTTATACATTCCACAATACGGCTTCCAGGCAAATGCGTCCGTAACTCTGCCAAACTATGATCGTGTGGTAAGTTTAGGCACTGATAGAAGGCGCTCTAGCGTACAAACGGGTCCAGCATGGCACAAGCGCAACGGAAGTCAACTGCCAAGGTGGGTTCTTCACAATGCATATCTGCAAGTGGGCAAGCATCAATAATGTCACTGCTTTTATTGCAGCACGCGACGCCTGAGCGCCTAGAGGCAGAGGGGAGGAGAAGAGTAGAAGAGGCGAGGCAGTCAGCTGACAGGGTGAATTCTCGGCAATGCATGCGGGGATCCATAAAAACATGGCGACGGTTTAACACGAGCACCTGTAACCTGAAGGCCTGGATATAGGGGATCCGAAGAGCAGACGCACAGAGGCAGCATCATTTCGTCCATCATTCACGCATTACATGTCCAATCATTCCGTGCATAGTGTTCGCGCAATACATAGGCATCATTCTGTGCACAGAAAGTGCACGCAATTTAATGTGTGCACGATGTATCTTACAATCGTAGATAATTTCTAAAAATTGTTTAGCGTACACATGTGAAAGAAACCACTATCACGCAATAGCTTTCAATGTCCTCGCTAATATACGCGATTCCAATAGAATTCAGTTAGCACGCAGTTTTAGAGACAGCTGCCACGATGTGCCGACTCGAATCATAGCAGTGTCTATGATCCAGGGTGAGCAGTGGCGCCCGAGAAATCGAGCGCATATAGAGGTTCCCGTCAAATCCGTGCGAGTTTCGATGCGTTCTTCGCAATTTCGAAGGTCACGAGCACAAAACCAACACCACCGTTGCTGTCGATGCGCCGAAATCACTAGCGCGTGGAGGAGCACGACGTCAAAATTTCTGTGACCGGACGTCGGGTGCGTAAAACATTTATTTATACTAGTTACAAAAGAGGCATTTCGTGGACTGGGCCTGAAGTGCCCAGCCGTCACAATCACTAGGAGTGATGCCTAGTCAGGGACCCCTGTGTCCTCCGCGGCGGCCCGGGCTCTTGTAATCAGGGCTCGTTGGTCCTGGAGAGTTGAGCAGCCGAGCAGGGCAGCCTCCCAGTCCTCTCGGGTGGAGTGGGGGTGGAGTGCGAAAGTAGGATTGGCAGGGCATGCCCACACCATCTGATATGTGTCCGCAATCCGTTCCCCGTAGTGTGAACACTCACCCGAAAAGACCGAATTGAAATGTTCACGCACTGCCGGGCGCCGTACCGTGTTGGTGCAGACGAAGAAGCCAAGGCTCCACCGCCATCCTGAGGCCTTTGCAGAGGGGTGGGTATCAGCCGAGGGTGGGTTCATACAGGAGAGAGATTTCCCGAAAAGTAATAGCCGGATTAAAACCAGTAGCCGGATCAGGCAAAGGGAGAGGCGATGCCCGGTAGCTAAGCGCGCGGGCGGTAGCAACCGCTACTATATTTCCCTATAGTAGCACGAGGGGGCGTGGAACCGGCGATACCGAAATGGCTTTGCCGCTCACGCATTTACTACTTTTCACGCAGGTGTTCATCGCTGGTTTTTCAAGTCACAGCTTTCATGCCGAGGAATTATCTGCTATGCATGATTCGTCTACGCTGGATACTGGTTCCTTCACCAAGCCTTCACCTGTGCTAACCACGGTCGACTTCAACGATTTTGTGTGCCTCGCAGCCGATTTTGGGCAGTGTGCAGTGCCAGTCAACCCACCATGGTTTTGCAGCCCGTGCCACTACACCCTACAAAAGGCGGGAATCATCACTTCACCGTTGGGGCGTGGAACCGGCGATACCGAAATGGCTTTGCTGCTCACGCATTTACTGCTTTTCACGCAGATGTTCATCGCTGGTTTTTCAAGTCACTGCTTTCATGCCGAGGAATTATCTGCTATGCATGATTCGTCTACGCTGGATACTGGTTCCTTCACCAAGCCTTCACCTGTGCTAACCACGGTCGACTTCAACGATTGTGTGTGCCTCGCAGCCGATTTTGGACAGTGCGCAGTGCCAGTCAACCCACCATGGTTTTGCAGCCCGTGCCACTACACTCTACAAAAGGCGGGAATCATCACTTCACCGTTGGGGCGTGGAACCGGCGATACCGAAATGGCTTTGCCGCTCACGCATTTACTGCTTTTCACGCAGGTTAGTGACACATATTTCAATATATGTTTAGTGTACGCTTTGCCGGTTCCACCCCCTGTATTGTAGGCATGCGGTTCTTCTCATTCTGTAGCACACAGACCCATGTTACGCGGAAGGTATCGTTTTTCTTTATTGCGGAGAGCTGCGTTTTACCTTTTGCTTCTGGTTTTGTGCGGTGACAAAGAAGTTAACCCAGGACCTAGCGATGCGATCCTGCAGCAGCTTTTGCAAGGCCAGACAGAAATTAAGGAAAAACTTGCAACTATCGAGAGTTATCAGGATGAAAACAAAACAGCTATGTCAGATCTGAATGCCCGTATGGCCAATATAGAAGCAAAGATTGCAGGTCTTGAGGAAATGCGGGCCGCTGTCGAGGACTGTAGGGCGAGTAGTGAAAGAAAGCGGTCTGAGTGGCAGACTGATGAAGAAAGTGGACGATCTTGAAAATCGATCTCGACGGTGCAATCTGCTCTTCTATGGAATTAAGGACTAGGATGAACACGAGTCACAGCCAATTTCCGAAAAACTTGTCCTAGATTTGTGTAGGTCTACTCTAGGAATAGACCCTAGAATCCAGGGTGTCGAACCGGAACTGAACCCGAACCCCAAAATGGAACCGAACCCGAATTTTCGCCCGGAACCGAACCGAACCCATATTTTTTTCGCCATCTTGGAACTGAACCCGAACCGGAACGATTCAAAGGAACCGTTCCGAACCGGTTCGGGACCCGGTTCAGCCCCACTTTTTTGCATCCCGGCATACGTCTTGTTTTCCGACAAAATGAGATGATCTATCGCATAGATTTACACACCCGTAGCTGTCGGCGCTGGGAAGTGCGAACATGGTACCCAGTATATGCGACAGCAAACTTACAGGAGGTCTGGTGCCTGGGAAGAAGCCTAATTAACGCTTCTGTAATGTACTACCGCCAATTCTAAACACTTGTACGTCAGGTCTATATGAAATCTTGAGTTATTACTCCTCCCTTTTACATATTTGCGTAAATCTTTAATCAAAATGTTAGGGCTGCTCTAACTAACTCAATAATGTACTATAGACACCAAACTTTTGCTTGCGTGCTTTCTTCTTTCAAACGATGCGTTAGATGTTGGTGTACATGGAGCACCGCGGGGTATTCACCAACACATAATAAATGATTTATATTTGAATTTCTTCTTGACCTTGTTTTGGTTTCACCAACATAACGATGGCTGTGACGTGTAGTGGAAATTAGGCCGCAGGAGGTGCTATAAAACGGCAATATAACTGCTGATACGTCGTTCGTTCTAATTATAGGTCTTGAAGTAGGCTGATTTAAGTGCTACAGTGAGCCAAAATAACGTATCAGCGTTTGTATTAGTTTTCCCGTGCCTCACGTGACCTAATGTTGAACTCACGTCACAGCCATCATTCGGTTGATGAAACCGAAGCAGCATGGGAGAAAAAAATATTTTCTAAATTATTTAGTGGACGTAGGCGAATACCACACAGTGATCCATGTATTCTGATATCTATGGCGTGATTTGAAAGGAGAAAACACGCAATAAAACTGGGTGTCTATAGTCATTTTAGTACCGATTGAGAATGCCTGCATTGTCTTTGCGTCATATCGCACAAATAGACAAAATATTAACGCGAGGACCCAACAATGTTGCGATGGTGGCTTTTGAGGAAAGGAAATGGCGCAGTCTGTCTCACTTCTTGATGGACACCTGAACCGCGCCGTAAGAGAGGGAGGAAGGTGGAAGTGAAAGAAAAAAGAGAAACAGGCGCAGTAGGGGTGGGCTCCGGAATAATTTCTACTAGCTGGGGATCCTTAAAGGGCAACTGCATTGGTTTAAGAAATCGACGAGCTTAAAAGGCTCGAATGAATGAAACTTCCAGGTAAAGTATGCGAAGTCCTTTTGGCCTAGCATTTGAAACGGTGACGTAATCACCAATTAAAAATTCGACGGCCTTCAAGCTTCTCCGCAGCGCACAACGCTAAGTGGGGGACGCATGATGACGTCATCGAAAGTATCCGTACATTTCCAACGCATAAACGCCTGCTTTGAAAGAAAAAAACCAATGCCATCGAAGTCAAAGCCCGCCGAAACGTTGTTTGGCAGCGTCCAACGAGACATGGCAGGGCGTGGCTGACGGCAGCAGTAATTTGAAATCATACATTCTGTGACATCACACTGAACTTCCCCGCACTCCGTTGTTGCTTTGAGGAGAAGTGCAAAATTTAATCGTCGATTAAGTCACTATTTTGAATGGTAGTGCAAAAAAACTTAGCATGCTTTACCTACAGCCTATATAGATTTGAAACCTTGAGTATCGCGAGATTCTCAAAAAGTGGCGCAGTTGCCCTTTAACGTGCACTGACATCGCGCAGCACACGGTGGCTTTTACGTTTCGCCTCCATACGAACGTGGCCACCGGGGCCGAGTTCGAACCCGGGTACGCCGAATAAGTAACCGAGTGCCCTAACCACTGAGCTACCGAAGTGGGTAGTGCAACATTTACTTTTGTTGGCGCTCATTGTCTTAGACAGCAAGTTCTAAATAAAACCCGTCACGATGGGCCTGTAGAGCAATAAAGAAAAAAAAATGGCTCAATGGCTGTGCAGCTCGGCTGCTACTTCCAAAAATACAAAAAACAAGCGTGCTCTGTCGCGCGTCGAAAATCCCCAGCTGGTCTCCGTTAATATGGAGCCCTCCACTACACCGTCTGTCATATAGCCCCAATGTCTACTCGACACGTTAAACCCGAGATATTACTACTAGTATTACCAAAAGAAGGATGTATAAATTGGCGCAGCTTCTTTTTTTTTTGGCATCCGCATATTCTTGTTTGCGCGCGACGGAAATAAGCAACGAAAGGCGGGTTCTTGGCAGCGGTGGAGATGTACTAATAAGAAAAAAATTAAGTACCGATTACACAAAAGGGCAGTGCGGAAATACATGCGCTTGCTGGCATGAGAAAGTGATTACGCTCAGAAAGATGCTACTGCGATAAAATGTAACTGCGATGAAGTGATTTCGTTATGCCGATTCACTGAAATCTCTCTGCTTCTAAGAAAATATTGCTGCCAATCGCCAGCGCGCGGCTCCATGCGCTGTTCTCGTACTGCTAGATCTTGAATTCTCTGTCTGGCGACTTATATCTACTTCTAGCAGTTACTTCCCGTTCTTAGTGTCTGACACGACAGGCTTATGATTGTTAGCGTTTTTTTCGTAGAACGCTTGGGCGACTGAATACGTTGAGCATTCACAACAATCTGCCTCGGCTATATCGGGTACAGGTGGGTGATGGGGGGTGGTGAGATGGGTGAAAGTTTTTGAAGGTGCATTTTTACCAGTGAATGCCCTGATGTGTCGTCCACCGGAGTGTGCATCAAGGATGGAGGCTGCACGCACGCAGCGCGGTTATTTTTGGGAAATCAGGCTATACTGCCGACGCAGTAAAAAGAACAACTAAAAGAGTATGCATAGTCTAACCTCTGACTCCGAGCGGGATTCGTATGGCGGCGCAACTAAAAACTTTGTTTACAGATGCTTTAGGCTATTCGGCTATCTTGTAGGCTTCTTTTTGTGGTTGTTACATTGAATATTTGGAACCTCTCTGACCCTCCTCATGCCTTACTTGACCGCGTCGAATTCAGTGATCTCGGCATAAGGCCTCAAGCCACCATAACTCCCTGCCTCCGTCCGCACATGAAAATTCCAGACGGTGCACTCGCCATGAAAGGGGAACCATGCAGTCAGGAGGTTGAACTTGCGCAGCATATTCCTCCTGCGTTAAAGTGCACTGTTGTCTGAATAGTGACCTCGTGGACCACGGCGGTTCTGTGTCCTATGAACACGAAGAGTTCGCACGGAATTCCGGTGTTTTTCATCGCAGACATAAATGTTATAGTGAAATGTATGATGTCGACGGGTTTTTTAAGAGACTCCTTAAGTATGTCCTAAGAGAATACAGCATCACGACGAAAATATGATTTTATTGCTGATTGTTTCTTGTTGCTCGCACAGGTAGAAATGCACTGACCACGGCACAAACGCCCCTTTGGCGCGAAGGTACGTCCTAACATGTAAGGTTCATGTCTGAAGGGTGAAAAAGGTTTTTGTGGCCAATTGAAACTACAGTCGGGTCCACTTATAAAGAACCTGACGGTCACGCGGGTTCTATTCGTTATATCTGATGTTTGTAGCAAGTGGATTCCTCGTACAACAGCCAAAAATACTAAGGCCGATAAAAGTGGCAATTATTTCTTATTAAGCTGAGTTATGCGTGCCTGCTTGTGCAAAGCAGAGCCTGTCGAGGCTCCTTCCAGGCTATCTAGGGCGGTCAATTAATTCTCGTCGAGACCTTGCTGCCAACTATCAAATTCAGGGAGGGGGTAGAACTAATCATGGATGAAGTGTGCGTGGCAACGGTTGGCAGGTCGGCCATATAAATGAGATTCCTGGCAGTAGGGAGAGCTCGCACTTGGTGTGCAACGTCTCCGTCAGAGCAGGCGCTTCTGCGGTTTTGTGGTCCGCAGGAACGTAGTTATCCGAGGAAACAACCGGTCGGCTATGGATCAACGAAGTGTTGCTAGAAATCTGCAAGCATCTGGTCACGCGTGTTTTCGAGCTTCTTCTGCCGTTCCAGGGCTGATGCAGCGACGATGTAGCGCAGCGCGTGTGGCGCAGAATGCATCCGTTGCACTGTCCGCTATATGACAATGCCTGCACATGGTAGCGGCGCAAAAGACGGAGACGACTGGGCAGGCTATGCATACCACGTGACTGGCATGGCCAGCAAGGATTTCAGAATTATCTAATCGCTGCTGTTAGTTGATCCGCGACCATGGCCAGTAACTTCGCTTTTGACGATGCCTCTTTCTCACGCGCACCGCGCTTCTTCTACTCGGGATGCTTTGCCGAGCCGGCGAACGCGTAGGCAATGATTGCCCTCTTTGGTCATCGACGCGGGTTTGGCCGGCGGTTACTTACTATTACAATAGAGAATTATAGCACATCATTACCGTGTTCATTTTAGCGATTATAGTGTTACCGGATGCCGGACTTTCCGGTTAGCGCTGCTCACAGCAGTGCCGCCTTTTAATTGTATTTCTGGGTTGACATGTTCTGTCCGGACGATTTCGTGAAGGTTGAGAGGCTTGGTTTGGTTTATGGGGTTTAACGTTCCAAAGCGACTGAGGCTATGAGAGACGCCGTAGTGAACCGCTCCGGAAATTTCGACCACATGGGGTTCTTAAACGTGCACTGACATCGCACACTACACGGGCCTCTAGAATTTCGCCCCCATAGAAACTCAACCGCCGCGGCCGGGATCGAACCCACGTCTTTTGGGTCAGCAGTCGAGCACCATAACCACTGAGCCACCGCGGCTGCTAATGTTGAGAGGCGCTATTTCATGTGCGTGCTTAGCAGAAGAACGACCTCTACAACCTCGGGGTAGTTCACCACGCCATCTCGTTCGCTATAACCGAGTGGTGTAGCCCGAGTTGTTCGCTGTATATGCGACGAATTTCCGTTGCCCTTATGCATATTCACAACCGCTCGTAATAAGCGAGCGTCCGTTATATCTGCAGCCATTAAAGTGGGCTGCACTGTACATCCGCTGACTTCGCTTTTATACACTTTAATACACTAGTGTCAAGAAAGTCTAGGTAAGGCTGTAGATGTATAGGTAGAGGAAGTAATGACCGATAACAACATTTGTCATCTGCCTTGTGGAGAGGCCGTACAGGTAAGTAAAATCGAAGAGTGAGAAAACCGAATGAATAAGCACTCGCGAGCACGTCCAGAAAAGACAGGCAAGCACTTAGTCACCTATTAAGCAAATCCGCCAGAAAGGGGTTGTTTGTAGTTTTAAAATAAATGGCTGGAACAAGTGTGTGAAAAAATGGTGCATGCCAGATTAACCATTCTTTTTCACGCTATGAACGGCGCAAAAAATTCTGCTGTCGCAAAGGTTGCCTTTGATAGCGCCCCAGGAAAAGTCTCACACATTCTATCACAAACAAATTTCTTACTTTACTATAGTGAGGATTAGCTGAGTTTCTGAAGATACTGAGCTATAGGGGCTTGGGATATATAACATGAGTCACAAAGGCGATGTCGAATAGGTGATTTAAATAAAGTATGTTTGATAAGTTCTGGATGTTAGGGAGAGCCAGTGCTCCCACAAGGCTCTCGTTGGGTGGGGGATGGGTGGTGGAGAGATTCTCGAACATATTCTTACCATGTAGTAAAGGGGGGGGGGGGGGACTGGCAAGTCGGTTTCGGGGTGACGGAAAGGTCTATATGTATACGTGCCGATACATGACAGTTTCGCTTCTCAGTAGTGCGCGGGAACCTAGAGGGCGCGTGCGGCGGCAATTTTGGGGCCCCGTAAGTACACTGCGTACGAGGAAGTCCCAACGGACTCAAGCTTCAGGGGAGACCTGCTCAAGCAGGAGGGTCTTGTAGATGCAAAATCCACCAGCTTTTCGCCTCACACCTCATAAGGTGGATTATAGCGTATATACATAGCCGATTTTGATTAATTTGGAGTTCCATTTCATTTTGCGGCTCATGCCTAAATTCGTCTTTTTGCTGTGGACAATTAATGATATGGGTAAAGTGAGAACATCTCACAATAAACAATTTTTTCATGCTCAAGTAGCGCAGTAAACACGACAAAAGAAAGGCGGGAGATGACACGAGCGCTGACTAACAACTGGTTATTTTATTCTGGGAAAGATATACGAAGGCGCAGGACCAGGGAACAACCCAAAAAAACAAAGGTTAAAACTTAAAAACCATGCTGCGCCCGCACTTTACAGTCGAGTCGTGACATATTTTTCAACGAAATTCGAAGAGTATCTTTCATAGTAGACGGCACTTTCCAATCTCCTGGACCTCACACAATGCCAAGAAAGCCTGACTCCTTATCTACCAAATTGATAGATGGTGAAGCAACACACTCATCTGCTTCCTTCCTGATCCCATTGGCCTCGACCAACTCCCTAAAAATGCAAACAGGGTTATTAAACAGGACACTTGTCTTATCTACTGTGGGAAGCAATCGTTGCACTCGCTGCAATGCAAAGCCAAGTTGTACGACACCGCTACTTTTTCACCCATCTTTGATGTTCGAACAAATGCCCATTGCTTTCCACTTAGAAAGACAAGTCACCGGTTTAATCACCCTGATCGAATTTGTAGGGAGATGGTGGAGGCCTTTATGATCAGGAAGGAAGAAGATGAGCGTGTTGCTTCACCATCCTTCAATTTCGTAGATTAGGAGTTAGGCTTTCGAGGCAACTGTGTGAGGTCCAGGATATAGGGGAGTGCCGTCTGCAATGGAATATAGCCTTCGAATTTCGTTGAAAAAGATGTCATGACTCAACTATGATGTGCATGCGCAGTACGGTTTTTTAGTTTTGATCTTTGCTCTTCTGTTATTTGGATTGTTCCCTGCGCCTTCATATACTTTTCCGACAATGTAATAACCAGTTGTTAGTCAGTGTCTATGTCGTCTCCAGACTTCCTTTCGTCCTGTTTACTGCGCTGCTTAAGCATGAACCCAAGCAGCGCAGTTAACCGGCCCAATATTGGAAACGTATTGGCAAAGACCGGTCTCCTACAAATAAGGACCAGAGTGGGACCATCCATTTCCAATACTGGGCCGATTACCTGCGCTGCTTGGGAATCCTTACCAACTAGCCCAGTTTTATGTTCTCGTAAACAAATCTTTGCATTTTTTTTATTTTGTATTGCGATGTGCAAGAAGAAAGAAAACGCATAGCAAGGTTGACTGAAACCCATCCGCGTTCTAATTTTTTTTTGTCCTGAACCCGTTTGAACCAGATTGAACCGGTTCGAGACGGTCCGAACCGGTTCGAACCGGAACGGAATGGCCTTCTGGAGCCGAACCCGGAACTGAACCTGAAAGGCGTGAACCCGAACCCGAACCTAACCCGAAAAAATGCCGGTTCGACACCCTGCTAGAATCGAAAGAGCCCATCGCCTGGGACGGTTTCGTTCAGAAGGAACTTGCCCAATAATTGTTAATTTTAGTTCATTCAAAGAGAAAGAGGCTGTTCTGTCAAATGCGACGAAATTGAAAGGAAGTTCTACTAGCATTTCAGAGGACTTCTCTGAACCAGTACGAAACAAGAGGAAAATGCTATGGGATTACGCCACAACTCGCAAGGGACCCAATGGCAAAGCACATCTGAAACACGATGTCCTTTACTTGAATAGCGTCAAATACATTTACGACTAATCTCAGGGGCAGGTAGTTCGAGCTTCTTGACAAGCTAAGCCGGATCACTGTTTTGTCGTTTCTAGTACTAAACTTCAGAAGTATTAAGAATAAAGTGGACAAGCTACATGGTCTAATTGACACGGCGAGACCTTCTGTTGCGATCGGGTGTGAATCATGGCTGGATGGGGATGTTAGCGATAGCGAAATTTTTCCGAGTAACTATATCAGCTATCGAGAAGATCGAGACAGGCACGGAGGAGGCGTATTTATCCTGGTGGACGTCTTAGTTCTCGTAAGATGGAAATTGATGTTAGGACATGTGAGGCAGTATGGGCTCAAATTAGACTTCTAAATGGTAAATTACTATCCGTTGCTCGTTTTACAGGCCACCTGGAAGTGAGCTTGAACCCATCAGCGACCTAACTGATATGATTGAAACTGTTAAAACTGACTGTTTAGTTGTTGGAGGTGATTTTAACATTCCTGAATTAGACTAGAGCTCAGGATGTCTTCCGTCTAGAGCCAATTCTGCAGTAGGCAAAGAATTGTTAAATCTATGCAATTCATTTAGCTTATCCGAATTAGTGCTGCAGCCAACCCGTGGTAACAATGTTTTGGATTTATTATTGACTAACCAACCATCGGCAGCTTATTCTACCCTTGTAGTGCCCGGTATCAGTGATCACAGTTGTGTTTTAGCAGAAATGAACTTTCAGTATGTTAAACTTGAAGACTGTGGCAATCGGCGCATTTACAGTTATCGAAAAGCAAATTTCCCCGAGACAGCCCGGACACTTAAATCCTATGTCGATGTGTACGAAACATTGTCTGATTCACTCAGCGTTGATGAGCTGTGGCGCACACTGACAGCCAAACTTTTTGATTTGCCTGAGCAATATATGCCGTCCTGGGTGATGAAACGTCGCAGCAAAAGCAAGCCATGGTTTACAAAAGCGCTGCGCAGAGTCGTTGAAAAGAGGCAACCACTATATGCGCGCTTCAAAAGAAATCCGTCGCAAGATAACATGGATCAGTTAAAAAAGATTACAAAGATATGAATGCTTCGGTCAAAGAGGCTAAATTTACCTACTTTCAGTCTTTCGACATGCGTATCCAGGATCGCCCTAAAGAATTTTGGCAGTACATAAAAAAAAACAGAAAGGTTGAATTGTCTATCCCACCACTCGATCACAATGGAAGTATCGTTCATGATAATCTGGAGAAAGCCAAGTGCTTTAACACATTTTTCAGCTCAGTGTTTTCTACTAAGGACAGCAATAGCCCTGCCGGTTTTCGCCTGGCCTTGAACTGTACGGAACCTATGGAGAACATTGAATTTGATCAGCGAGGAATTGTGTCGCTCTTAGAACGCTTAAAAGATAACAGTGCCACCGGTCCGGACGGCTTACCCACGGTCCTGCTCTCTTCCTGCGCTTTTGCTTTGTCAAGGTACCTTCAAATTCTTTTCACTAAGTCATTACAGCACGGCTCTTTGCCTGATGAATGGAGGCTTGCTAATGTTGTACCTATACATAAATCGGGACCTAGGAATGTTGTTTCAAATTATCGACCAGTGTCCTCGACCAGTTTATTATGCAAAGTTTTAGAGCACGTGTTTTATACTAATATTATGAATCATCTTAGTATACATTCATTATTAAATACTAATCAACATGACTTTCGCAGTGGTTACTCGCGTGTCACCCAGCTTACCGAATTTGTACATGACCTGTCAAGTGCTTTGGATAAGGGATATTCTGTTGACTGTATTTTTCTAGATTTTAAGAAGGCCTTTGACGTCGTATCACATTCCTTGTTAATACAAAAATTATACTGGTACAACATAAATGAGAACGTTATTAGGTGGACAAAGGAATATTTGAGCTTTAGGCGTCAATGTGTTGTTGTCAACGGGAACCAGTCGCATGAGGTGGCAGTAACATCAGGTGCGCCCCAGGGATCCGTCTTGGGCCCATTACTGTTCATAATTTACATGAATGACATCTTTTCAGGTATTTCTTGATACATGCGTCTTTTTGCGGACGATTGGGTATTGTATAGAATTATTAACGATCAAAGTGACTGTCATGCATTACAACAGGATTTGTGTAAAGTGGCCCAGTGGTGTGAAAACTGGGGAATGCATATTAACTTACAAAAATCTGTACAGATGTGTTTCACTAAAAAGAAGGTTCCCAATATTTTCACTTATAACATAAATAATAGCAAACTGCTTTCAGTGTTGGAATTTAAATATCTTGGTGTATATTTAACAAGTTCAATGTCTTGGCATCGTCACGTGGATTTCGTTACTGCCAAAGCCCGTCGTGTTTTAGGCTTCCTGCGACGTAACGCTAAACTTTTCCCCTTAAAGACTAAAAAACTGCTCTATAATACAAACGTTAGAAGCATACTTGAGTATGCTTGCACAGTCTGGGATCCGAAATCCTTTCTTGACGTTGAAAAGCTAGAAAGAGTTCAGAATTTGGCCGTTCGTTTTGTTTTCAATAACTATGGGCGATATTTTAGTGTAACGAGCGCGAAAAATCTTTGGGTTGGGACTCCCTTCAAAAACGTAGGAAAGTTCTGCGTTTAAAATTATTTCATAACATATTTCATTCTAGAACTGGAATAGACAAAACCAAATATATAGCCAACCCTGATTACGTGTCTTTACGAAGAGATCATCCACTTAAAGAATACAGATGCCGGACTGACCTTTTTAAAATGTCTTTTTTCCCTAAAACGGTTTCGGAATGGAACAAGCTGCCAGAGGAAGTAGTGTCCATATTATCAAATGATTCATTTTCTTTCATGCTGTGACATTTTTTATGTATAATAATTCCGTGTTCTTTCTATCTCATTGTTATCTTTTTTGTAACCACCTGCATGAGGTAGCATTTGTGTACTTTTTGTTCAGCCCCCCCCCCCCCCCCCCCCCCCCCCCCCACTGTAATGCCAGACAATGGCGCTGTGGGTATGATGATAAATAAATAAATATCTCCGTATGTCCTGGGGCCTAGATGATGGTGCGGCGGTTTGGGAAACCCCGGGACTCACATCTATGTAAAATTTGAAAGGCGCGATCTGGAATTTATCCGTGTCCAAAATTGCGGCAAACTCCCTTGAGTCGGTTATAATGACTCGCAACGCTGGATCCGCGGCAGCAAATCCCATAGGAACTCCCTCCGCGAATGTAGTGTTGGGGGCACGGCAGGCGAGCCCTTCAACTGAGTAGCTTTGGTGGACGACGGCCGCCGTGTACCAACCCCCATGGTGTTCACCGGCCGCGTCCGTGCAAAATACCTCTGATCGAGGACCATACTGCTCGGAAATGGCCTCTGCTCGCGCGAGGTTGTGGCCATCATGGGCATCCTTTGTCGTGTTATTGGAGATGGGGGGCGAACCTGCAGGGCGAAGCGCCAGGCTTCGGGCAGGGATACCCGCTTCTCCTGTTGAGTTGTGTAATTGATGTGGAGGCTAGTCAGAAGGCGCCTACCCGCACGTATTTTGCTTAAACGCAAGTTGAGTGTTGAGATGAACCTCGCGCAGCTCCCCAAAGGTGTTCGTCGTCCTCAGGCCGAGGAGACCTTGGCTGGATGTTGCAATGGGGAGGTCCAGAGCTCTCATAGATTTTGCAGAGAATCACTTCGAGAGCGTTCTCATCGCATTTGCGCAGGTGGAGGTACACTTCCGAATACAGGATTCGGCTGGTTACGAATGCACTGGCCAGCTCGGCTACAGGGCCCCTTTACATCGCACCCCCCTCCCCGCTTGTTTGATACCCGGCAGACCATACGGCCCACCTGATCCCCCACCTTGCGGAGCTTCTTCAGTGCAGTGTCGATCTTGCGGTTCCATTGCATCTAGAATACCAATACCAGAATTCCTCGTGTTCAGGTATCGGGCCACTAAGCAGGGAGAGGTTAATTTTTGTTGTGCACTTTGGATTGGGACGTATGTGCATGAGTTCCGATTTGCTCGGGGAGAACTCAAGGCAGAAGCGGCGTGCATAATCGTCCACAATAGCCGCCACTTGCTGTCGGTTGGCCTAGATTTCTCCAAATGATCCGTGTTTTGCCCAGAGGGTGATGTCATCCGCGTACAGAGCATGCTGGGCGCCGGGGACCTCACACAGCAGGGTAGGGAGCTTCATCACGGCCAGATTGAATTGAAGAGGCGAGAGGACCACTCCCTGTGGAGTCCCTCGCATACCAAGTGTGTACGGGATATGTTCACTGTCTTGGCCTGATATATGATTGCTGATCTGTAAGGAATTGCTTAATGTATTGGATTGTGTTGTTCCCACAGTCCTCTTGGGAGAGGTGGGAGAGGATGATATCATACGTCACATTGTCGAAAGCATTCTGCAATTCCATTGCGAGGAGCGCGTTGTCGTCGCTAGGGTGCTCGACAGGATCAAGGTTCCCTCTATCAAGTTGCTGCCGCACATATTGTGGGGACCGGTATGGGCGGAACCCGTACATGGTGTCTTCAAAGCCGTTGTGCGTTTCTAAGTCGTAGGACAGTCTGTCACGGACCATGGTCTCCATCAACTTCCCCACACAAGATGTGAGAGAGATGGGCCGGTGGTGGTGGTGGAAAACGTTTATTTGCTCTATTTTACAGTGTTTTTTGTGGCTTTAGATGGAGTCTTCCATCTTATCACCAGGGTCGGTTCCCCTTGTCCAGGGCTCCGCTGAGGGTAGCTGCCCTGCGTGCACGCCTTACTAGTCCTTGTCGGATTTTCAGTGTGTCGCTGGATAGCATCCTCTCCCACTTTTCCGCACTCGGCTTTTCTATTATGGGTAGCTCGCCTAATTTCTGGCAAGCCTATGTAGTCTGGTATAGGGTTGGTTTGTCTCCATACCATGGGCACTCGCTCTTGTACTGCGTGGGGTAGATTTCACTTAGCATGTTTAGGCACGGGAATGTTCCCGTTTGTAACGGTCGCCATGCTACGGCGTCTTCTCTATTGAGTTGTTTGTGTGGGGGCGGGTATTTTAGTCTGATCCCTCTGTAGTAGTTAAGAATTTCTGTATAGCTTTGGGCTACCGGCTCGGGTTCCTCAGCGGGGTCGGGATTGTTGGTTGCTCGGTTGTTGCGTACCCTCGAGCTATCCTATCAGCCTCCTGAGGTCGGCGTTGAGAGCTTTGCCTGGGTTGGGTATGAATGTGATGAGAGCCATCCAGATGGTATTGGAATATTCGAGCAGCCGCTCGTAGGCAGGTTCGGGGAGGTTAGCGAGAAGGTTCACCGTCACCTGCTCCCTACCAGGGGCTGTCTCTCGTTTTATTTTGGTCAGGACCGCTTTGAGGTCGTGAAGGTAGAACCATCGATTCAGATTTGCGTTCTCAGCACCTGCATACGAGTACGCCGGACCACGCGAATCCTGTTCTGTATACAGATATTTATCTCGGAGCGCGTCAGCCCGTTTCGCTGTGCCTCCGTTGATGGTGTGAATTGCTCGTTGAAGATGTTTTTGTGTTTCGGTGCGGGTTTGCGTCGGATCAATGAGGGCGTGGAGAACGCGCCACGTGCACGAACCGGACGTCAAACAGGATATGGTTCGACATTTGTCGAGCAGCGGTGTTGCATCGGTCTACCCAGTTCAAGTCGGCGAGTTGGGCCGCATACTCTGCCGCTTGTTGGGTGAGTTCCGCGATCCGCGCCGTAAAGGAGGCGACAGCGCCCGAGATAACGCGACTCAAGGAGTTCGCGAAACACGCAAACAAATGCGCGCTTGTGACAACGGCCGCGGGAATCAGAAATTAAAATGAAATGCAGAGCGGAAGGTATTTTTCTCCTTTCGGAAACTTCTTGCTGTTAGATATCGCTGTATTTTCTTTTTACAGACGCTACCGCCAATACCGCATTCAGTTACGTTCTCAGCGGATGGCGGACCAGTTAGGGGTTCAGAGGAGGTTCTTCCAATCAGCAGGGACGGAAGTTGCTCCCGCTTTTCTCCCCCTGCCATGGGCCTCCCCTAAGCTTTCCTTCCCCCACGAACCACACGGAGCTTGAGGGCCTCTAGGAAGGCGACGGTAAGAGCAAAGCGCAGAAGCAGTAGGTAGCCGCGGCGGTTTCACCACAGCACAAATGTGTAAGGGGGAAAGCATTCTAGAACCAGGACCCCGGAGGGGGGGGGGGGGGGGAGCAGTGCGAAACCCTACCTACTTTCTTTGCTGCTCTGCTGAGCGCATGCGTTACAAATTTAATTCCAGCTAAGAACAATGCATATGAGAAATAACCAACGAGGTCCTATTGCATATGCTTGAAAGCGACATTTGTGATCTGCGTGAAACCATGCAAGGACATCAATTTTCCTGTACCTGTCGCGGTGCCTCAGTGGTTAGAGCGCTCGGCTATTGACCCGGACGACTTTGGTTTTTTGCTTTGAACCCGACCGCGGCGTCAGCGTTCGGATGGAGGCGAAATCCAAAGGCTGTGTGCTGTGCGATTCCAGTGCACATTATTGATCGCCAGGTGGTCGAAATTAATCTGGAGCCCTCCACTACGACACCTCTTTCTTCCTTACTTCTTTCACTCCCTCCTTTATGCCTTCCCTTAATGCGCGGTTCGGGTGTCCACCAAGATATGGAAGAGAGTTTTAGCACCATTTTCTTTCCTCAAAACCCAATTTCAGTGCTCCTGCTATGATCGCAAAGGTTTCACTCACCGTGGTTTCAGTGCATGAATGTATTCGGTACGGTGACAGAAGCAGTAAAGGGCGAAAATGCTGATTTGAAGGAAAGGCTCACCTACTGGCTCACTCTCGATGGACACCTAAACCTCGCCGTCGGGGAAGGTATGCATAGTGGGACACAACTTCAAAAAATAGCAGTTGCTAACACTGGGCCACGGTCCGTCCGCGACGTCCTGTATTACTCCGCTGGCTAATCGTAAAGGCAAATGAGATCAGCTTTTTAATGCTTGACTATATTGAACAAGCGACAAATCAAAACTCTAGAGCTTATATTTTGTTGTCGTGCTGAGCTGCTTGTTTAGGTGACAGGTGACAGGAGCGTCACAGAATTAAAAAGGCAGTGGCGCACACAACTCGAAGGAAACGAGAACACTGGCTAAAAGTTGCCCGAGCGCTTACGATTCTTTGACGGATTCTTCTGCGCTGCTCGTGGAAGCCTGCTGTTGGTCCATGGCGTCGCCAGTCGCGCTCAAGGGTTCATTCGTGCCAAGAGCGCTGCGAATTGTAACGTTGCAGGACGAGGACTAAGGGGGCAAAAATGAAAAGTTCTAATGCACGCTCTGTCGCACAACGCTACAAGGGCTGATTTAAGGAAGAGTGTTGCAGTCGCCCTTTCCCACCCTCAAGCGAGAAATTTAGTTTCGAAAAACCCCATTGGCCAGCTGTTGGACTAAAGGGGGAGGGGGGCAGAATCTTTCCGTGAGGACTTTCACTGCATGATATTTATGAAAAAACACTATTTTTCTTTGGCGAAGTCCACGAATTACACAGCGTATTAATACTCTGTTTTCTCGGATAATCATCATTAAGACACCGCCGCCACGGTGGCTCAGTGGTTATGGTGCTCGGCTGCTGACCCAAAAGACGCGGGATCGATCCCGGCCGCGGCGGCTAGAATTTCTTTGGAGGAGAAATTCTAGTGGCCCGTGTACTGTGCGATGTCAGTGCACGTTAAAGATCCCCAGGTGGTCGAAATTTCCGGAGCCCTTCACTACGGCGTCTCTCATAGCCTGAATCGCTTTGGGACGTTAAACCCCATAAACCCACCAACCAACCATCATTAGGGCGAAAGCCTTTCTTGGCTACGTCGACGACTTCGTGCCCGAAAAAGGTGTCGGCAGTAGTTGCAACGAACCATAAAGAGACATTGTCCAAAAAGTGGCTGTAATAAAAGGGGAGTGATGAGGCGATGCCGGGCAGAAAATTTGGTGCCAATCAGATCATTAGTTAATTAATTAGAGCCAAAAAATGGACCAAAAGTGAGCGTGGTCGGGGCGCGAGTGGCGCGAAATTTGAATCGTCAGAAGTGCCGTAACACCTGTCGCCCCCGCATGACCAACCACGTGATTGGCCCACGTAAGCGGAAAGGTGGGCAGAGCCAACACAAGGCGCGAAATTCGTATGTCCGAAATTAATACCGAGGTGAAACGATGGGGGGTTTGTAGTTAATGGAAATCTAATCAATAATGACAAATTATAGAAACATCAGTAATAAATGAAGACGAAATAAGGTGCCTTGGATTGAATTAAGGTGAATTAGTTTTTAAATTAAGGTAGATTAACGTGGGTATAATATAATTTAGTGATACATTGAAATGAATTAAAGTCGAATTCGAGTAAATCAATTTTTACTTAGTTGTGAAATAAGGAGAATTGAAAAGAATCACGTTCAAATTAAACGAATTAATTGTGAATTGAATGGATTAATTTTGGATTGTGTCAAAATTGCGAAATAATGAAAAAAGTGTGAATGAAAAAATAATGTTGATTTAAATGTGAATTAATTATAGAGTCAGCTGCATTAATTCTTTTTTAAGCTGAATTACGTGCTTCGATTCTAAGACGCAACGTCACATTCGACATAGAGGCGGCGAGGAGCAACTAGAGGCGGCGAGGAGGCGTCAATGCTTTCGCATAGCTCCAATGCGTTTTCCGCAGTGCCCTCTAACTTTTTTTTACATATCAGGAGCGTCACAGAATTAAAAAGGCAGTGACGCGCACAACACGAATGAAATAAAAAGACTGGCTAAAAGTAGCCCGAGCGCTTACGATTCTTCGACGGATTCTTCTGCGCTGCTCGTGGAAGCCTGCTGCTGGTCCACGTCGTTGCGAGTCAAGGGTTCCTTCGTGCCAAGAGCGCTGCGAATTGGAATGTTGCAGGACAAGGAGTAAGGGGGCAAAATGAAAAGTTCTAATGCACGCGCTGTCGCACAAGACTCCAAGGGCGGATTAGAGGAGGAAAGCGGCAGTCGCCCCTTTAACCCCTCAAGGGTGAAATTTAGTTTGGGAAAACCCCCTTGGCCAACTGGTGGACTGAAGGGGGAGGGGGTCGCATCTCTCAGCGAGGACTGCTCTCTATGATATTTATGAAAATGCTATTTTCCTTTGGCGAAGTCCACGAAGTACACTGCGATAATAGACACCCCTCCGCCTCCCACCCCCCCCCCCCCCCCAATCTTTTGAACCATATTCACCAAGTGTCACCTATGAATGCGCCCATTCATACGCCCCAACCCCACCCTCCCCCCTACATTTTTTCGAAGATAAGTAATGTATTGTGCCAATAAAGCGCCCCTCCAAAAGTGGCCCAAAAATTAACATTAATTTTTAAGCCAATGAAATGGCGCAGTAACTGACTTCTTTGTGGACAACTCAACCGCGCCGTAAGGGAAGAGCGGAAGGTGGGAGTGAAATAAGAATAATAGACAGACGTGCCGCAGTGGACGGCTCCGGAATAATTTCGGTCCTCAGGGACCTTTAACATACAGTGCCATCGCCCATCACATGGCCAAAATAAACACTAGTTTTACAGGAAAAGAAATGACCCAGTAATTGCCTCATATAACTCGTTGGACACCGGAACTGCGCCGTAAGGGGAAGGTGGAAGGTGGGAATGAACGAGGAAGGAGGTGCCGTAGTTGAGGTCTCGGGAATGATTTCAGCCAGCTGGGGATCTTTGACATGCACTGACATCGCCCAGCACACTGCGCCTTTTGTGTTACGCCACTATCCAACCCCCCCCCCCCCCCGGCCTGGTTCCAACCCGGGTACCGCAGCTCAGTAGAGGAGCGCCTTAGCCATTGAGCCGCCGCGACGGACGGCGGATATTATTTATTCTACAGTGACGCTCACGAGGGGAACGGGGGGGGGGGGGGGGGGGGGACGGGGTGTAAGCCGAACATTGAGAAGACGTGACGCCTTTGCGGCGCTGTCTGCATCAAGACAGCATGAACAAAACGCGGAGACGCAGGCTTCGCATACACGCTTCCCAGCGAGAGACCCTAATACGGGCTGAATAAGAAAATGGTCCCCGCTTCGGCGGCCAAGAGAAGCGAAAGGCAAAATTTTTACCCCAGGCCTCTCCTTAGCGCCTTAGCTGATTTTGAGTTGACGCCTCAACCGTACCGTACTGGAAAACTGATTTTTTTTTAAAGCGCAAGCTTTACTAGCCTAGTCAAGCCAATATCATCGGCGCCGCAATTTAACCTTGAAGTGTAGGAGCCTTGGCGGTGGGGCAGCCACATGATATAACACACGTCACTCGCCGCAGCTGCAACCTCGTGCCGCCGACGTGCGGACCGCTGAGCCGGCCTTGGCAGCTGTGGCCACGTTACTAACCACGGGACTCGACGTTTGATGGAAAAAGGAGCCGGCGTCACTATCGCGGCAGCATTTGCATTGCAGCTCTCGCTATGGTCGAAGCGAGTCGATCGGAGCAGTCTACGTCGTCGGGTCGATTTTTCTAAACCACGCTTGGCTGAGTTAAACTACAACCATTTTCAGGAAAGGCGAATGCGTACTGCCTCAACCTCAACCCCGCCATGAGGGAAGGAACGTAAAATAAGTGAATGAACAGTGAGCGGAAGTTACGCCTTATACTCGCGGACAACTTTTCATGGCTGTCCAATAGAGGCTAGCAGGAAAGAGAAGCAGACGGTGCTTTGTCCCCGTGTCGTGGAAAGTGGGCTCATCAGCACTAGCTACCCTGAACCCTCTCTCCGACTTCCTCTTTCCGCATCCCTAGCCCGAACAACGACCAACCCACTCCCTACGGCGCGGGGATAAAGACCCGTCTCCTTCCCTTTCCTGTCTAGCCTCTGCTACATGGCCATAAACAGTTGCTCGCGAGTATAGTGCAGGCTCATGTTTCTTGTTTGTAACCGACGCGGGGACTCAGAGGTTTTTCGCTTGGCTGCTGAGCTGGAGTACCGGGGCTCGAACCCGAACGCAGCGGCAGCATTTCAATGGATGGGAAACGCCAATAGCGCCCGTGTGCTGTGCGATGTTAGTTCATGTTAAAGGCCCCATGTGGTCGGAATTAATCCAGAGCCCTCCAGTAGGGCACCTTTTCCTCCCTTCCTTCTTTCACGCCCACCGCCCTCCGTTCTCTTATGGCGCGGTCGCGGTGTCCACCAAGAAGTGAGACAGTCACCACAACTTTCGTTTTACTGATAACCAATCATCGTAAGCTTAGACTACCTCGGGTTCTTCAACGTGCACTGATATGCGCAGCGCATGGGCGCCTTCAGAGTTTACAATGCAGCGACACGCGGGCGTTCCGACTGAGATTAAACACGGGTCCTCTGGTTAGGTATCCGAGCACTCTAAGCATTGCGCCACGGCGGCGGGTTCGTAAAATTTCCATCATGAGAGTACGTGTTCAGCCCATCACTAGCAGGGCACGCAAGAAAGGGTTGGAGCGAGGGTGAAAAGTGTCAGTCCGGACAGCGAGCTGTTGGAAAGTGGTATTACAGTTACATAGCTCTGGAAAAGATATTGGGGGATGCATAAAGATCGTCTTTAACAATACAACGAGATAGCGCTATCAAGCCCCGCTCGCATCCCCTACTTGATTGCAGAATTACTCATTAGCATAATTACTCATTATACTTCATTAAGTGAAACACCACAACGCATTCACTACACTGAGCTAAAGACGCTTCGCGGAATATGGGTGGCGCAATCCGAATGTCCTGGGTTCGATTCTAGCCTAAACCCTTGTTAACCCAGTTTTCCTTGTAACCTAATTTTGGCAACTCCCTGCTTCCATCGGAATTATTCGCTCACGGACAACGACGCCGAGGGCTTTCGTGCGACACGTGACCCTAAACGCTGTAAAGGCCCTGTTGCAGGCGGACATCAGCAGTCATAAATTGACATGCTGTCCAGCGAATCCGTCTGTGTGCCGATCCAGCGCAGCAGTTGATGCGCACGGCATCAATATCCTTAGAGAAGTGGCTACGTTGCCAGAAGCCAGCAGGATAGTCCGAAAAACAGGATGCCTGCAGTGTCGTCTTATTGGCTGGCTGGTGAGAAGTGACGGGCGCAGCAGCGGTAAGGTGCGCGAACGCAGTGGTACGTTCCAACGGTTCTTTGGCTTAGAGGAATAGCGCTGCGTTTGAGGACGCAAAAGACATCAATTCGAAGCCTCCCCCGAGAGGAATTTTTTTTACATAGATGGAAAGAGAAAAAAACGCAGAACAACATTTCTTTCCCTTGGGAGTGTGTTGCTTTTAGGGTAGCACTTTGACATTCTTTGGGTTATGTTAGATTGCCTGCTGCCGGCAGAATTTTGTGCAGGGGGTTCTACAGGCAAAATAGCTGGAAAAAGAGAATGCCGGCAGTGTCTTTTCAATCGTTGTGTGCCGCCATGTGATCGGACTAGGGTCATGCTGCCGGTTAATTTGGCCGGCTGCCGGCACGGTAGTCTCGTCTTATACTTTGACGACTATTAGCAAAGCTAACAGCTAGCATCAAAGGAAAAAATTCACTGAAAGATTACGATAAAAGGTAATGCGGAATATAAGCGCAGCTGTCGAGGTACTTGAACGATAGGCGATAGCATAAGAAACGTGCAATGCCGAATGGCGGCGGCGTTTGGCTTCGGCAAACATTTATTGCCAACCAGTACAGATGGGGCAAACCACGCCCTTCCCCCCTACCCCTTCCATGGCACGAGGCAACCCCTTCCTCCAAGACAGCCCTTGGAGGGCTAACCGTTTCAGGGCGTCGGTAATTATCCGGCGCTGGTCAGCAGCAGCGGAGCTGGCCAGGAGAGTCTCCCAATACGACTCCGCCGTGGTTGGGGATGGAGAGCGTGGGAAGGTAGGGCTTAAGACGAGGACGAGAAGTCTCCCGGTTTCCTGCACAGCTTAAGCAGGAGACGAACTTATAGGGGAGCGGATATGAAGGGCAATAGGGGTGAGAGCAGTACAGGTCTGGTGTCGGCACCAGTGGGAGGCCTGTGTTAGGGTTAGCGAGGGAGCCGGCGGTGCGTAAAAGCGCCGGGTTTCTCGGAAGTGGGTAAGCTGGTTGAGGCCTGTGTGTCCATGCTTCAACCAGCACTCTCGCCATAACTCGACCCTCTTTCTCTTTCCTCCTCGCGCTCTCTTCGCTCCCGCCGTACTTTCATTCGCTGCTGTGCTCATCGCTCGCACTGCCGCTTACGCCGACGCACCTCAACTCAGGAAGAAGTAGCGCTCGTAAATATTCCCAGATATCCTACCGGCTAAGCTTGACCATGTTACCGGATCTGAAACTCCAAAGAGCCCCGAGCCCATCCCGTGCCGTTACGACATAATGCAGTGCTGTTCAGGCTGCAGAAAGCCCCTAGTAAAACGCGAGACCAAAGGATGAGGAAGGACGTCCTACGTGCAGACAGTGGACGCTCGCTGAGCAGCTGCAGGCAGCAGCTGCCAATGGTCTGGGTGTCCAACGTACTACGAAAGTGCGCCCGCAGCTTTAGCCTTACGGGCAATTGGGCCACGGGCTGCCGCTGCTGCCAGCCATTGCAAACTGCCGCCGACTTACGTGCCAGTTGCAGGTAGCTGCCACCAATGAGCCTGGACGGAGCCGTCGAGCGAGGCTTGGTTCAGCGCGAGCACTGCGACGTTCGTTGAGAACACTGGCGGGTGCACGAGGCGAAGTCGCGAGAGCGCTGTATTTGTCGAAGAAAAAGAAGCACGCACAAGGCGAGAACAGCAGAAAATATGCCTTTTTTTTTGGTTTTAAAGAGCGCAACCACACAAGCAAGTTGTTCATATACTATAGCAGCTTGATTTCTGGCCCCAGTGAAAGTGCTTTTCTAGCGTCACTTTTTCTAATGTCTTGCTGGTGTGCATATGGTTTTGTTGGTTGGCCTCAAATAAAGATGGCACACAACCACTACTGAGCAGTGGCCAAGACACAGGCGGTGAATTGCTGGAAAGAATAGCGTTTAACGGGCAAAAAGGAGCAGTAACAGGGTATAGGCTGACAGACCGCGCGCCGCAACGACAGTGGACCTGTTACCTAGGAGATCAAAGACGGGGCAATGGTTTTATGTGCAAATTCGATCACAACACATCTAATGTTGGAAGTTCGCACTGTCTGAGAGTGGGGAGGCGAAAGAAAAGAAAAACTTCAGAATAAGAGTCGCGGTCTTTATAGAAGGGTATTTTGCAGAGCGCACTCTCATGTTGCTTCGACCAATAAAAGAAGGAAAATGGAAAGAATTACCACAGTGGACAGAGGCAGACCTAGCTCATGAAACGAAATTTGTAATAGGCGGCTCCTAAAAAAACAGAAGCGGGGGCAGAACATCAGAGAGTGATCTAACGTCTCAGGTTCGGCACAAAATGGGCACAGTAGGGAAACCACCAGAGCAGTCTGTGAGGGTAGAAATTTAGCTGGGGAACCCGGCAACGCAAACGCATGAAAGAGACCTCCAGTCTGTGCGAGCGATTAGTGTTTGCTACTCCAAGGATGCAGAAGATGCTGATATCTGGGAGATTACGTAAGAGCCGTGGCAGCAAATTCCTGAAATAATGTGTAGCTGCGAAATCTTACCGCAGCTGCAAATGCACAGGTTGGCAGGGACGCAGTAATTGGGCCGCACAAAGAGGGCCTTGATAAAGAATCTGCAACCTCATTTAAGTGAAGGCCTATGTGCCCCTGTACCCAATGCAGCCATACCGAAATTAGACGGAGCGGGATTAGAAACTCGCGAGACGTAATGCCAGAGACTCAGTGGGTGTGGGTAGGCTTATAGTGGTCTCTTTAAAGTAGCTTCTTCGTTCTCGACCTCCAAGAATATATAATTGATGTACCAGATGTAGTAACGAATATTGCCCTTCGAGGAGTCAGCTAGAGTCAATGCAATTCAAATAATCAAGCTTGTCTTAGTAATATTTTTTGTGGGGCGCAAGCTTCCCGCAATTTAAAATATGCGCCCAGGCCTTGTTACAGAATCATGGAGAAATGAATTCCTGCAAAAATCCAACTCCCCCATTATGCGCCTGAGTTGTGCTCTAGGTTACTAGCAGCTCATGATGTCCAGCGGATAAAAATTAGGATATCTGCATAGCAATTAAGTTTAGATGCCTGCTCTCGACTCTTTTTTTTAGTTCAGCAGATTGCTTAGTAAGGATTCTATTTAATTGCGGTGAAAGGCTATAGGACGTTAGTTTTTTATTTGTACAATAAAACTCGTTAATCCCGACTTCATAAGGAAAAAACGCGTTAATTATCCAGGAATTTGTCCACATCAAAACCGTTCAAACCATGGTAAATTTGCGAGAAACTTGGCAGTGGTCGTCAGTATTTGAGATAACTGAGTGACAACAAAAATTTTTCAAACTTCCTTCTAATGTGTTACTCTGCGCACTGCGCGTAAAATCTATGACTTACAGCGTCGCGGCCAACGCTCCGTTGTTTAATGCAAATATTCGTTTCGTACGAATATTTGCTAATGTTACGAGTAATGACACAAACATTCGGTTCCCATTCGGCTCGTTTTCATGACTTTTCGAATCGCTCATTAACTACACTGTTTGCAGTAGTGCTACCGCCAAACCGTGATTCGGAGCATTTTTTTAAGCATAAAAAAACGCATTTTGCAAGACTTTACAGCAATAGTATCGGCATTTTGTAGCACTTTGGAGTGGCTGTGCGCCATTTCGAGACATGGCTTGCCCCTCATGCAGCAAATATTTCTTCAGATAATTACGCTGCAACGTAAATGACTCCTAGCTTAAGTTTACCTGCCTCAACTGTTAATGCATGGGACCATTTTTGAGGCGCACTGCGCTGTAAACATGAATCAAACCAAATCTGCGTTTAAATAGCAGGCGTCGCCTTCAAAACACCTCGTGTGCGAGCGTCTACTCCGTCAGTGTGGAGCAGGCTGTGTTAAATTACCTATTTCACTTACTTCGCTGATCCATGGAGCGTAATTGATATGTCTTCCTTCTTTTTAACTGCTATTTTTAAATGAGTTTGTTGGTCACATGCCTCCTAAAGACCAAAAGATAGTAAGAAAAACACCACTTTGCGCCTTCCCGAGCGCCACGTAGCGTCTCGTTTGCTTCGGTCAGTCGTGTGATAATAGACACTTTTAGCATAACATGTACCACGTTACCGTTACCAGTACCAGAGTTCCGGGAGCTCGCGCGCAGCCAATGCGCATGCTCAAATCGCCTTGACGGCACCAGATGTCGCCAGGAGCTCGGCAGCTGCACGTGAACCGGCAGCATCGAGACCAATCAGCGCGTGCTCACCCGTGGTGGGCGATCTCCCGGTAGTCCGGTAACGGTATCGGTAAGCTAAATTCGTCTAGTGACGAGGCTGCCGCACTCCGTATTACTATCGTCGCTGCTCGCTCCTGCTGCTAAACTGTGTTTGGCACGGTATAAGATTTTTTACTGTCGCCGTTTTATGCTACAGAAGCTACTTTTACCTGTTCCCCTAAAGCCTACAGGCCGCTCTCGCCCTACCTGATCTACATGTGTTCGCGCCGCCACCCAGTTAGAGCGCATGCTTAGCCTCATTCTCGCTGCATTCTTTCGGTGTGATTGCCGCGGTGCGTTGCAACAGACTGCAGTGTGGTACACCAACATGGAACTGCGATGGAACAGAGTTCAAGTGCCGAGCCACCGATAGCGCTGACGAGGACGCATTGTTCCTCAGTGACACAACTGCACCCACTGAACGCGGCGCATAGGTGAGCGACGACCCGCCGGCGCAACAGGCAACGATAGCGAGGCCATAATAACCACCCCATGGTCTGCGACGATGTTTACATGAGGTGCTACTGCTCTTACATGCCTGAAAAAGGCCTCTGACAAAACATAGAAAGCGGTAGGCTGCTCCGACTGAGATCAATGAGAACAGGGGCCGCGGGATCCAAAATAATAATAAAATAAAATAAATAAAATATATAAAATAAATAAAATATATAAAATAAATAAATAAAATAAATAAAATACAATAAAATAAAATTGTATCACTCTTTATTCTACTCCAGGTTATGTTATGGCACAACGACATATTCTAACTACAACAGGTTATTGGTCCTACAAAAAAGAATGTTAAGAATGTGCGAAAACTTCCATGGAAACATCAGAAACTTACCCACACAACTACTTTTCACAAAATATTCTATGCTCCGGGCCGACCAGGTGTACTATTTCAAGTTACTTCTATGGATTCATAAATACAAACTCTACCTAAGCAGCACTGGCCGATGGCCTTTCATTGGACACGTCTTGGAGTCCTCTTGGTGGCCATCATACTTGGCCAGCACCCTGTTTCCTTGATAGGAAATAACTTGGACACCGTGCTGAATGCAATTAAATAGGACTACCATTGGTCATATTGCTTGGCAACTCTTTGGCCACCGTGCACGATCCGTTCTGAATTCGCTGAATATTCGTATAACCACGGTGTCGAACCGGCATTTTTTCGGGTTCGGTTCGGGTTCGGGTTCACGCCTTTCGGGTTCAGTTCCGGGTTCGGCTCCAGAAGGCCATTCCGTTCCGGTTCGAGCCGGTTCGGACCGTCTCGAACCGGTTCAATCTGGTTCAAACGGGTTCAGGACAAAAAAAAATTAGAACGCGGATGGGTTTCAGTCAACCTTGCCATGCGTTTTCTTTGTTCTTGCACATCGCAATACAAAATAAAAAAATGCAAAGATTTGTTTACGAGAACATAAAACTGGGCTAGTTGGTAAGGATTCCCAAGCAGCGCAGGTAATCGGCCCAGTATTGGAAATGGATGGTTTCACTCTGGTCCTTATTTGTAGGAGACCGGTCTTTGCCGATACGTTTGCAATATTGGGCCGGTTAACTGCGCTGCTTGGGTTCATGCTTAAGCAGCGCAGTAAACAAGAAGAAAGGAAGTCTGGAGACGACACAGACAGTGACTAACAACTGGTTATTACATTGTCGGAAAAGTATATGAAGGCGCAGGGAACAATCCAAATAACAGAAGAGCAAAGATCAAAACTAAAAAACCGTACTGCGCATGCACATCATAGTCGAGTCATGACATCTTTTTCAACGAAATTCAAAGGCTATATTCCATAGCAGACGGCACTCCCCTATATCCTGGACCTCACACAGTTGTCTCGAAAGCCTAACTCCTTATCTAAGAAATTGAAGGATGGTGAAGCAACACGCTCATCTGCTTCCTTCCTGATCATAAAGGCCTCCACCATCTCCCTACAAATTCGATCAGGGTGATTAAACCGGTGACTTGTCTTTCTAAGTGGAAAGCAATGGGCATTTGTTCGAACATCAAAGATGGGTGAAAAAGTAGCGGTGTCGTAAACTTGGCTTTGCATTGCAGCGAGTGCAACGATTGCTTCCCACAGTAGATAAGACAAGTGTCCTGTTTAATAACCCTGTTTGCATTTTTAGGGAGTTGGTCGAGGCCAATCGGATCAGGAAGGAAGCAGATGAGTGTGTTGCTTCACCATCTATCAATTTGGTAGATAAGGAGTCAGGCTTTCTTGGCATTGTGTGAGGTCCAGGAGATTGGAAAGTGCCGTCTACTCTGAAAGATACTCTTCGAATTTCGTTGAAAAATACGTCACGACTCGACTGTAAAGTGCCTGCGCAGCATGGTTTTTAAGTTTTAACCTTTGTTTTTTTGGGTTGTTCCCTGTGTCCTGCGCCTTCATATATCTTTCCCAGAATAAAATAACCAGTTGTTAGTCAGCGCTCGTGTCATCTCCCGCCTTTATTTTGTCGTGTTTACTGCGCTACTTGAGCATGAAAAAATTGTTTGTGAGATGTTCTCACTTTACCCATTTCATTAATTGTCCACAGCAAAAAGACGAATTTAGGCATGAACCGCAAAATGAAATGAACTCCAAATTAATAAAAATCGGCTATGTATATACGCTATAATCCACCTTATGAGGTGTGATGCTAAAAGCTGGTGGATTTTGCATCTACAAGACCCTCCTGCTTGAGCAGGTCTCCCCTGAAGCTTGAGTCCGTTGGGACTTCCTCGTACGCAGTGTACTTACGGGGCCCCAAAATTGCCGCCACACGCGCCCTCTAGGTTCCCGCGCACTACTGAGAAACGAAACTGTCATGTATCGGCACGTATACATATAGACCTTTCCGTCACCCCGAAACCGACTTGCGGCTCAGTGGCTATGGTGCTCGGCTGCTGAGCCAAAAGACGCGGGTTCGATCCCGGCCGCGGCGGCTAGAATTTCTTTGGAGGAGAAATTCTAGAGGCCCGTGTACTGTGCGAGGTCAGTGCACGTTAAAGAACCCCAGGTGGTCGAAATTTCCGGAGCCCTTCACTACGGCGTCTCTCATAGCCTTAGTCGCTTTGGGACGTTAAACCCCATTAACCAAACCAAACCAAACCGAAACCGACTTGCCAGTCCCCCCCCCCCCCCCCCAACTTTACTACATGGTAAGAAAATGTTCGAGAATTTCTCCACCACCCATCCCGCATCCAACGAGAGCCTTGTGGGAGCACTGGCTCTCCCTAACATCCAGAACTTACCAAACATATTTTATTTAAATCACCTATTCGACATCGCCTTTGTGACTCATGTTATATATCCCAAGCCCCTATAGCTCAGTATCTTCAAAAACTCAGCTAATCCTCACTATAGTAAAGTAAGAAATTTTCTTTGTGATAGAATGTTTGAGACTTTTCCTGGGGCGCTATCAAAGGCAACCTTTGCGTCAGTAGAATTTTTTGCGCCGTTCATAGCGTAAAAAAGAATGGTTAATCTGGCATGCACCATTTTTCCACACACTTGTTCCAGCCATTTATTTTAAAACTACAAACAACCCCTTTCTGGCGGATGTGCTTAAAAGGTGACTAAGTGCTCGCCTGTCTTTTCTGGACGTGCTCGCGAGTGCTTATTCATTCGATTTTCTCACTCTTCGATTTTACTTACCTGTACGGCCTCTCGACAAGCCAGATGACAAATGTTGTTATCGGTCATTACTTCCTCTACCTATACATCTACAGCCATACCTAGACTTTCTTGACACTAGTGTGTTAAAGTGTATAAAAGCGAAGTCAGCGGATGTACAGTGCAGCCCACTTTAATGGCTGCAGATATAACGAACGCTCGCTTATTACGAGCGGTTGTGAATATGCATAAGGGCAACGGAAATTCGTCGCATATACAGCGAACAACTCGGGCTACACCACTTGGTTATAGCGAACGAGATGGCGTGGTGAACTACACCGAGGTTGTAGAGGTCGTTCTTCTGCTAAGCACGCAGATGAAATAGCGCCTCTCAACATTAGCAACCCCGGTGGCTCAGTGGTTATGGTGCTCGACTGCTGACCCGAAAGACGCGGGTTCGATCCCGGCCGCGGCGGTTGAATTTCTATGGGGGCGAAATTCTAGACGCCCGTGTACTGTGCGATGTCAGTGCACGTTTAAGAACCCCATGTGGTCGAAATTTCCGGAGCGGTTCACTACGGCGTCTCTCATAGCCTGAGTCGCTTTGGGACGTTAAACCCCTTAAACCAAACCAAGCCTCTCAACCTTCACGAAACCGTCCGGACAGAACATGTCAACCCAGAAATGGAATTAAAAGGCGGCACTGCTGTGAGCAGCGCTAACCGGAAAGTCCGGCATCCGGTAACACTATAATCGCTAAAGTGAACACGGTAATGATGTGCTATAATTCTCTATTGTAATAGTAAGTAACCGCCGGCCAAACCCGCGTCGATGACCAAAGAGGGCAATCATTGCCTACGCGTTCGCCGGCTCGGCAAAGCATCCCGAGTAGAAGAAGCGCGGTGCGCGTGAGAAAGAGGCATCGTCAAAAGCGAAGTTACTGGCCATGGTCGCGGATCAACTAACAGCAGCGATTAGATAATTCTGAAATCCTTGCTGGCCATGCCAGTCACGTGGTATGCATAGCCTGCCCAGTCGTCTCCATCTTTTGCGCCGCTACCATGTGCAGGCATTGTCATATAGCGGACAGTGCAACGGATGCATTCTGCGCCACACGCGCTGCGCTACATCGTCGCTGCATCAGCCCAGGAACGGCAGAAGAAGCTCGAGAACACGCGTGACCAGATGCTTGCAGATTTCTAGCAACACTTCGTTGATCCATAGCCGACCGGATGTTTCCTCGGATAACTACGTTCCTGCGGACCACAAAACCGCAGAAGCGCCTGCTCTGACGGAGACGTTGCACACCAAGTGCGAGCTCTCCCTACTGCCAGGAATCTCATTTATATGGCCGACCTGCCAACCGTTGCCGCGCACACTTCATCCATGTTTAGTTATACCCCCTCCCTGAATTTGATAGTTGGCAGCAAGGTCTCGACGAGAATTAATTGACCGCCCTAGATAGCCTGGAAAGAGCCTCGACAGGCTCTGCTTTGCACAAGCAGGCACGCATAACTCAGCTTAATAAGAAATAAATGCCACTTTTAGCGGCCTTAGTATTTTTGGCTGTTGTACGAAGAATCCACTTGCTACAAACGTCAGATATAACGAATAGAACCCGCGTGACCGTCAGGTTCTTTATAAGTGGACCCGACTGTAGTTTCAATTGGCCACAAAAACCTTTTTCACCCTTCAGACATGGACCTTAAATATTAGGACGTACCTTCGCGCCAAAGGGGCGTTTGTGCCGTGGTCAGTGCATTTCTACCTGTGCGAGCAACAAGAAACAATTTCAGCAATAAAATCATATTTTCGTCGTGATGCTGTATTCTCTTAGGACATACTTAAAGAGTCTCTTAAAAAACCCGTCGACATCATACATTTCACTATAACATTTATGTCTGCGATGAAAAAAACCAGAATTCCGTGCGAACTCTTCGTGTTCATAGGACACAGAACCGCCGTGGTCCACGAGGTCACTATTCAGACAACAGTGCACTTTAACGCAGGAGGAATATGCTGCGCAAGTTCAACCTCCTGACTGCATGGTTCCCCTTTCATGGCGTGTGCACCGTCTGGAATTTTCATGTGCGGGCGGAGGCAGGGAGTTATGGTGGCTTGAGGCCTTATGCCGAGATCACTGAATTCGACGCGGTCAAGTAAGGCATGAGGAGGGTCAGAGAGGTTCCAAATATTCAATGTAAAAACCATAAAAAGAAGCCTACAAGATAGCCGAATAGCCTAAAGCATCTGTAAACAGAGTTTTTTGTTGCGCCGCCGTACGAATCCCGCTCGGAGTCAGAGGTTAGACTATGCATACTCTTTTAGTTGTTCTTTTTACTGCGTCGGCAGTATAGCCTGATTTCCCAAAAATAACCGCGCAGCGTGCGTGCAGCCGTCATCCTTGATGCACACTCCGGTGGACGACACATCAGGGCATTCACTGGTAAAAATGCACCTTCAAAAACTTTCACCCATCTCACTACCCCCCATCACCCACCTGTACCCGATATAGCCGAGGCAGATTGTTGTGAATGCTCAACGTATTCAGTCGCCCAAGCGTTCTACGAAAAAAACGCTAACAATCATAAGCCTGTCGTGTCAGACACTAAGAACGGGAAGTAACTGCTAGAAGTAGATATAAGTCGCCAGACAGAGAATTCAAGATCTCCCTTACAAAAATGCTTCTTGAGACAGTGTTGAAGTTCTCATGAGCAGACTCAACATGCCATGTTGAATTTTTGTTGTGACCAGGATGGGCTAGTGTTGGTGAATTGTTGAGGCCGAGTTGAAACTCATTGGAAAAGTGGCCACTGTGCTAGAGTTGAGCATTCTCAATGAAATTTCTGCTTTGCGTTCATGTTGAATTCATGTTGGAATTACGGGAGTGAATCAACACGCCATTCTGAATCTTGGCTGGGGTAAAAAAGCAAAAAATCCTGGGAATGCATTCGTATTGCGCCAGATGGACCGACTACCAATGCAATTTTCGGCGGTATATTCATATTGCTGCGAATTCTCGTTAACGTGAAGCCATCACCCCCTGTGACGTAGCGCTCCACACATACGCACAAACACGTATGTATATAAATATATATATACATACACATCCATACAGATCCTAACATCCATCAGATAAAGAGCATGGGACAGTACTGCACACGAGGCTATAGAAAGAACTGACAGAGTTCATCTTGATCTTTAGTACAACCTCGGCTTCGCCCTTATATAGTCCTACTCAGGGGTGTCCGGACCTGCGCAGGTTATGGCCTGCTGATCAGCAAAGTTATGTCAGTTATTACTCTTAATATTTATTTATTTTATGTGTAGTAGAAGTAATGAAGTTCATAGGCAACGGTCTATTATTTGACGACCTTGATTTATTCGTTAACAACTTAATTAAAGCATTAATTAAGCGCCCTTTTTTATGAGAGCACATACGAATCCTCCAAAGTAGGTATGCCTGAATGAGCATAGTGCACTTTTTTCTATGTAAGAAAATGACTTTGCGCGGTTTATGAGAGTTTTAACGGGTGCTGCATGCGTTCTTAATATGTGTAATGTGATCAGGTTCTGTTTACACGATGGATGTCGAAATGATTTCATTTAGTTAGGCTTAGAAACGGCTGCCTTGAGATGATTCAACTTAAATCCAACAGAAATTGCTCAACAGTAAATCTCTTGACTACGCTCAACAAAAATTCCGTGTAGCAGGTGTTGAGTAGGCTCAACATACATTGAGTTCATGTTGGTTTCCAGTTGATTCAACAGGAGCTCAACAAGGCGTCAACTGAAGCTCAAAAGTCATTTTTGTAAGGGCTAGCAGTACGAGAACAGCGCATGGAGCCGCGCGCTGGCGATTGGCAGCAATATTTTCTTAGAAGCAGAGAGATTTCAGTGAATCGGCATAACGAAATCACTTCATCGCAGTTACATTTTATCGCAGTAGCATCTTTCTGAGCGTAATCACTTTCTCATGCCAGCAAGCGCATGTATTTCCGCACTGCCCTTTTGTGTAATCGGTAATTAATTTTTTTCTTATTAGTACATCTCCACCGCTGCCAAGAACCCGCCTTTCGTTGCTTATTTCCGTCGCGCGCAAAGAAGAATATGCGGATGCCAAAAAAAAAGAAGCTGCGCAAATGTATACATCCTTGTTTTGGTAATACTAGTAGTAATATCTCGGGTTTAACGTGTCGAGTACACATTGGGGCTATATGACAGGCGGTGTAGTGGAGGGCTCCATATTAACGGAGACCAGCTGGGGATTTTGGACGCGCGACAGAGCACGCTTGTTTTTGTATTTTTGGAATTAGCAGCCGAGCTGCACAGCCATTGAGCCATTTTTTTTTCTTTATTGCTCTACAGGCTCATCGTGACGGGTTTTCTTTAGAACTTGCTGTCTAAGACAATGAGCGCATACAAAAGTAAATGTTCCACTACCCACTTCGGTAGCTCAGTGGTTAGGGCACTCGGTTACTTATTCGGCGTACCCGGGTTCGAACTCGGCCCCGGTGGCCACGTTAGTATGGAGGCGAAACGTAAAAGCCACCGTGTGCTGCGCGATGTCAGTGCACGTTAAAGGGCAACTGCGCCACTTTTTGAGAATCTCGCGATACTCAAGGTTTCAAATCTATATAGGCTGTAGGTAAAGCATGCTAAGTTTTTTTGCACTACCATTCAAAATAGTGACTTAATCGACGATTAAATTTTGCACTTCTCCCCAAAGCAACAACGGAGTGCGGGGAAGTTCAGTGTGATGTCACAGAATGTATGATTTCAAATTACTGCTGCCGTCAGCCACGCCCTGCCATGCCTCGTTGGACGCTGCCAAACAACGTTTCGGCGGGCTTTGACTTCGATGGCATTGGTTTTTTTCCTTCAAAGCAGGCGTTTATGCGTTGGAAATGTACGGATACTTTCGATGACGTCATCATGTGTCCCCCACTTAGCGTTGTGCGCTGCGGAGAAGCTTTAAGGTCGTCGCATTTTTAATTGGTGATTACGTCACCGTTTCAAATGCTAGGCCAAAAGGACTTCGCATACTTTACCTGGAAGTTTCATACATTCGAGCCTTTTAAGCTCGTCGATTTCTTAAACTAATGCAGTTGCCCTTTAAGGATCCCCAGCTAGTAGAAATTATTCCGGAGCCCACCCCTACTGCGCCTGTTTCTCTTTTTTCTTTCACTTCCACCTTCCTCCCTCTCTTACGGCGCGGTTCAGGTGTCCATCAAGAAGTGAGACAGACTGCACCAATTCCTTTCCTCAAAAACCACCATCGCAACATTGTTGGGTCCTCGCGTTAATATTTTGTCTATTTGTGCGATATGACGCAAATACAATGCAGGCATTCTCAATCGGTACTAAAATGACTATAGACACCCAGTTTTATTGCGTGTTTTCTCCTTTCAAATCACGCCATAGATATCAGAATACATGGATCACTGTGTGGTATTCGCCTACGTCCACTAAATAATTTAGAACATATTTTTTTCTCCCATGCTGCTTCGGTTTCATCAACCGAATGGTGGCTGTGACGTGAGTTCAACATTAGGTCACGTGAGGCACGGGAAAACTAATACAAACGCTGATACGTTATTTTGGCTCACTGTAGCACTTAAATCAGCCTACTTCAAGACCTATAATTAGAACGAACGACGTATCAGCAGTTATATTGCCGTTTTATAGCACCTCCTGCGGCCTAATTTCCACTACACGTCACAGCCATCGTTTTGTTGGTGAAACCAAAACAAGGTCAAGAAGAAATTCAAATATAAATCATTTATTATGTGTTGGTGAATACCACGCGGTGCTCCATGTACACCAACATCTAACGCATCGTTTGAAAGAAGAAAGCACGCAAGCAAAAGTTTGGTGTCTATAGTACATTATTGAGTTAGAGCAGCCCTAACATTTTGATTAAAGATTTCCGCAAATATGTAAAAGGGAGGAGTAATAACTCAAGATTTCATATAGACCTGACGTACAAGTGTTTAAAATTGGCGGTAGTACATTACAGAAGCGTTAATTAGGCTTTTTCCCAGGCACCAGACCTCCTGTAAGTTTGCTGTCGCATATACTGGGTACCATTTTCGCACTTCCCAGCGGCGACAGCTACGGGTGTGTAAATCTATGCGATAGATCATCTCATCTTGTCGGAAAGCAAGACGTATGCCGGGATGCAAAAAAGTGGGGCTGAACCGGGTCCCGAACCGGTTCGGAACGGTTCCTTTGAGTCGTTCCGGTTCGGGTTCAGTTCCAAGATGGCGAAAAAAATATGGGTTCGGTTCGGTTCCGGTTCCGGGCGAAAATTCGGGTTCGGTTCCGGTTTCGGGTTCGGGTTAAGTTCCGCTTCGACACCCTGCGTATAACACACCCCGACTAAAAAAAAATTCATGGGGCACTTTGACGATCTAAAGAGCGTGAGGTGAAAGGCTTTCCGTGACTGACTAGTCATGATTGTTTAATGACTAACCAGTTAAGACTAATTATGACTTGTTAATGCCTATAGTTATTACTAATTAGTTTACTAATTGCCACTAATTAGTCGATGACTGGTTAATGACTAATTAGTCATGACTAATTATATGGCTGATGGCATATATGGTTAATGACTAGTTAGTCATGACTGGTGACTTGTAATGACTCGTCTTGGCCGGCAGTATGAGCTATTAAATGCTTTCGCCTTAATATTAATGTATGCTATGAGGGCCTGCGCCTGTCTGCATCGTTTTTATTTCGTCGCCACTTTCGCGCACGTCATTCCGGCGCATGCTTCGTGTTGGTCGGACGGACTCGTGGCCTGCGAGAACGCCGATGAAAGAAATAGTTCTAAAAAAATTCAGTCGTAATGTGGAAACCATCTGTATCTGAGCGAATATTGCAAGTAAATAAAACATCCACTTCTTTTCCACAGATAATTGCAATCTGTACATGTGAACTTGGCCTAAAAAAGTTTGTTGTCAGCATGATTTTGTATTCGTCCGCCGGGTGCGCCGCACTTGATACTTCTGTCATCGCGGTACACCGGAATGCGCAGTGCCGTCTCTGCAGCTGCTTCGTTGTCGCCTGTGTGATCTGCGAAGTTTTGCGACAACGTTTTGCGACATTCCTTTTGGGGTATTTGAGCTGAACGTGTCTCTGGCGATTGAAACATCCCGGATCACCATTTCGGGATAGATCTTCTTGTCTTCTGGAGTTGATAAAGGTAAGCCTAAAATTTTTCCTAGTGCAAGTACGCCATGTGTCTATTATTTTAAGCCTGGGGACAGTTCGAAGCTGCACCCAACTTATTTTTCATTCTCCTGGGCTGGCGGAGGTTTGCAATCGCCACTGTGCAGTTGGCGGGAATGAATTGCCATTCGAAATTTAAAGCACTCTTGAAAGAAAAAAAAACGTGGTTGTGGCGTGATCACAAGTTCTGTAGCACTTGCAGGTCGGTGGTCGCACAGTGATTTACGGGTAACGTTGCCGTGGCATAAAAAGATATCCTTAAAAAAAATTACGTGTGCTGTAGTGTGAAAAATGTTTTCAGATTAACACCAGCGCTTGAAATAAGAAAACGAGGTATAAAGAACTATTAATTAATATCACCCTGTGTGCCAGTGAACAAATTGAAAGCTGGGCCTGCGCATTGGCTTTCTGGGCCTCTGCATTTACACTCCGGACTCGGAACACGTGCTTTTCGGACAGGCGCGCCGGACTACACGTGCTTTGCGGACGTAGGCGCGCATGTACTTTCATTCATTCTTTCTCCAAGTACATGCAATACGCGCCATCACTTCCCCCATATTTATGTGCCAGATTAAAAAAAAAAATCTTGCTATTGGCCCATTCGAGGGCAAACATCGCTGGCAAAAATGACGTTGTTGTCTGCGTTCTTTAAGACTAATAGAAGCATCTGTTATTGTATCCCGTGTTCTCTTAATTGCTTTGTGATGCAAGTGGAAACAGGTATGCACCAAATGGCTATGTTATTGAAAACGAGTAAACATACATTTACAGTTCTTGTTATACCCGTGCCACACATTCGAATGAAATGCCACTGAGTGCTTAAGTTTTAGCGCCATTCCCGCGGTGCCACACGCATAAATATAATGGCATTAGCATTACTGCCATTTGCAGCCTACTGATGAGTACACCACAATTCATTCGCCCGAGCTGTGTGTACTCTTGTCCCTATTACACTCGCAAAAAGCACGTGATTTTGTAGTAACAATTCAACTTTCTAACCAGTAGCAAATAGTTAACTTAGTAGCAAATGTTTAATGGTTAATGAAGTAGCAAATGGTCAACTTTCAGTCAAATTAGACATACCTCTTCTGCATTTTTAATGGGAAGGGTGCCATTTTTACCAGCACTTCTGACAGATATCTCAGCTTGTATGCTGAGGTGCGAGTTTATGGCTGTTTGATTTGTCAAACAACAACAGCAGAATAATTTTTATATTGCATTTCAGCAACATTCCCAAAATCACTCATCAGTGTTTATATTCGGGTAAAATTTTTGACTGCCTTGCAAGCGTTTACTATCATTGTGACTTGTGTAAATTTATATTAAATGTGGACATGTAGCAGCAAATCTGAAAATAGCATTAGGAAACTTAAGGCCCTAAGCATTTACTGCTGCTGCTTCTGTACGTATGGCATGGATATTAAAATAGGGCCAGCGATGTAGGAAAACAGAATAAAACTGATTGCATATTGGGGGGTGCAGAAATTAGCAGTCAGCTTCTGTGCGAAGCAAAAACACCTCACTGTGGTGGTATTGCTCTCCCTGCAGCTAGAAGTTTGGAGCCGCGCTAGAGATTTCCGCTGTGAGCCTCATGCACATGCACTTCCCATGGCATGGGGACAGTCCGTCTCCCCTTACCTCCTAGCCTTGGCTGCAGAGCCACTGAATGCTGCACAGCTTTGTTTTATCCCCCGTTGCGAAGCAGTAGCTTGGGTGAACTGTGCTTAATACCTTAATTGCATTAGCTGCATAAAGCAGGAACGTAAAGGAGACTCAGCATTTCTCAGACTGTGGAACTCTTCACTGATGTACCTAATTTCTTCCCCAAAAACCAGTGCCCATGGTGAAGGACTTTTCTGGTGCAAGGAAGCTGGCTTTCAGATTTCTGTAACTCTATTGCCTTGTCAGTCTTGCTGAAATGTTTTAATGCCAGAAGGATGTCAACACTGACCTGGCCATCTCTTGGTCAGAACGTGGTATGTTGTACACTATCTGAAGTGCAGAGTGTGCGTTATAATTGTGAGAATTGTGCGTTATAATTTTTTGTGGCACTTTTGTTTCCAGGATGAATCTCGATAACTGGAAGCCAGCTCCTCCTGAAAGGTGAATTTCGAGATTCAGTAGTTGTGCATAGCAGCTAGCTAATCGCATATAGCTAGTGTCGAGAAGCAATATGATTAGGTGTTCTGATGCAGAACTGTCACGGAAAAGGCAAAGGAGGGAAATTAATGCAGAAGCTGAAGCAAGCATATCTCGTATTGATAAGTTTGCCAACAACGGTCCTGCTAGCAAATCTCATGTACAGCCAGAAGAGCACACAGAGGCAGCTCAAATTCTAGTATCAGAAGGTGTGTTCAATGAACTGCGGAACTTTCAAGATCCGGCACATAGTCCAGGTGAGAGTTTGTCCTCATCTGATGATAACGGGGTAGCTGTCGACACTGACAGTCAACCTGAAGAGGTAGCTGTCGACGCTGACAGTCAACCTGAAGAGGTAGCTGTCGACGCTGACAGTCAACCTGAAGATATTGTCTCTTCTCTGAGGAGGTGGGCTGTAGAGAACTACATAATGCATGCAAGCATTGACAGCCTGCTGCAAATTCTAAAACCTAAATTGCCACAGTTGCCAGGCTCTGCACGGTCACTTCTTGCCACGCCATCCGTTGTAGACATAGATCGTTTGAACAATGGGCAGTACTTTCATTTCGGCTTGAAAAGGAGCATATCCACTCTACTCGACGGAATGCAGCTACTACCGATTGTTGCTTGCCAAATCAGCTTTAATGTTGATGGCCTTCCACTGTTCAAAATCAGTGGAAAGGAGTTTTGGTGCATTCTTGTGGAGTTGCATCATCCGCTACACCGCAGGGATGACAGCGTTTGTTTGGTTGGGGCATTTTGTGGCGCCAGTAAGCCTCTGCTGAATGAATTTGTCCAGCCATTCGTGGAGGAACTGTCCGAGATCCTCAGCACAGGAATATGGCACAGCAGCATGCACTATAATGTCTCGCTGAGAGCATTTATATGTGATGCCGCTGCCAGAGCATTTCTGAAGGCAACTAAAGCTCACAATGCTAGGTCAGGGTGTGAGAAGTGCACGTCGGAGGGTGTTTTCCGTGGGCGCATGACGTTTCCAAACACTAGGGCACCTCGTCGTACTGACTCTGCCTTTGCGCAGCAGGAAGACGAAGACCACCACAAAGGCCACTCTCCTTTTGTGGCACTTGAAGTGGGAATAGTGACAGCTTTTCCGCATGATTATATGCATCTTGTATGTTTAGGTGTCACAAGAAGACTGATGCTAAAATGGCTGAAAGGAGACCTGTCTGTGCGATTGAATTCAGCTCGCGTGGGTAGGTTATCTGCTAATCTTCATGCACTGAGGTGTGAAATACCAAAAGACTTCCCCAGAAAATGTCGAGGTGTAGATGAAGTTAACCGGTGGAAAGCTACAGAATTTCGTTTTTTTTTGTTCTCTATGCTGGCCCACTTGTACTGAAAGACATTCTGCCTGCAGAGCTGTATGAGCACTTTTTGACCCTTCATGTAGCGGTGGCTCTCCTCGTGTGTCCCTCTCTACGGTGTCATACTCAGTATGCAGAACAGTTAAGGCACTATTTTGTGGAATGTGGCATCTCACTGTATGGCACTGAGCTTCCTGTGTACAGTATTCACAACCTGGTCTGTTTGCCTAGCGATAGCCTGCAATTTGGTCTACTGGACACATTTAATTCCTTCCCTTTTGAAAATTACCTGCAAAAGGTAAAGCGACTTGTGCGGACAGGCAGAAAGCCTCTTGAACAGCTCGCCAAAAGGGTTGAGGAAATTCAGAGCCTCTCCCATACAAAGTTGCCAGCAGCCATCACAACCAAAACTTGCCGAATAGTTCTGTCATCTTGTCATTCTGATGGTCCGACTTGTGAAATTCAGTGTCAAGCACAGTTCCGAAAGGCAAGCTTTGCTAATTCAGATTTAACGACTGCAGGGCCTGACAGATTTGCACTTTTGAAAGATGGTCGTATCATAGGCATCTGTAACTTTTTGCAGTGTGAATCTGAGGTTATTGTTATAGGTCAAGAGCTTGAGCGTGTTGAAAGCCTGTACAACCATCCATGCAATTCTTCCACCGTTTCTTGTTATGCTGGTCGTGGGCTTTGTCAGCAGCTCTTGCCTTATGCGTCTTCTGACATAGCCTGCAAGGGTATGGTCCTCACATTTGGAAAGAGGCTAGCTTTCTTTCCACTTTTTCTTATGTTTTGAGCCAGCTTGTGCCATACTTTCTACAGCTAAAGGAGAACCCTAGTCTTTGAAAAAAAAAATGTTTTTATTAATGAACTCAAAATTATGAAATTTTCAAGGGACATGTATTTTTGTGTGCTGATTCTAAATATTGTCACGTAGCAGTTGGTACAGGTAGCGCCGCGTCCAGACGGCAGAGGAACGCCAACACCGAGATGATGCCAGCGCACACCGAGACGGCCAGGATGGAACGTCGAGCTTCGTCTTCTTCAGCAGCGAACCGCGTGGCGCACGAGCTGCGTGCCGAACAGCCGCCGAGCGGCTATTGTTGTAGACGCGGCATTACCCTCCCTCTCGGAAAGAGCATCGGCCCGATGCTTTAACAAGAAAATAGAGAGAAAGAAATAAAAAAAAACACACAGTAACACACAGCACTTAGTCACTGAATGTCTCGCGAAAAATAGGGCTTCATCCGCACTACATGAACAATCTCTGGTCTCTGCTGACGGCGAGTAGTCTGGGAAGCCCCATCCGGGAGAACTTCATAGGTTACGTCACTTAGCTGACGGAGAACTCGGTAGGGGCCGAAATACTGCTTGAGCAGTTTTTCGGAAAGACCACGGCGTCGAATGGGGGTCCATACCCACACTTTGTCGTCCGGGGCGAACGTCATCAGTCTGTGGCGGCGGTTGTAACGTCGGGCGTCACGGTCTTGGTGGTTCATGATGCGCACTCTTGCAAGTTGTCGAGCTTCTTCTGCGCGAAGCGTGAACTCCTGGGCGCCAACGTCGGGGTCGCGGCCATCATGGGGCAGCATTGCTTCCAACATTGTCGACACTTCGCGGCCGTACAACAGACAGAAGGGCGTCCTCCGCGTTGTTTCCTGTTGAGCCGTGTTATACGCGAAAGTAATATATGGCAGGATATCGTCCCAAGATCGATGCTCAACGTCAACATACATGGACAGCATGTCGACGAGAGTTTTGTTGAGGCGCTCGGTCAGGCCATTCGTCTGGGGATGGTAGGCGGTTGTTTTCCTGTGAGTAGTGCCACTCAGCCGCATGAGGGATTCCAAGAGTTTGGCAGTGAAAGCGGTGCCTCTATCTGTGATAATTAGTTCTGGAGCGCCATGGCGGAGGACGATGCATTCCACGAAAAATTTCGCAGCCTCGGCTGCTGTGCCGCGCTGGAGGGCCTTGGTTTCAGCGTAGCGCGTAAGGTAATCGGTGGCAACGATAATCCACCGGTTTCCCGAAGATGATGTTGGAAAAGGGCCGAGAAGGTCCATGCCAACTTGCTCAAACGGGAGTCTGGGCACTTGAACGGGATGCAAAAGTCCAGCTGGCTTGACAGGGGGTGTTTTTCTTCGTTGACAATTACGGCACGTGCGCACATAGTGTCGTACAGTCGCTGCAAGCTTAGGCCAGTAATAGCTCTTTTTGATCCGAGCCAGAGTGCGGGCGTAGCCGAGGTGACCTGCGGTGGGCTCGTCGTGACACGCCTGCAAGATTTCTTCACGGAGATTCGCTGGAACGACGAGGAGGTAGTCGCTTCCGGTTGGAGAAAAGTTGGCTTTGTACAGCACGTTGTTGCGCAGACAAAAGGAGGACTGGGTTCTTGCGAAGGGCTGGGGAACCTCCTCGGTACGTGCTTCCAGGAAGTCAATGAGAGGTTTCAACGCCGAGTCTTCACGTTGCTGACTGGAAATAGTCGCTGCGTCTACGGCTGCGATGAGAGGAAAGTCCGGTTCGTCGTCGTCGAGCGCAGCTTCGACTGGATATCTGGACAAGCAGTCGGCATCGTTGTGCTGGCGCCCTGATTTATACACGATGGACATGTCAAACTCCTGAAGGCGTAAGCTCCAACGCGCAAGGCGGCCAGAGGGATCCCGTAAGTTCGTCAACCAGCAGAGACAGTGGTGGTCGGTTACAACTTGAAAATGCCGGCCGTACAGGTAAGGTCGAAATTTTGTCACAGCCCATACCACGGCAAGGCATTCTTTTTCGGTCGTGGAATAATTAAATTCAGCACGAGACAGAGTGCGGCTGGCGTATGCTATTACACGCTCAGTGCCGTCCTGCCACTGGACGAGTACAGCACCGAGACCCACGTTGCTGGCATCTGTGTGGACGAGAGTCTCCGCACGAGAATCGAAATGACCAAGGACAGGCGTAGATTGCAAGCGTCGCCGTAATTCATCAAATGCCTGCTGCTGCTGTTCTGTCCACGCGAATGGGACGTCCTCTCTTGTAAGATGCGTCAACGGTGCAGCAAGTCGGGAAAAGTTGGCAATGAACCGCCGGTAATACGCGCAAAGGCCCAAAAAACGCCGGACCGTTTTCTTGTCCGAAGGAGTGGGAAAGTTGGCGACGGCAGCTGTTTTAGCAGGATCCGGCCGGACTCCACGATGGCTGACGACATGGCCCAGGAAAAGGAGCTCCTCATAACCAAAGTGGCATTTCTCGGGCTTCAACGTCAGGCCGGCAGATCTTATAGCCTGTAGCACGGTCAAGAGGCGCTGGAGGTGTTCTTCGAACGTTGGCGAAAATACAACAACGTCGTCCAGGTATACCAAGCACGTCTGCCATTTCAGGCCCGACAAAACAGCGTCCATCATTCTCTGAAATGTTGCCGGAGCTGAACACAAACCGAAAGGAAGGACCTTGAACTCATAAAGGCCATCCGGCGTCACGAACGCTGTCTTCTCGCGATCCCGCTCGTCAACTTCGATCTGCCAGTAACCACTTTTTAAGTCCAGCGAAGAAAAGTAGCGCGCGTGCCGCAGCCGGTCAAGAGAGTCGTCAATGCGTGGTAACGGGTAGACGTCTTTCTTGGTAACCTGGTTAAGCTTCCGGTAGTCAACGCAAAATCGCAGACTACCATCCTTCTTCTTAACCAAAACCACAGGCGAAGCCCACGGGCTCCTCGACGGCTGAATAACACCATCCTGCAGCATCTCTTTGACTTGTTCAGCTATGGCTTCACGCTCCCTCAGTGAGACACGGTATGGGTTTTGTCGAATTGGTCGGGTACTGTAGTCCGTAATGATGCGGTGCTTAGCGAGAGGCGTCTGTTTGACTGCCGACGTAGACGAGAAACAGTCTTGGAACTGATGCAGTAGGCCGACTAGGCTCTCCCTATCGGCTGGGGGTAAGTCTGGGTTCACGTCGAGGATTAGCTGAGGTGTGCAAGAATTGCACGTTTCGCTCTGGAGGGCAAGGCAGTCGTTAATTTCAGCGATTCCCTCGAAGTATGCGACCGCAGTGCCCTTGGCGATGTGTTGCCGTTCGGTCCCGAAATTCGTTAGAAGGACATCTGCCAGGCCGTTCCGTAGCGTGACGATACCCCTCGCGATGCAGACCCCATGAGAGAGCACAAGCGCAGTGTTCTGTTCTGCTACGCCGTCAGCACTGCACCGGTCGTCACAAATGACAGTAACGAGGGCACAGGATCGCGGAGGCACGGTCACATCGGCGTCGATTATGCGCAGGGCCACTCTGCGTGGTTCGGTGTCGGCTGAAATCGTTCCAGGGGTCGAAAATGTTACCAGACGATCAGGAAGGTTTATGATGGCACCATGCTCACGCAAGAAGTCCATTCCGAGGATCAGGTCTTTGCAGCAGTGCGGCAGAACAACAAAAGTGCCAACAAAAGCAGAATTGGCAATGGTGACTCGAGCAGTGCATCTTCCGACAGGCGTCATGAGGTGACCGCCAGCAGTACGAATTTGAGGTCCATCCCATGCTGTCTTTACCTTGCTGAGGCGATCCGCGAGGTGCTTGCTTATTATCGAAAAGTCCGCGCCTGTATCAACTAAAGCAGTCACTGGGTGCCCGTCAACGTGAATGCGGAGGTCGGCGCTAACTGCATCGGTGTCAGGAAAACTCGGGTTCACAGAATCGGGCTGCGGCGGCATCGGGATCTCGGCATCGCGCTCCGGCGGCGTTCGGGGGTCTTCGTTATATCCGCTGTCAGCAACCTTCCCCCCTGAGGTCGCCGCTTTCAGTTTCCCCGGCGCGGGCTTGGAGACCGGCCCCGACGTCCATCTGGGAAAGCCTGGCGGCTGGGCGACGTGATGCGTGCGGGAGACGGAGATCGGGGTCGGCAGGTAGAGGTGGTGTCATGGGCAGCAAGGTACTCCTCTATTTCGTGGGGTCGCTCACCGAAACGGGGACAGGGAGCGTCACGTGGGAAACCCCGGAGGCCGATTTCACGGTAGGGGCAACGGCGATACAGGTGGCCGGCTTCCCCGCAATGGTAACAGAGCGGCTGCTGATCAGAAGTGCGCCAAACAGCCGCCTTCCGGGCCGGTGGACGCATGGCAGGTCCTCGCTGAGGCCGCTGGTAGAATGACGGTGACGGAGCGGTTGGCGGCGGCGGGTGGTACGGCAAGCGTTGCACAGGTGGCAACTCGGAACGGAGAGCCGCGGCGTAGCTCATGGGGCGTGGCTCCGGCATGACTGGAGGAGGCGGTGAAAATGCTTGGCGAATCTCGCCGCGCACAACCTCGGTAAGAGCCGCAGCCGTCGGATCAGAAGAGGCAAGGGTCAGGTTCTGCAGCTCTTCACGGACCACCGCGCGTATCAGCTCACGCAGCGACGCATTGTCGCTGGACACGCTCAAAGAAGCCGCACTGGCGCTTGGCTCACCGCACAAGGAGTCATTTCGGCGGCAGCGCTGATGCAAGGCCCGCTCAATGGCGGTCGCCTCTTTGATGAAGTCGGCTACCGTCTGCGGGGGATTGCGGACCAAACCAGCGAAGAGTTGGTCCTTCACACCTTGCATCAGGTGGCGGAGCTTCGTGGATTCCGCCATATCTGGGTCAGCGCGCCGACAAAGACGGGTCACGTCCTCGGCGAACATGGCAACGCTCTCATTAGGCTTTTGGACGCGGGCGTCCAGGAGGCGCCGCGCACGATCCCGGCGGTCCGTGCTAGCAAAGGTGTCCCGGACCTGCTGGCGAAAGGTATCCCAGCTTTGGAGATCGGCCTCCCTGTTCTCGAACCAAATCTTGGCTCCGTCTTCGAGGGCGAAATACACGTTCCGCAGCTTCTGCGCAGGGCTCCATTGGTTGAAATCGGCAACCCGCTCAAACTGGTCAAGCCAGTCTTCAACGTCTTCGAAAGTGACGCCATGGAAGCTGGCTGGCACGCGGGGTTGCTGGAGAGTCAAGTGTGAAGCGCTAGCCTGCGCCATGGTGGTATGCTCACCAGGTCGATGAGTGCGTGCCTCTTTTGGGAGAAGACCAAACTCTGGGACCAGTCCCAGGAGGCGGCGGCTGCTGCGGTGAACGGGCGTGCAGACAAGGGGTAGCTGGTCGGGACTCGATGAGCGGCTGTCTGAAGAGGTGTTGGACATGGGACGTCGAGCCCGCAACCTCCACCAGTGTCACGTAGCAGTTGGTACAGGTAGCGCCGCGTCCAGACGGCAGAGGAACGCCAACACCGAGATGATGCCAGCGCACACCGAGACGGCCAGGATGGAACGTCGAGCTTCGTCTTCTTCAGCAGCGAACCGCGTGGCGCACGAGCTGCGTGCCGAACAGCCGCCGAGCGGCTATTGTTGTAGACGCGGCAATATGTAATTTAGTTTCATGTGAAAGAAGTCCTTGTGTGCTTGTGCAATATGTTATGCAAGTCATTTGGAGAGACCATTTAAAAAATTTCCCTGCAAGGAACTTGCTGAAATGCATGACGTTGGTTTGTCTTGATATTAAGGTGTGTAGAAAGGGCAAAATTATCATCCTGTCTGCTATAAAAGTTGAGTTATAGAGATTTGAAGTTGCCGCTTCAGGAATGGCAAGGAAAGTTGGTATACTGGTTTCTGGAGTGGCAACTTCGAAACCTTAACTCAAGTTCTATGAGAGACAGCAGGATAATTTTACCCTTATTTCATTCATTGATGTCAAGGCAAACCAATGGCATACATTTAGCAAGCTCCCTGCTGCAAACTTTTTTGAAAGCTCAAAAAATTTACATAACATATTGCATAAGTGCACAAGGACTTGTTTTACATGAAGCTACTTTACATATTTCGACTCAGCGTGGCAAAATACATGTTCCGTGAAGATTGCATACCTGACTTCATTCATCAATTTTTTTTTTAAAGACCAGGGTCTCCCTTTAAACGTCTGTTGTCAATGTAATCACGAATTGTCTCCATGTTTCAGACTTCCGATAACGGGGGTTTACTGTGAACATTTGCCGAGCCATTTCATCAAATTTTTTTTGTTCTGGTTTCTCTTCTGCACAGTCCTTACAAGATTTCACATGAAAACTGGATGTAACGAAAACTTGCATGCAAAGGAAAATTGCAGCTTTTCTCAATTTTGTTATATCCAATATTAATTCTGTTTCACCCCAGGTATCAATTGGTTGAGTTTTTAAGTGACAAGAGCACATATATTGTTTCATCGTCATGGCTTTTGAATGATGGAACATCAGCATTTGCTTATTGGCCTCCGGCTAAAACAAAATTGGATGCCATCAAGGCAATGACCTCAAGGAAGCTGATTGATGAAAAATGGAGCCACCATGAAGTTAGAGTCGTCGCCACGAAAGGTAATGTTTATTCTTAGCGAAATAATATTAACTGCTGACTGAGGTTTGCACGCCCGTTTAGATACCCTCAAGGAGGCACTGGACAGACTGACTGATGCCGAAAACACATCAAACCTCGACTCTGACACTGATCATGAGAGGCAATCTCGCAAAGTTCGGAAGCGGCGCTTGCTGTCAAGCTCAGATGAAGAGGGCCTGGTGGTGGAGCCGCCACACCAGCTAAAAGGTACCCAACCCCTAGTAGTGTCTTCATTCTAAATGGTATATTCAAGAGCTGACTTGAACTGTTCACTACTTTTTGCCCATGTTATTCTTGCAGTTTTCCTGCATGCATGTTTGCAGCGTTTGTTGTTTAATTTTCAGAAATTCTCAGTATTTCACTCCCCTAGGCCTTCTTATATATGAAAAACAGTTCTGAGGCTGCCACCGCCGCCAACACCGCCACGTTCTGCGAGACCACATGTGCGGCAGCCGTTGAGCCCAATGCCAACCCAGTCGCAGGCTCATTGTCGTGAACTGACAGGTAGGGACGGCTACTAGAAATTGGCAACCATACTTAAAATGCACCGTGAATATAACAAGTAAAAATGGCACATTCAGTGGGTGAATCATACTTTAATTTAAACTGTAAGAATAGTTTTATGCCAAAGTTTACCTGTTGTTTCTGTACCGACTTTTAAAAGACATACATAGGTGCTATTAGGGGAACCATGAGAAGTCCGTTCACTGCTTCCTTTACTGTGATCTACGTATAGTACTTGAATATCAACACTTTAAATTCGTATGGAGCTGACAGGATTATTACGAGCAGCTCACATGGAAAGCATTGCATGTAGTTGTTGTATTTTGTAACAGCCTGCAGGGAACCAGAACTCCTCCCGGTTCCAGTGTCCAGGACAGAGACCAGCGAGGCTGCAATACCTCGGCTGTCAGCAACCCTAGGTCAGCAGCTGCCTGCGATGTCTCCACCACCAGCAGCAGAAACAGCAGCACCACAGCAAAGTATGTTAGGCTACTGTTATTTTAAAGAATGACAAATTGCTTAATCCATAAAAAATTATGTTCACTGTGATTAACCTGTTTGTCTTGGCAATCTAAAACCATACGTCAGTATTCATGAAATCTCTATTTAGCAATCTCTCTTCCAGTGAGCAACCAAGCAGACTTTAAGAAACTTAACCTCAGTTGTACATAGAGAGGGCTGCTAGCAGACAAGGGTACCGGGGTGTTTGAAACCAGCTGACAGTGTTTGAAACCGAGAGAAGCATAGGGGACCAATTTTATGATGGTTTCAATTGGTGAGAAATTATTAGCATAACCATTTCAAAGATAGGAGATATATGGAGCAAAGAGCAGAAGAAAACCACATAATGCTGGTGAGATCTGAACCTATGACCTCAGCATATCGCGTACGGTGCTCTGCCTGTCGCTGCAGTAGTTGTCCAGATATGCATAAAAGTAGAAGGCTGGAGAAGTGATTGCCTTCTCTTTTCTATGTGAAGGAAAATTGCACACCTAGTTGTAGACTGATAAACACAACAATGGAAAGACAAAACTTCCCGTATGCTTTACTTTGTTTCAATGACCATTGGCTTCTTTCATGGGCTGACAATGTGCGTATTCAACACAGGGCCGAGAAGTTTGGCAAATTTTGATGGGAGTGCATTCCTTGGGTGTTGCCTAGCAACAACCATAGCATGACAAGATTTCGATGACAAAGTGATCAAAGGGCCCTTTCATTATGGGAGGATTTTGTGGGACGAGAATAATGCTTACACTAGGATCCTGTTTTATTTGCAGTGGAAGCAAGCCAACCCGCGACAATGCAGGCAATTTTGGACGCAGTTCAAAAGCTTCACCGACGTCAGAACTGTAAGAACAGCAAGCATATATTTCAATTTACAGTTAAATCATAATATAAATGCATCTCTGTCGTGGTTTAATGGTTTCGATTTGTTTTGTGTTCCTGATAAAGATGACGGATCTCGAGTTCATTTTCCAAAGTTACAGGAAATGCTGTATCACCGAATACCTCTTCAATCTTTCCAGAAAGAAAAACTTCATGAACAGCCCTTTTTAACTGGAATAAATCATGTCGCAATGCTGTCAAAGATATATTGGCTGTACACGCAAAATGCGGTGATGACAACTCTGAGTAGCTTGCATGGCTTATTGAGAGGGTAGTAGTATGGCACAGCGTCTTTAGAAGTTCACAACTACACTGAGTGAAATTCAGTGGTAGCAATGCGAATCGCAGCAATGAAGATGCTCGAGATGTGAAGTGTCGACAGATTAGTTTTCTTTACTTACGTTGCTCACAGATGAACTTAAAAAGAGAAGTGCTTAAACATGTCGCTCCTTTACACTTTCTAGGTTTTGAAAAAGAAGTTATGAAAAAACTTGCAGACGTCCTCGTGACAGTAAATGACCTGCGTAAAGAGCAACGCAGCAGATCAGTTCAAGCTGCTGTAAGGCTGCCAGCAGACTGCCCTGGTTTGCCGGTAGTGTCGCTGGAGGCACTGATTTCTTTTGACGCTTATCTGCAAGATGAGCAGCACATGCAGTCTTTGGCATGTAGTTAGTCCTTTAGAGCATTTTACTTGAGAGATCTAGCGTATATATATTCATGTAGGAACCCAACTCCGCAAAGAGCTTTTATGTCGGAGGCAATGTGAGCACTAATTAAATTTCAGAGGAAAAAATTGAAGCTAAGGAAAGCTTGTTCGTAGCTGCAGACACTTTATTATACAAACCTCAGCTATTTGTTTCAAGTATTGTTAAAAGACTATAGCCACCTCATTTTAGTTGCGTTTTTTTCTTTCAAATGATGCGTTAGACGTTAAAATACATGAATGCTATTTTGGTTTCTCATGCTCTCATGCTATTTTGGTTTCATCAATTGAACGATGGCTGTGATGTGTGGTGGACTTTTAGGTTGCTCGAGGCATGAAGAAGAAACCTGCAATATTAACGCTGATACATAGTTTTAATTGACTACAACACCTAAACCAGTCTGCTTTGAGAGCTGGGACGACAACAAATGGCATATCAGTAGTTATATTGCCACTTTTTTCGCACCTCATGCGACCTGACGGCCAAATACATTTCACAGCCGTCATTTGGTTGTGAAACCAAAACATCATCGAGAAGAAATGCAATTACAATTTATATAATGGTCGTATATGTGAATACACGTGCTGATCCATGCTGAGACACTCAAGCAAAAATTTGGTGTCTATAGTCCTTTAATTGGTATACCAGATCTGTACCGGAAGATAGACTAAACACGCATGCATTTCAACAGTGTGAACTTAGAAAAATCTATGCACATAACCCTTTCTGCGGTTGAGGCACTTGGCAGGGCCAGCACGTCTTCATGAGCGTAATGTGCTTGAAATTCTGCGCAGCCTTTTTCTTTTTCCAGGTCTCATATTTTGCATTAAAAGGGGGCACAGATGCAAAGGGTGCTGTGCGGCGAATTTTGAAGGCAACAGCAAGCAACCCTGTTGCCCTGCAGTGCAGCTGGGCAGGCTCGAGGGGCCTAAAGCATAGCTTTAAGAGCCTCAGCAACATTCTGAGCCTGCTTCTTGGTAAGTAATGCCGTCCATAAACTGGAATAGTGTGCAGTGGTGGGAGTGTACAGCCCAACTACTACTAGGTACTACTACCTTAAGAGTTATGTGCAGCATTCCTCAGTAAGGCTGCTCGGCTACTGACCCTAAAGACGCGGGTTTGGTCCCGGCCGCAGCGGTTGAATTTCTTTGGAGGAGAAATTCTAGAGGCCCGTGTACTGTGCGATGTCAGTGCACGTTAAAGAACCCCAGGTGGTCGAAATTTCCGGAGCCCTCGACTACGACGTCTCTCATAACATTAGTTGCTTTGGGGCGTTAAACCCCATAAACCAAACCTCAGTTAGGCTTAGCCACTCATCAACATTGAGCGTAGGTAAGGGATAGGCACAAAGGAAGGCGTGGAGAGAACGTCAGGCATGTGTAAGTGTGAGCCTTTCCGTCTCTACCACTGGGAAAACCCTGCAGTGACTACTTAAGCCTCCATGCAGGTACAGGGCTCTCTAGACTATATGAGCGTTTCGGTGAGCATAAGGTCACAAATGAAAGTGCTTAGTTCTCGAAGACTTAGCTCGTCACGTAGCCAAAACTGGAATCGAGCAGAAATATCACTCCCAGGCAGCAATGCATGCAGCAGAGAGGAAGTGTAGTGCTTGGGACGCTGCACGTCAATGTGAGGCCAGAGCCAGCTACTGTGTGGCGGGGGTGTAGAGGATGAATGCGCTTGAAACAAGATTATATACCTTGATCAAACTGTAGATGCTGCCAGTGTAGAGACAAAACGACATGTCTCAAACATGCAGCACTGGATGCTGCCGAAGGTATTGCTGAATTTTGCATTGAAAGTGAGCCTTAGAACTTTCGACCCAACAGCTGAGTCTGGAAATAATGTAAATTTCATGCATACTCTGATAAAATTTCTCAGAAAAATTTGGAAATGGGTTGCAATCAATATTATTTTTATTTCTAATTTTCATGGTACGTGCATAAATGTGTTGTACTTCGACAATGTTGACAGAAGAATGAAGTGGAAAAAGGCTCTGAAGGTGTAGCAGTTGTGTGTTCAGGCTTTTCGAACTCTTCTTTCATTTCCATTTCTGCAACATGCTGGCTAACCTACCTCAGATATCAGTTTCAGTGTTGTGACAGCAAATGTATCTTCATGTTGAAATACCTGCTTATTGGTTTAGTGGCATTAATTAGTAAAAGGCAAATCATTGTGTATGCAGAGCCTCCTAGCTTTACCAGAAATGTCGAAGTACATGGTGGTGCAGACATTTAGAGCGTGCATTGACAGCAAATTTTTCAGAATGTACAGTACATGCACTCATCCCTTGCGGTAATGGCTGCAATGCTTAACGCGGTGGTAAAGGCACTGTGTGTATATATGGCACCAGCAAATCCAACCCCATGGAATTCTAATTACCATATAATCTCATATAAGGGCTGCAGCCGTAAATGGGGTGCCCCTCGTTTTGAACTACATAGTTAAAAAACATGGTTATACGTTAGAGAAGCCAACAGCCACAGAAACCAAGGGGCACAGGGGATTTTTAATTCATTTTTTTTTGTTTTATCGTGTTGATCAATTTTATAATATTACTGAAAATGTTCTCGCGTAAAGCTAATTGATTAGAAAAGCAGAAGGAAAAACAACCACATGCCGTCGGTGGGATCCGAACCCACGACCTCCGAATTACGCGTCCGGTGCTCTACCGCTGAGCTACGGCGACGGCTGTCAAACCTTCTGCTTTCGGGGGTAATTATGTTTACAAATAACCTAACCTTCGGAGCGTTCACCAGCGCCACCCACGCTCTTAAGTGGCGGACGTGGCACGTCCTGAGTTACCGCTGATGTGACGTAGAACGTCATCAGAACGGCGAGGGTGGAAACTGTGTGACAACCCTCTTATGCTTCCTAAGGCATCAAGGCTGCCAGAACCGAGGCCCTCGTTAAGCAATTAAGCAGACAAGGAAAGGGGAATGAGGGGCTCGTTATAAACATGAGAGAAGCCAACAGCCACAGAAACCAGGGGGCACAGGGGATTTTTAATTCATTTTTTTTTATTTTGTGGTGTTGATCAATTTTATAATATTACTGAATATGTTCTCGCGTAAAGCTAATTGATTAGAAAAGCAGAAGGAAAAACAACCACATGCCGTCGGTTGGTTCCGAACCCACGACCTCCGAATTACGCGTCCGGTGCTCTACCGCTGAGCTACGGCGACGGCTGTCAAACCTTCTGCTTTCGGGGGTATTTACGTTTACAAATAACCTAACCTTCGGAGTGTTCAACAGCGCCACCCACGCTCTTAAGCGGCGGACGTGGCACGTCCTGAGTTACCGCTGATGCGACGTAGGACGTCATCAGAACGGCGAGGGTGGAAACTGTGTGACAACCCTCTTATGCTTCCTAAGGCATCAAGGCTGCCAGAACCGAGGCCCTCGTTAAGCAATTAAGCAGACAAGGAAAGGGGAATGAGGGGCTCGTTATAAACATGAGAGAAGCCAACAGCCACAGAAACCAGGGGGCACAGGGGATTTTTAATTCATTTTTTTTTATTTTGTGGTGTTGATCAATTTTATAATATTACTGAATATGTTCTCGCGTAAAGCTAATTGATTAGAAAAGCAGAAGGAAAAACAACCACATGCCGTCGGTTGGTTCCGAACCCACGACCTCCGAATTACGCGTCCGGTGCTCTACCGCTGAGCTACGGCGACGGCTGTCAAACCTTCTGCTTTCGGGGGTATTTACGTTTACAAATAACCTAACCTTCGGAGTGTTCAACAGCGCCACCCACGCTCTTAAGCGGCGGACGTGGCACGTCCTGAGTTACCGCTGATGCGACGTAGGACGTCATCAGAACGGCGAGGGTGGAAACTGTGTGACAACCCTCTTATGCTTCCTAAGGCATCAAGGCTGCCAGAACCGAGGCCCTCGTTAAGCAATTAAGCAGACAAGGAAAGGGGAATGAGGGGCTCGTTATAAACATGAGAGAAGCCAACAGCCACAGAAACCAGGGGGCACAGGGGATTTTTAATTCATTTTTTTATTTTGTGGTGTTGATCAGTTTTATAATATTACTGAATATGTTCTCGCGTAAAGCTAATTGATTAGAAAAGCAGAAGGAAAAACAACCACATGCCGCCGGTGGGATCCGAACCCACGACCTCCGAATTACGCGTCCGGTGCTCTACCGCTGAGCTACGGCGACGGCTGTCAAACCTTCTGCTTTCGGGGGTATTTATGTTTACAAATAACCTAACCTTCGGAGTGTTCAACCGCGCCACCCACGCTCTTAAGCGGCGGACGTGGCACGTCCTGAGTTACCGCTGATGTGACGTAGAACGTCATCAGAACGGTGAGGGTGGAAACTGTGTGACAACCCTCTTATGCTTCCTAAGGCATCAAGGCTGCCAGAACCGAGGCCCTCGTTAAGCAATTAAGCAGACAAGAAAAGGGGATGAGGGGCTCGTTATAAACATGAGAGAAGCCAACAGCCACAGAAACCAAGGGGCACAGGGGATTTTTAATTCATTTTTTTTATTTTGTGGTGTTGATCAATTTTATAATACTACTGAATATGTTCTCGCGTAAAGCTAATTGATTAGAAAAGCAGAAGGAAAAACAACCACATGCCGCCGGTGGGATCCGAGCCCACGACCTCCGAATTACGCGTCCGGTGTTCTACCGCTGAGCTACGGCGACGGCTGTCAAACCTTCTGCTTTCGGGGGTATTTATGTTTACAAATAACCTAACCTTCGGCGTGTTCACCAGCGCCACCCACGCTCTTAAGCGGCGGACGTGGCACGTCCTGAGTTACCGCTGATGCGACGTAGGACGTCATCAGAACGGCGAGGGTGGAAACTGTGTGACAACCCTCTTATGCTTCCTAAGGCATCAAGGCTGCCAGAACCGAGGCCCTCGTTAAGCAATTAAGCAGACAAGGAAAGGGGAATGAGGGGCTGGTTATAAACATGAGAGAAGACAACAGCCAGAGAAACCAAGGGGCACAGGGGATTTTTAATTCATTCATCCGCTGTGCCCCTTGGTTTCTGTGGCTGTTGGCTTCTCTCATGTTTATAACGAGCCCCTCCTTCCCCTTTCCTTGTCTGCTTAATTGCTTAACGAGGGCCTCGGTTCTGGCAGCCTTGATGCCTTAGGAAGCATAAGAGGGTTGTCACACAGTTTCCCCCCTCGCCGTTCTGATGACGTTCTACGTCACATCAGCGCTAACTCAGGACATGACACGTCCGCCGCTTAAGAGCGTGGGTGGCGCTGGTGAACACTCCGAAGGTTAGGTTATTTGTAAACATAAATACCCCCGAAAGCAGAAGGTTTGACAGCCGTCGCCGTAGCTCAGCGGTAGGGCACCGGACGCGTAATTCGGAGGTCGTGGGTTCGGATCCCACCGGCGGCATGTGGTTGTTTTTCCTTCTGCTTTTCTAATCAATTAGCTTTACGCGAGAACATATTCAGTAATATTATAAAATTGATCAACACCACAAAATAAAAAAATGAATTAAAAATCCCCTGTGCCCCTTGGTTTCTGTGGCTGTTGGCTTCTCTCATGTTTATAACGAGCCCCTCATTCCCCTTTCCTTGTGTGCTTAATGGTTATACGTTATTTTTTTAAATTCTTGTATGGACCACACCTTCCAAATTCACAGCCCAAATTAAAAATAAAGTGAATTCCTTTCATGAGTTTATACAGTATCACAACTAAACTTTATGCAGAGGCCTGTACTGACGCACTGATTTTTCTTTCAGTGCTTTACATGAACAATAACAGTTCAGCTTGTCCTACAGCCACAGTTTGTGTTCTTAGCTTTTTCTTTAGTGAAGCATTTCATACAATTTGCAGTGTGTCTGTTTCTTTTGAAAGTTCATTTATTGCTGATTTGTTTTGGTGTGCGCATTTGTTAATTTTATGGCATTGGTGTGCATGTACTCCGTTTTGGCAGGTGCAACACGCAGATTGTTTGACACCACAGAAGCATGTGTCGCAGATGCCACGAAGAGGTGGCTGATGTTCGCGGGGGACCAGGAAGGGGGCCGGACCGCAAGGCGTCATGCAGCCTTAATGGCTGCATCCAGCACTTGAAATATTCTGTGTATACAAATAAATGCATGAAGTTAACGTACTACCTGATTTTGGCTGTGTATTTAGTAGTGCTCATCTGTTGTCTGTAGAGTACAAAACAATATTCCGGATAGATGTGCAGAACGTAAAGCATGGGAACATTATTGCAGCTATACAAGCTAATGAATTGCAAATCTAGGACTAGATGGTTATGCCTCACTCGTTCATGGAGCATTGCAGGAAGTCTGCTTGCTTCTGGAACGTCGATATCTACTGCCTGAGTACAGGGCTGTTCAATGCACAATGGTTTTTTTTCTGCGTTTTCATGTTGTTAGCCCCTTTTGAACCCAAGGTTTGTTAATTTTATATGGCAGAAATTTTACTACACCATTTTCCGGGCTCTTTTTTTCCAGTTTATCTGAAAAACATCCTTCATCGAGATGACCTCGTGATTTGTCTGTTGCTGTTTGCCCAAGTCGCTGCAGATTTCTCTCATTCAGTGCAGCAGTGAGAATAAAATATACAACTGTAGATAAGATTAACAGCATAAAAATGCATTTGAAGGTTTATTAGGTTTGAAGGTTTATTAAAACGAAATACAAATGAGTTGTGAGTTTCATAAAAAAGTTAGTACAGTAGGAGGTCCCAAAGTGAAAACTGTCTGGGGGACCTCCCATCAGGAATACATAAGGAAAGTGCATAAGTTTGGCAGAGGAGCTATAAAAGTATACAATCAAGTTAAAACCTGTTAGTGTAATTTGCGGCAATGAATAAGTTATACAATAGTTAGCGGGCATAATTTAACAAAAAAGGCATAAAATAGCAAAACATAAGAGCAATAGAAAGAACACAAAAAGACATCAGATAACAATGGGCATTGAATAAATGCAGATATAATACACAGGCGGAGAAAAAAAAAAGAGGTTCCAGAAGATTAACAATATGACCGTTTGCTGTCAGAGTGGGGAACATAAAATAAGATGAAGGCAACCTTAAGCATGGCATGAAGCTGAATGGGTTGACAGGAGATGTTTTTTTAGTAAAGTGTAGAAAGCGGGCTGCGAACGTGCGGATTTGATTGCTAGTGGTAATGAATTCCAGGTTTTGATGGCGGAGAAAAAAGCAGTTTGTTTTCCATAATTTGTGTTCACTTTTGGTAGAAGCATATTATTTTGTTTAGAGAATCTAGTGTTATTGCTATTAGAAAGGAAAGATACGGAAAAACAGAGAAGTTGATTGTTATTATTGCGAGCGCGGTAGATTAGAAGACCTAACCTAAGATTAAGGAGGCATTTCAATGGCAGAATGTTTAGGTCAGAGTAAAGAGGTGAAGCAGTGGCTGTGTATGGGCTGAAAGATAAAATTCGAAGCGCTTGATTTTGAAGATGAGAAATACATGACATATGGCATGAATAGGTATTACCCCATGATGATAGGCAATAATTAAGGTGACTGTTAATGAAAGCATAGTACAGGGATAAGAGAACATGGCGTTGAAAGAAAAGTCTAGTTTTTATTAACACCCTTATTCCAAATGAAATTTTTTTACTGATAGATTTGGTGTGTAGATGAAATTTTAGATGACAGTCAAGCGTGATGCCGAGAAATGTAACGGATTCGGAGGCAGTGATAATATGATGTCCCAGATAAACGGCTGCTCTCGGGATGACATGCTTTTGATGAGAGCGGAATATCATGAAGGTGGTTTTTGTAGGATTAAGTGGTAGTAAGTTATTTTCACACCATAAAACAATATTCTGTAAGTCCATGTTTAATTTGTTCATTAGGCTTGTGAAATTGCTATCCTGAGTGAATAATGTCGTATCATCCGCGTAAAGTATACATCTTGTGTTAATTAAGGACAAAGGTAAGTCATTGATGAAAATGAGAAAAAGAAGCGGACCTAAAATGGAACCTTGTGGCACTCCTAAATTAATAGTTAAAGGGGAAGACAATGTTTCTTGTAGCTGGACAACTTGTATACGGTTAGTGAGATAACTGCGTAAAAGAGCTAGAGCAGGCCCACAGATGCCTAGAGATTCTAATTTAGTGTACAGTATAGTGTGGTTAATTGTGTCAAATGCTTTGGTGAAATCTAAAAAAACAGCACCGGCAAACAACCCATTATCAATATATTGCTTAATACTGTCTGTGAATTCGATTAAAGCTAGTTCTGTGGAGTAATTAGGCCGGAATCCAAATTGCTGATCTGCTAACAGCTGGAATTTAATGAGGTAGTTCATTATGCGATTAACAATTAACTTTTCTATTATTTTACTAAAGAAAGGCAATATAGTTATTGGACGGTAGTTACTTAGGCATTCTTTGTCGCCTTTCTTGAATATCGGCGTCACCTTACCTTTTTTAAGTTCAGTTGGAAAAACACCAGTCCTAAATACTAAATTAATAATGTGACTAAGAACATTAGACAGCTCACGACCCACCAGCTTTACTTTGAAAGAAGGAATTTCATCGATCCCAGGAGCGGTATTTTTTAGGCTAGAAATTATTTGGAAGACTTCGTCTGGTGAAGTAGGGCGCAAGTAAAGTGTTCCAACAGTTATTGAATTCACGGTGCCTCACCACATTTTAATAGTGCTGTAAATGTGGAGCAAAAAAGATGCGTACAGACTTTGGCAGAATTACAAAAATGTGCAATTTTTAGATGCCTGGTCCAATATACTCCTTTGCACCTTTCTTTGCAGAAGTCTTTTGCAGCAGTGCAATCAGCTGCTGTACTGTTGCATTTCACACCATGCTGCCAAGTGGCGATAATGGTGTTTTTTGAGACCATCATCTCCTAGAAGGGATTGTATATGTTTGAGATGTTTGGCAAGTGGTGGCCCCAAACTGCTTACAGAATACCTCACAGAATGGACCAGGAGGGCTAGAAGCAGCTGCAGGTACTGAAAAAACAAGGTGTGGAATGAAGAAGATGATACAGTACTACCAACGACGACGAAGCGCTAGCGCCGAGGTGAAGAAGAAGAAGAAGTCCGTAGAAGGCTCGTGCTGGAGAACTGCCGCTTGTGTGCCGGTCCCTCGCCTCGCTGGTTCCCGGACTTCTTGCGTCAGGGTCTTTATCGCTGGTGCTTCAACGTGTCAATAAACCGCTCTACATTTGGTGGAGGTTGCGGCGGTCACCTTTCCCCATCACCGTGGACCTTCGCAGTCGCACCATCCCGATGTCCAAGGCCGGTCAGCAGCCCCCCAGTCAACAGCCAGCCCCCCCGCCGGAGCCAGTCACCTGCTCCGGTGCCGTCCGGCAGCGGGACCCCGCTGTTTTCAGCGGCCACAGCGACCAGGATGTGGAAGATTGGCTGGAGTCGTATGAACGGGTGAGCCGCCATAACAACTGGGACGACCGCGTCAAACTCACCAATGTGATTTTCTACCTCAGCGACGTTGCGAACCTGTGGTTCCGGAACCACGAGGCCGACATTCCCACCTGGGCCGTTCTGAAGAGCACACTCGCGGAGGTTTTCGGTCGTCCCGCCGTGCGGAAACTGCGCGCTGAGCAAAGCCTGCGTGTCCGAGCTCAGCACACTAACGAGACTTTCACGAGCTACATTGAGGATGTAGTGGACCTTTGTAAGCGTGTTGACCCGGCTATGACCGAGGCTGACAAGATAAAGCATATCCTGAAAGGCATCGACGACGACGCCTTTCAGATGTTGTTGGCGAAGAGCCCCACCACCGTTGCATCGGTGTACACCCTGTGCCAAGGTTTCGACGAGTTGCGGAAACAACGCCTTTGTGCTCGTCGCTCTCCCCCACCTGCCGACTCCATCTCCGGCCTGGGCATCAACAATGACTTACTCGCTACCATCAAAGACTTCGTGCGGGACGAGGTCGCCAGGCAACTCTCGCTCCTTTCTCACCAACACTCGTCACCGCCCGTCCTCAGTCCTGAGATCCGGCACGCCATCACGCAGGAGGTCGCCGATGCACTTCCTTGTCTTCGGCAACCGGCACCCTTGGCTCCCCAGGCCGGTCTTTTCCCAATCCAGCCCAACCCTGTTGCCGCCCCGCTGAGCTACGATCCTGCAGTAACCGTGCCGCCTGAGCCCGCACCTGTGCCTCTCACCTATGCCGACGCTGTCAGAAGACCACCGCGGCAGCAGGCCTATGCATACGCTCCTCCTGCGGTGTCTGCGCCTGCTGCTCCACGACACCGTTTCGCGCCCGCTGCCTACAATCCTTGGCGCACGGCTGATAACAGACCTATCTGCTACGCCTGCGGTATTCCAGACCACTTCGCGCGCCTCTGTCGACGTACTATACCTGCGCCTCTGCACCCCCTGCCGGACTACCCCGGTACGGATCGCACCTTCCGCCCACCTTTCGAACCACCCCATCGGGGCACCTCGCCTGATCGCGCGCTTGGTCGCCAGCCCTACGTTTCCCACCGCTCGCCCTCCCCTCGCCGCCGCTCCTTGTCGCCCATGAGGCGTCGCACCGCCACCGCCGATTCGGAAAACTAGCAGCCGCAGTTCCTGGGGCACGAACTGCGCTCTCATCGCTCTGCTCAAGTCCTCGCCTTTCACCGCCGAATCTTCTTGACGTGTTTGTAGACGGCGTCCCGACACTTGCGCTTGTGGACACTGGGGCCACCGTTTCTGTTATTAACGAAAACTTCTGCCGTTCACTTCGAAAAGTTACCACCCCATCTTCTGGACTCTCCCTCCGTACAGCTAGCGCCGAGCCCGTTGTTCCTTCTGCCGCTTGCACAGCACGCGTCGTCATCGCCGATGTTTTATATGTTGTCGAATTTTTAGTCCTCCGTGCAAGCTCCCATGACGTCATCCTTGGCTGGGACTTTCTATCCCGCCATAGCGCCGTCATTGACTGTGCCCGTGCGCAGGTCGTCTTTTCTCCGCTTTGTGATGCACTCTTCGACGAACCTCCGATTCGCTGTGATGATAAGCTTGTTGTTGCCGAGGACACCGATATTCCCCCTGAGAGTGCTGTGCTCGTCCGTGTGTGCGCCGCTTCTGTTTCTGACGCCACCGTTCTCTTCAAGCCTTCCCCCCTCTTTGCCTCTCGCCGACTTCTCTCTCTTCCTTTCGCCGTCATCGACATTCACCACGGTGCTGCCGCAATCCTCGTCTCTAACACCTCATTCTCTGCGTTTCCCCTGCTTCGTGGCGAGTGCCTTGGTCATTTTGAACCCGCTGACTTCATCTCTTCCTTCGACACCGATGTGCCCTCCTCCAGTCTTGACCTCGCTGCCCTCACCCCACGTCGCGCTACTCCCGATCACCCACTGCCTTCGGACATTTTCGACCGCTCTATTGATCCTGCCCTCGACACAGCTCAACACGCGCAGCTTCTTGTCCTGCTCGACCAGTTTCGCTCATCGTTTGACCACCAGTCCTCTTCTTTGGGCCGTGCGACCACTGTCGAGCACCACATTGAAACCGGTACCCATACTCCTCTCCGTCAGCGCCCCTACCGTGTGTCACTTCCTGAATGCCGTCTCATCGCTGAGCAAGTGGACGATATGCTACAACGCGGCGTTATTCAGCCATCTGCAAGTCCTTGGTCCTCCCCAGTTGTCCTGGTCAAAAAGAAGGATGGCTCGATACGATTTTGCGTGGACTATCGCCGGCTCAACAAAATTACGCGCAAAGACGTCTACCCGCTACCCCGTATTGACGACGCCCTTGACTGCTTGCAAGGCGCCGAGTTCTCCTCTCTGGATCTCCGTTCCGGCTATTGGCAAGTCCCGATGTCTGAGTCCGACCGTCCTAAAACGGCATTCGTTACCCCTGACGGCCTATACGAATTCACCGTAATGCATTCGGTCTGTGTAACGCTCCCGCCACGTTCGAACGAATGATGGACAACATCTTGCGCGGCCTCAAGTGGAACATTTGTCTCTGCTATTTAGATGATGTTGTTGTGTTTTCGCCCGATTTTCCGACGCATCTCCAGCGCTTGCGCCAGATATTGAGCTGCCTCACCCGTGCTGGCCTCCAACTTAACCTCAAGAAATGTCACTTTGGCGCCCGGCAACTGACAATACTCGGCCACCTCGTATCCAAAGATGGCGTCCTACCTGATCCTGACAAACTCCGCGCTGTGGCTGACTTCCCTAAACCGATCTCTACGAAACAGCTGCGCCGATTTGTGGGCCTCTGCTCCTATTTTCGGCGCTTTGTCCCTAATTTCGCCTCTATCGTCGCGCCCCTTACGAAACTCCTCAATGGTCCCGCCGACCTGTCTACGTGGGACTCTGCCTGCGATGAAGCTTTTGCTGCGCTCCGTCGCCTTCTTACTTCACCCCCTATTCTTCGGCACTACGACCCCAGTGCTCCTACTGAGGTGCACACCGACGCAAGCGGAATTGGCCTCGGTGCTGTCCTGGCCCAGCGCAAGCCCGAATTTTCTGAATACGTTGTTGCGTACGCCAGCCGTGCTCTCACCAAAGCCGAGTCGAACTACACCGTGACTGAAAAGGAGTGCCTGGCCGTAGTGTGGGCTCTCACGAAATTTCGCCCATACTTATATGGCCGCCCGTTCACCGTCGTTACTGATCACCACGCCTTGTGCTGGTTGGCCTCCCTCAAAGATCCCTCAGGACGCCTTGGCCGCTGGGCGCTCCGTCTTCAGGAATTCGATATTACCGTAGTCTACCGGTCGGGCCGCAAGCACTCCGACGCTGACGCCTTGTCACGCTCGCCGCTGCCCTCTCCTGCGCCTTCTTCCTCCTTATCTGATTCCCTACTCGCAGCGCTCACTACTACGGACATGCCCAATCAACAACGCCAGGATCCATGGATTTCATCCTTGCTCGATGTCCTTCGTGCACACTCTACGTCCTCCTTCCCTCGGGCCCTTCGTCGCCAAGCTTCCCATTTTGCCATCCGCGACGATCTCCTATACCGCCGCAACTATCGTCCGGACGGCCGAAAGTGGCTCCTCGTGATTCCCCGACACCTTCGGTCTGAGATCTGTGCGCACTACCATGCCGACCCTCAGAGCGCTCACGCTGGATCGCTAAAAACCTACGAGCGCCTACGGCAGAGGTACTACTGGCGGGGCATGTACAACTTCGTTCGTCGATACGTTCGCTCTTGCACAGCCTGTCAGCAGCGGAAGTCGCCACCTCGACCCTCGACTGCCCCGTTACATCCATTACCATGCCCGGCTCGCCCTTTCGATCGTGTGGGCATCGACTTATATGGGCCGCTCCCCTTCACGACCGCCGGGAATCGATGGATTATCGTTGCCGTGGACCACCTCACTCGGTATGCTGAGACCGCTGCCCTACCTGCGGCTACTGCTCGCGACGTCGCCTTCTTCCTTCTTCATCACTTCGTCCTGCGTCACGGCGCTCCGCGAGAACTTCTCAGTGACCGCGGCCGTGTCTTCTTGTCTGAAGTTGTTAGAGAGCTTCTCGATGCGTGCCACTCAGTTCACCGTACCACTACTGCTTACCACCCCCAAACCAACGGCCTCACCGAACGATTCAACCGTACTCTTGGGGACATGATCGCCATGTACATTAGCTCCGACAGCTCTAATTGGGATCAACTCCTTCCGTTTGTGACCTATGCATATAACACCGCATCTCAGGCAACCACCGGCTTCTCCCCATTCTTTCTTTTATTCGGGCGCGAGCCTTCCTGTCTCCTGGACACAATCCTTCCCTACAACCCCGACAGCTCGGAATATACTTCCCTTTCTGACATTACCCGCCATGCTGAGCAGTGCCGCCGGTTGGCTCGCTCCTTCACCACCGAACGTCAAGGACTCCGCAAACATGAGTCCGATCAACACACGCCCGCTGCCCAATTCTCCACTGGATCACTGGTCTGTCTCTCTGTTCCGGCTGCGTCCAAATTTTCGGCCAAGCACATTGGTCCTTACCGTCTCTTAGAGCGTACGTCACCTGTGAACTATATCATCGAACCGGTGACACCTTCTTTGGACCATCGCCGCCGTGGTCGCGACGTCGTTCATGTCAGCCGCTTGAAGCCTTATTACAGCCCTCTCGTCGTCTCCTCGCCTTGAGTCGCCAGGATGGCTCCCTCTTTCCGCGGGGGCAGTTGGAATGAAGATGATACAGTACTACCAACGACGACGAAGCGCTAGCGCCGAGGTGAAGAAGAAGAAGAAGTCCGTAGAAGGCTCGTGCTGGAGAACTGCCGCTTGTGTGCCGGTCCCTCGCCTCGCTGGTTCCCGGACTTCTTGCGTCAGGGTCTTTATCGCTGGTGCTTCAACGTGTCAATAAACCGCTCTACAGGTGCTAGGAAAAAGCTAGAATATTAATTGGCCAACATGATTGGCCTACAAGCAAATAAACTGCTTGGATTCAACATGGTGTTAGAGTACAGGCCCTATGATGGCCCAGGGCATTTCCAATGATTGTCCATGCTTGGCCTTCCTTACATTGGCCAATGGTTGGCTTGTCACCCCATCCAAGCACAAATGTTGATTTGTGGCCAGCATTTTGCCAATCATGGAAGCATTGGCCACTGGTGATTTGCCTTGCTTGGGCCAATAAAATTCTGATGCTTGGGATATATCCAACTTTCTCAGGTAATTCATCTCTTTATTCAATCCGAAACCCTACACTTAGACTACCAGCTATAAGAACAAACTATGGACGACAAACATTAAACTTTCAAACAATTAAGATGTTGAACAGAACGGATTTCAATGTAGATTTCAACAAAAGATTGCCTGTATTCAAAAAAGAGTGTAAAAATGTTTTGGTTTCAAGCGGTTTTTCATTTGCTTTGTAAATACATTGTGTGTTTTTGCATGCGTATTATCCACTAGAAAGAAGGTAGCCAGATAAAAAAAAATAAAAAAAGAAATATAAAAAATATATTCTGTGCTTTCTCTGTCCCAAAGTTCACTATCTTAGCCTTGCTACTACCGTGTTTTTATGGATTTATTTACATTTCATTATCAGATGTGCAAATGTTTTGTTTGACTCCCAAGTGCAGTGCCGCTTGCCGAAATGTAATAATTAATATTTTGTGCTTAATTTGTATTGGGAGGCCGAGGCCACGTCAGGCGTTGTTACGCCTTTAGCTTCGGCCCCCCTTAGACACGTTCTAAGAGACAATTAAAGGAAAAAAAAGCGTAAAGAAGGTCCCAAAAAGTACCGAGTCAGGGTTCACGCCGGATACGCGTCTCCTAGCAGGATACGCAAAGCACCATTCAAAGCTAACAGCGAAGACGTGACGTTCAAATTTGGAAAGGCCAAACCTCCTCTCTCCCGTGGTTGCCAAAGAACAGCGCAAGCCCGAAGCTAGGTTCCGCCTGACCAAATAAAAAAAAGAAACAAACTGTAGTCTGCACCCCCCCCCCCCCTCCCTTTATGACACGGAGCGCTGGTTTAACTATATGGCCAAGGTTATCAGAAAGCGCCGAGCATGACGGACTGGATCAGGTAGCGCCTCTCAAGCAAAGGCAGGTCAAAAATCTGCGCCCTGCGCACACTAGCTGTAATGCCTTCGACGACCGAAGACCACACACCATGCCATATTGTAGCGCAGTCGTAGGCCACGCCTAAAATACGCATCTGCGCGCACCACTGCAAATGTATTGCACATGTAATATGAATCTAGAGGACCCCACAAAAAATAACCACTGTTCGAATAATAAAGAGCAGTCCCAGACATGGAGGCGTACTCACGAAAAACATTTGAAGTTTCAAGCAGGCTGCTTTCATCAGCTTTGTACAGAGTGAAGTCATCTGCATAAACAGTGACGGGTACCGATTCGCTTCCTGGCAAAGCCAGACCTCTAATGAGGGAGTGGCGATCAACTTCCAAGAGGAAAGGCTCTAATGCTAAGACAAACAAAAAGGAAGAGAGGGGACAACCTTGAAGGACGGCGCGGCCAACATCAAATGCGGTACTTTCCTGGACATCGAGGAACTGAGCGCTTAAAATATCCCTGTAGACCTCTATAATTAGAATCACAAAATAAGTTGGGAAACCGAGAGCATCCAGCGAACCTTAATTATAGTCGGGCTCTAAAAAGTCGAACGCCTTCTCTTGATCAAGGGAAACAAGAAGATCCTGTGATGGCCGCCGTAAAGTGTACGCTAGGATGTCTCGCGTTACGGAAGATTAACTACGTTTTCACGATCTGGGTTGGAGCAAACTTGGTGGCAAGAAGTGAGGGACAAGAGGAGTGCGCGAAGGCGAGGAAAGGGTAATTTTGCTAATACTTTGTAATCTGAATTCAGAAGGGTGATAGGGAGCCCATCTGCCGGACATGTCGACAAAGGAGTCTTTTGAGGAATAAGGACAATGCGGCCTCTTTTGAATGATTCAGGAAAGACATGCTGGGTGAAGCATTCTTTTAACGCTTCTGAGAAAATGTAGAAAGGCTAGAACCGCGCTGCAGGAGAATCAAATCACCCCTGTGCGCTGCCAGCACTTACTTAAAGAGAGCACACGCAACTGTGCCGCCCTGGTTGCACGTCACGACCTCACCTTTTCGTTTCTCGCGGCTTGTGTAGAGGCCCGTGGCAGCGCTGATTCCAAGGATGCGCTGCGCCAATCTTTTATTTTGCGGAAATGAAGAGCACACATGCACGTTTACGGAGGCGCATCGCACACATGGATCACGCAAGCGGGGCACCGAAGGGAGCGGAAGCCGCTCGTCGGCACTTGAATGGGTTAGAAGGAAAGGTGGCTGTCGGGTGACGCCTACACTCGGCCGTCAGAAAAAATGAGAAAGGACTGACTGAAAGAAAGAAAATTGGTGATGTGTAAGGAGAGACTGAATAGCTGCAATAGCTGTCCGTTATTATTGTGGCCCACCGCACGCAGATGGCGAAAATTGGAGAATGCTTAAGCATCGCCTGTAGGAGTGGAACGCGACATCGTGTTGCAGCGCTTCCAGGGAGTCCACGGAACGCCATCGCCTGTTCGGCGCAACGCCTTGCACGTTGAAAACAGCTTTGAACGCAACGCATTTTTGAAGGAAGGAAATGGCGCAGTAACGGTCTAACATCTCGGTGGGCACCCAAACCGCACCGTTACGGGACGGAGGAAGATGGGAGCGAAATAAGAAAGAGAAGCAGATGCCGTAATGAAGGAAATGAAAATTGGATTTGAGGAAAAAAAACGACGCAACAGCCATCTCATATATCTCGATGGACAGCCGCAGCTACCGATTGAAGGTCGCTGGTGCGAATTCCTGCCGCAAGCTAGGCTCTAACTTGACTAGTACGATTAAGCTGTACGAAACACTGAATCGCATGACGCCGTATGAATCCTCAGAGGTCAGCTACAGAAGAAGGGTATGAAGAGAAGCAGAGGCTCCTGCAAGGGATCTGTTACCTTGCAAGAGAATTTGGACACAAGTTTAAACACTGCAAGGCCCACGCAGCCGCAAGCAAAAGATTTGCTACAGGAGTGCGCGACAATGCCTGCGTCGCCGCTGCGGGAGTGTCACCCCATCCCTGTGACTCCTGTAAGAATGCATCGAATTCCTTTTCTATTTACTTTTCCAGCATCATTCTGCTAAGCATGATGTAAGTGAGAGCCATTTTGCTTTAATGTGGTAGGTAATCATTGTGGACTGGAGAAAATGAAAACAAGGAAATAAAACTGACATATATAAATAAAAGAAAAAATAGAACTGACTACAAGTATGCGGCGTTCTTCATTTGGTGGTGTTATTTTTTAAAGGTGTGTATAAATAAAACCTATGCCAGCACTTGATGTGTAGCAACTGGCCAGGGTCATGGCGTATTTGTGATGAAATGTAGTGTATTGGAAAGCACCAATTGAGTGGTGTAACAGAGGGTGCACATTTTCTACTCTTTTAAGACCCAACACCATCTGGGACTACCAACAACACTCCAGAAACTGCGTCATATTTGCTGCAACAAATGTGCGAGGGAAGCGAAGCCGCCGAAGACGAATATTTCCGCACTGATGCTGACAACTTTCAGGGCGCAGAGCAAATGCCTTGTGCGAGTGCTCTGACACCACAGGAACAGTAGCAAACTGAGTAACGTGAGCCTGCATGTACGTCTGAAATGAAGCGAAGCAAGGACACTTTTCAGTCCAGCTCTATAATACCAGGTTGCATATTCAAACAGCGTCATCAGTAGAACAGTTTGTGCCACTCGCATGTGCTAAATTATTTTGCGAACTGGCAAACGTGGATCTGTCTTGCTTTCCTGCCTTGCTTTCGGTGATTTGATGCACTGTCACGCATTAATTTCATTTCGGGAAATCTGCATTTGCAGAAAAACGGAAGCCAAAGGCAGCGCGTGCAGAAAATCATGAGTTTTTGGAAAGAAGATGGAGCCATGAAAAGGCGCTCAAAGAGAAAGACATCCAGCTTGAGATAGAACGCTCAGTACTTGAAACAGTCCACCTCGAAATGAAACTGAGACGCTGGGAGAAGAGGCAGGAAATGAAGGCCTTAAAAATGAAAAAGTAGTTCAAGCTGTGCGAGCAGCTAGAATTCGAGGCTCGTGTCACTGAACTCACAGAAAGACAGAAACAAAATGAGGCCAATAGTGCAAGTAATAAGCACTAATAAACTTGTTGAATGTGATTTCACACAAACTGTACAAAGAGTGATATCAAAATAGAATAAAATCTTTATTTTTATATGCCCTTAACTGCATCCATCAAAACTCACCTATACAAACTGAATGCAAGAAATGAGCACGTCACTGCTCCTTGAAGTGCGACGAAATTGGTCCACATATGACAGTGCAAGCTGACTGAGCACTTCCAGCAGCCAATACATGCCAAAGCTGCTTCTTGGATATTATGTCCCACTGCGGCTGGTCAGTAGTTATAGCGCCCAGTGGCTGATTACTCTACTGTACTCACTGTACTCTAACCTGTACTGTACAATGGGAGTGCGTATTCAGGAACCTCAGAGAGTCCAAATTTACCTGGAGCTCTCCATGGACTTCAGCGTCTCTCAAAGCTCAAGTGACTTCGGCAAGTTACACGCCCCAAACATGATGAAGCACATTATGAATACTAAGAGTGCTTATTTGGTTCACATAAGAAAAATAATCATTTAAAGTGAAGCAAGCACTTTGCACGATACAAAAAAGTTCAGTTAGTAAGCATTGGACCAATCCTCACCATTTTTAGCTGACTGCTTTGGGTGGAGGTAATCAATGAAGCATGGTGAATCCAAGTCAAATTAGTTAGAGAATTGGTTACCATACATGCAAGCATAGCAGTTGGTGAGAATGATGGCTACCCTGTACATCCTAGGCAGAGCCTGCAAAAGCAGCCTTTATTTTTTTTTTAAATCAACAAAAGCAAACTGGGAAATTACTCTCCCGAATCCCCATTCTACGGCCTGCCTAACTGGCAGACCGTGCATTGCAGCACACAAGTTTTCTTGAGCAGGTGTGAGCCTTGCACCTCCATATGGTTTCATCAGAAGCGGCCGCAGGGGATATGCAGGGTTCCCATATATTCTTACGTGGCGGCCAGCCGAAGAATAAGGCGCGATGAATGTTGAACAGATTATTTACTCGCCACTGGCCTAGAGCGAGTGCTTCGTCCCGCGCTACTGCCAGCTTCATCTTCGTCACACTACCCGGGGCCACCGAGCGATCGTCTCAATCGTTGACAGAGACGCGCGAAATGGTGATGGTTTTGAGAGGAGGGTTGAACAGTAAGTAGCAGATGGTGCAATGCTGGCCGCCACGATGAGAAAGATGAGAGACTGAGTCCCGGTCTATGAAGCTTTCGGGCCGCGGGTTGCCAGGAGTCAAAGGCCGGGGCCCCAGGCAGCGCCGAATGGCAGGGACAGGGGAACGGTGTCTTCACGTGTGTGTAGCGTCTCGGGTCGGTGGGGTAGGTAGGTCGGGTCGGTCGGGTCGGTCATGGCGTCGGGTCCAGTTCGTCGTGTCGGATGGTCGGAGCGGGCAACGCGGCGGGGGAAGCAACGGCGAGATCGGCTCGAGTCGGAACAGCTGGGGCAAGCCGGGCGACGCAGGCCAAGGACTCACGGCCGACTACCAACGGCTGACACAGGACGCCGAAGCTCCAGGACCAGGATGCTGATGATTCCCCGGCACCTCACACAAAATGTTACGTGGCGGTTAGCCGAAGAATGAGGCGCGATGAACGATGAACAATAGATGATTCAATGGGCGCTGGCCTAGCGCGAGCGCTCCGTTGTTGTTGTTGTCCTCAAAATAATAGTGCGTACCCATGCGGGGGATTGGCCAAGACACAGGCGGTGACTGACAGGTGCTCAAAATGTTAAACAATATAATGGTAATAATGATAATAATATTAATTAGGAAACAAAGGAAGGGAACTCAGATTTATAAATTGAATTAAACTAAACAAATACTATGCGATCGGTGACTGATAGAGGGAACAGGGCTAAACGGGACATGTTTAGGATAGCTTTTGTGGCAGAGAAACATTGATCATGAGAAAGAGCTTAGGACGAAAGCCGTTTAGTGTCTGAACGCAAAGTTTGAATGGCGGAGTGCACATTCCAGTTACTGTGCCCAAGGGAGGAAGCACCAAGAGACAGAACAACCCCAGCTGCCAGACTTAGACCTAGCTGTCGTAACGGATCTCTAGCAGGCGCCTCCGTAAAGAGGAGGAACGGTGGCAGGTCAACAAGAAGTGACCTATCGTTTCGGGTTCAGCGCATAATGGGCACAATGGGGAGACCGCCAGACCAGACCTGCAAAGGTAGAAGTTTAAGTGAGGCACGCGACAACGTAGACGCGTAAACGAAACCTCTAGCTTGAGTGATCGCCAACTTTCACTGCACCACGGGTAAAGGAGATGCCAGAATTTGGGAAAGGAGGTCAGTGCTGATGCTGCAAGTCACACCATCCGGGCCAGGGGCCGCGGGTGGAAAGCGGGATACAGTGTTCGAGAGCTTCATGAGTGTGACCTCCTGGAAATCGTCCAATGTGGCACCACTGCCAGCTTCGCCTTCGTCAAACTCACTGCATCATTTCCAGGGAGCAGCTCCTCAAGGGTCTCGTAAAGTTTGCTTTTTCTCAAGACTCCTGAAATGAAAAAAAAAAAAACCTAGTGCATAACATGTCCTATAACATGTCCTAAACAGCAATGTTCACAGCAGCACATCTGGTCAGCAGACACTGAATATAATAGTTTATAATAATAATGTGACAAAAAAGACGAAGCTGGCAGCGTGCGCTTGTGTGCTATTCGGATGTCCCAAGCCGCCGATCCTCTGTGTGGCAGATTACCTCTACTGCACATAGGCAATACGAACACTTGGTTGCGTAATATAGAAGACGAAGCTGGCAGTGGTACGGGACGGAGCGCTCGTGCAAGGCCGGCGCCCATTTAATCATCCCACAGCCATCAGTCATTTTGTCTTATTCTTCTGCTGGCCGTCATGTAATATCATTGCATATTAAATAGGATTAAACTTATTGATTAGTTATACACACTCCATGCTTTCTTTATGTTTTCAATGGTATGAGGTACCAAACAGAGAAAAACAGGAGAACGGAAAGGCAGGCAGTTTAACTAGATGACACCCAGTATGCTACCCGACACGCAGGAAGAGGAAACAAAGGTAGAGAAAGGACACAAAGAGGAATAGGAAGTCATGACACGACAGACATGTGCAAAACTAAGTTACAACAAACATGCTGATTGGAATATATCGCAATGAAACTAACCAGCATCATGCCTGCTGCCTGCATATGGCCCGTGAAGCTGACAGATGAGCCCATTGGGGCACATGAGGGTTTGATATTTCAGTGCGTGGACTCTTTTGTGCCCAGAGAAGTGCACTGTTTGACCTTCTGACGGGCTACGTATGGGCCGTGCTGTTCCGTAAATAAATGCCTGGCAGTTGTCCAGGGGAGCACCTTTTAAGTGAACCGCCTAAAATCAGTTAGAGACAGTGAGATGTGGTTAAGCTTACTTAGTTAACGTAAGAAGTTGGGCTAGTTGGTACGCATTCATGGTTAACCAGCGTAAAAAGACGAAGACGAAGAGAAGAAGACAACACGACACAAGCGCTCACTCGCAACTGGAAAGGCCCGAAATTCTCCTTTGACCCTTCACTTTCTGACCTGGACAAGCTTGCAATGGCCAGGAATGTTGCTCGTTTGGGGCCCGATGGAAAAAGAGAGATGTGTGTCTCGGAATGTGTCAGCGTTTTACCGGTCTGAATGTAGGTCGTAAAATTCTAAACGATGGGGACCCATCATCAAATACCTTGTTTCCAAGAATTTCCGTATAATCACTTGTGACAAAGAAGGGTTCTTTGCTATAATGCCTGCCAGCTTTTTCTCTGTAAGGCCTGTACAGCTGTTAGGAAAAACTTCAAGGCTCTGTCTGTTCAGCATGACGAGGTAAAAGCATTTGCTGTTGACCTGTTAAAAGATTTAAATTTGCTCTCACTGTCGCGTGCCGTTAGCAAGTCAAAAGGTGCTCAGTTGCAAATTTTTTTCACGATTAAGACTCATAAATCCAAAATGCCTTTTCGCGCCATCGTCTCTGAGCGCGGAACGTGGCAGCACTCCGTGTCCAGCTACCTTCAGCGGCAGCTTTCCTCGCTGCAACTGAATGGCCCCTTCCATGTGCGGAATTCGGAACACGTTGTGCAATTCCTAAAGGATCAAAACCCTGGTGAATGTCTCGCCTTTAGCATAGACATTGAAGACGCATTTTATTCCATCCCACGAAATGCGTGCTGGAATGCTTCCAGCGCTGCATCGTTGAGGACATTGATGAAATCAATACCAGATCATATTGTTGCACGTAGGTTGAACATTTCGTTGAATTACTGTCTTTTTTATCTCCGGTCAACCTTTGTGGGCTGGTGCAATAACTTATGTGTTCAAAGTTCTGGTGTATGTATTGGTTCTTCCGTTGCGCCCAATCTTTGCGATATTTTTGTGAGCCGTTTTGACAGAAATGTAAAAACTAGCCTCAGTGACCTTCACTTTCGCATATTTAGGTATGTTGATGACTTTCTGGTATACACAAAAATAAACAGCTTCATTAGGCGCGTTGATGATATTTTAAATGTCTTCAAAGAAACTAGCTTTGGACTGTACTTTTATTTTCAACTTCCAGAACAGCAAAAGCTTCAGTTTTTAGATCTGAACTTGCCCTTTTTGCCTGATCATGTCTGCTGGTGTTACGCGCCCAGAAGTTCAAAACCACTGTTGAATTACTCTTCAGCGCAGTCAAAAACCATGAAACAATTTGTAGCAGTCTCTTCACTGAGATCGACCCTCGTAAATTCATGTCCGCACAACGCTCAAAAAGCTTTTGATGAACAGGTAGCTAGGCTGAGAGCATCGGGGTTCCCTGAAGTGGCCCTCTCAAGTATATGTGATAGGCTTCCAAGTTATATCAGGTCCCACACTGCAAGCAGTAGGCACAAGCGTGAAAAAAATTGGAGGGGGCTTAGCATTGGTCAAGCCTGGTAGGTTGCGAAAGCGAGCGCAGCGCCTCTAACGGAAGGAACGCGGCGCGCCGCGTCTAAAGAAGTAAAGTTGTGCGCCGCGTCTACAGGTCGCGCGTGGCTGCCGGCCCCCGCTGTTCGACGACTCGACTTGGTAGCCCATCTCTCACCCTGGCATGACGTCAGAGGTCATTCTAAAGGTCAAACTTGGCTACCGGCCGCCGCTACGCGAAACTTCGTTTATGAGCGTAGTATTGCTTTCGCAATAAAAGAAAGGTTGCCGTCGTCCCGTAAATTCATAGAACTTCACATTGGCTGAAAAAGTAAGTGGACGCTGTGATGTTGACGTCATTTTCTCCGCCCCTGCGAAGCTTTCCCGTCTGTGCGCAGCCGTCCAAATACGGGCGGACGCAACAACCCGTCCCGTCACCAAAGTATGTGGCATTAAGCACGTTAACAAATATGTTGAATGCTGTAAAAATGTAGTCTACAAAATTCCTATGACCTGCGGCCATGCTTACATCGGCCATACCAGCCGCTCCTTAACCATACGCCTTATGGAGCATAAGAATTTCTTTAACGAAGACCGCTCTAACCTGTCTGACCACTGCCGGGCATGTGACCGGCTAGGAAAGCGGAAGCGATGCACGCCAAAACTTTGATAGCACCATTTTTCTTTTTACACGCCATAATCAACTAACACGGGAGCTAAAGGAAGCGTATTGAATCGATGGCACTTGATTTTGTCTCGTGTAATTCTTCTTTCGTGCCGATATCTACTGCATCGCTTCAGATCTCTTGTTGATGCGCGTTTAATCCATTCCTGATGAGAATTCTTGGTGGGGCGTCACTGAACCTCGGTCTCTTCCTACTTTTTATTTTCGCCTTTTTGTGTACAAATTTCTTTTTTCCTTATAAACGTTCAGTTGCAAGTGAGCGCTTGTGTCGTGTTGTCTTCTCCTCTTCGCTTTTTTCGTTCCTTAACCATGGAAGCTTGTTTAGCCCTTTATGGACTTCAAGGGGTCTGAGTGTTAATGTTTAAACCCTGGTAACCCTTAGCAAAACAGGGGATGTGCTAAAAATGCATTGCAAACAGATTGTATTAATTTCGTATCTATTTTGCATTTTCTGTCCCTATGCTTAAACTGCAATACGAATGCTTTCTAAGTATACTACGAATAATGTTTTGAATGTTCTTAAAAATACGTGAAAAGTACATTTTTGCGCGCTTAGCATATTTATAATGCATTAAAAATATACTTGATATATACATTAAGTACGCTAGATTGCATTAGAAATAGACTAAAAATATACATTTAATACATTAAAAATATATTTACATGGGCTTAAAAAAAGCCCACGAGCCACGACAAAATAAGACGGGTTAATGCTTGAACTCCTGAACAAATTGTGCATGCGTAGTTATCAATCAAGAGGGCTACGAGATTATAAAGTCACGCGATGGAACGGGAAGGGCAAAGATACCTACACAAAGCAAATCATGACGAAATTTACTCAGCAAACAAGAAATGCCCCGCAGTGTACTAAGCTTGGCTTGCCTTATATACCGGGTGTTTTTTTTTTAGGTCCAAAGTTTTTAAAGAGAGGTAAATTCCTTTAGATTTATTTTAACCCTGGGGCTATACTGAGGGCTACGGCGGACGCCAGGTAAGAGGCAAACTACTTTAATTAGTTCGCTGATTAACTGAATACGTTAATTAACTTTTAAAATTTTCATTTTAGGGGATATGTTTTATTAGCAGAATTGTAGATCGTCTTCCAAACAGTCCAACCAAGAAAAAAATAATGAAAAAATTATTGCACGCGTTACGAAGCGAGAAAAAGTCATCCTGGTAGGCAGCTTCATACTGTAGCGCAGCGTCAGCGAGCGCCTGTGACGTAGTTCGCTCCGCCCTGCGCTTTGTGTCAATGCGTTTTTGTTCCAACGCGGCATTCCGTGAGGCCGCGGAACGAATCGCAACAAGCAGTGATAGCGCAGGCCGCCCGTCCGGGCTTCAGGTGATATCAGCCGTGTGACGCAAAACGCAGGGCGGAGCCAACTCCGTCAGAGGCGCTCACCGCCGCTGAGTTAGGGTGTGAAGATGTCTACCAGGGTGACTTTTTCGCGCCTTGTAACGTGCGTGAAAAAAATTCCAATTAAAATTGTTTTTTCTCGGTTGGATTGTTTGGAGGACGATCTCCAATTCTGCGAATACAACATAACCCCTAAAATAAAAATTAGAAAAGTTTATGAACATATTTAGGTAATCAGCGAACTAAATAAAGCAGTTTTCCTCTTGCCTGGCGCCCGTCGTAGCCTCCAGTATAGCCCCAGTGCTAAAATAAATCTAAGGCAATTTACCTTTCCTTCAAAATTTTGGCCCTTCTAAAAAAAACACACGGTATAACCACCGAGAGCGACGCACTATCTTGCCCGGTGAGGCGTTTTTTGCGCAAAGACTGTAGGCTCCCAAATTATCGCAGAAGTTTCTTATTGGTCACGTTCGAATCTGGAAGCCATCTAGAACCGAACTGCTAGTTACAACTTGCGTCAGGCATAGGTCAGGAGTCGAACTGTCAGCAAACAGATACACGGGCGTCTAAGGGAGCCGGCTGCCTTGCCAGTCTGGGTCCTTTTCGCTGGCATATTCGGGCCCGGAAGTGCCCAAGGCGCCTTTGCCGGTATAATGCTATCACGTTCTCCGCACGTCGTGTAAATAAGTGGTGATTAGCTTCGGCTGATTACCTGCTAGAAGTTACCATAAACGAAAGGACGACAGGAAAGGGAGACTTTTCACTCTTCCCTGAAACGTGATTTCGAGCCGGTTCCACGGTAGCTTGAAGTGTAATGCGAATTTGTTTACGCGGAATGCCCGTTTGATAGAATTTAAGTATACTTTAGACGGATTAACTGCGTATTTACGAAAGTGCCCTTCAAATACATTGCCAACCCCAAAATGCGATTTCCCGAAACATGATTTCGAGCATTAGACTGTTCGACGGAAAGCTTGAAGTGTGCTGAAAACATGTAATGCGGACTGGTAATTTGCTAAATTTAAAGTATTGTTTGGACGAATTAATTGCGATTTACGGAAGTACACTTCACATACACTGACAAAATGTGAATGTCATTTCCGAAGCATGATTTCGAGCCCTCGACTGTTAAACGGCAGCTAGTAGTCGGCTGCAAATACGCTTCAAAGTCTTGCAATAAAAATAGCGCCAGGACACAGGACGAGGACGGAGAGAGGACACACACGGCGCTGAACTCGCAACTGCGTTTATTGTAAAAAAACACGCAGCTTTTCAAGGCAGGGCGTCAAGAAAGCGCGCGCGTGCGCTTTGTCAAAAATGCACTTGTCGGGTATTAAATTGTCTCCTAATCGCACGTGTGATTATCGGTGCTAACCACCGTTTAGCAGCTTCATTTCCTTAGAGGACAATGCTACTGAAGGCTGGCTGAGACATCTGTTTCCTTTTCTCAATATATGAAACGCCTCTGCTACTTCCCTCGTGCTACGATCATTATGTATGAGCAAGACTTCGCTGTCGACAAGAAACGGGGTGCACTTACACTCGAGACAATGCTTGGCCAAGTTTGTTGAACACTTTCCCAAAGAATTTTGGTGCTCCAAAAGCCGTACATTAATGACGCGACCTGTCTGGCCAATATAAGTACGGCCACAGGACAGAGGAATCTGGTAGACCCCAGCAACCTTACATGAGACGAACTTGTTTGCATGGTTAATTTTACACCCTGTTTTCTTCCCATTCCATCTCTCTTCCTTTGAACAGCTGCCCCAACCTTGCCTACCTTATTAGGAGCCGAGAACACAAAGTTGACGCCGTACTTAGCCCTCACTTTCTTAAATCTGTGCGAAAGGTAATGTACGTACGGCATAACAGCTATATTATTTGTTCTATCGTCCACACTGGAGCGCTGCTAAGGGTCACGTTCGAGGGTTTTCAATTTTTTCATGATCTTTTCCCCACATGACACAAGAACTGAGTCCGGGAAACCGGCCTCCTTATAGCGGTGTACCTGAGCGCATAGGCTAGTCTTCATTTTGTAGGAACAGGATTTCTTTAACGCAATACTCATGCACCCGGTTACTATTCCGTTTTTTACTAGTTTCGAGTGGCAGGACCTATAGTTCAACAGGGGCTTCTCGCTCCGAGGGGAGTATTGCCAGCACACGTGGTCTTTTTCAAAGACCAGCAGTAAGTCCAAAAATTGTAGTGTGTTATGCTGAGGAATTTCATGCTTAAATATCAGCCCGGACCCGTTCTTTACAAAACAATCTAAAACACTTGACACGGTTTCTGCCTGAGGGGACTTCACAACCACAAGATAATCATCAACATACATAAAAATGCGTATGAAACCACCTGCCAATTCATTCGCCACTTCCTTGTCGACATGACTAAGGAAAATGCTGCTGAGCACCGGGGCTACTTTTGATCCTATACACCCGCCAGACTTTTGCAAGACTGTCTGGTTTTCCCAAGCGACGTACGTATTCTTGAGATAGAAGGAGAGGAGTTCCAGAAAGGATGCGGTAGAAATTCCGCATCTATTTTGAAAAGCATGCTCGTCATTTTTTCGTCATCACTGTGCGAGGAAGAAGGTATACTTGCACTACATATAATTTTTGTAACTTTTTCTGGGGCCCTATCAAAGATACCCGTGCTTCTACAGAGTTTTTTGAGCCCTTCATAGAGTCTGGTGAATCTGCGGTGCACCATTTGTCCACCAACTTGTTTCAGGGCAATTATTTCTTAAACTACAAACAACCCCTTTCTGGCAGCTGTCCTCGTCTGTCTTTTCTAGACATGGTCGTGAGGGAACTTTGTGCTGATGCATTCTGTTTTCGCACTCTTCGCTTTTCCTTTTAGATACCTTTATAACCTCTCCGCAAGGCAGATGGCAAACGTTGAGATCGGTCATTACTTCCTCTACACATATATATGCAGCCTTACCTACCCTTTCTTGATACCAGTTTATTGAAGCGAATTCAGCGGATGTAGTTGAGCCCACTGATAGCGGTAGCAGATATAACGAACGCTCGCGTATTACAAACGGCTGCGGTGATACCTTCAAAATATGCTCAAGGGCTATGACACATACAACGAACAACTTTGGCCGCACCACTCGGTTAGAGCCAACGAGGAGGCGTAGTAAGCTACCCCAGACGTTGAAGAGGTCGTGCTTCCAATAAGCGCGGAAATGAAAGAGCGCCTCTGATCCTTCCCGACACCGCCTCTGAAAGAACACGTCGACCCAAAAATTCAATAAAAAAATTGCGAGGACACTTCGGCAACTTTGGCAAGTGTTCAGAGGCGAAAGCCGAAGACACTATGCCGTGAAGACTGCCGGTGTATAAGACGTCACACCGTTCCCCTGGCTCTATTCATACCCAAATTACACATCTTTCGGGGATTTTAAGTGCTAATTACCCTTAACTGCACATTTTTTTTATCTAATTTGGCAAAAATCCGACGTTTTTCCGTCCATTTTGTGGCAATTTTCACTGTGCGGTGACGACATTCGGTGGATGTGACGTCACACTGTTCCCGTGGCTATATCGTCGTTTGCGCTATTTTGACGCAGTTTTGCCATTTTTGACTGTAATTAACCAACTAATTACTGTACAGCCATAAAACGAAGCATCTAGGTTCATTTTTTTCTGTTCTATCTGCAGCAACCAGGCGTTTTCTCCTATCTTTCTTGTTCCCGAGTTAACACGACTTAAACGCTGCCAAAGGTGTGACACACTCTACTAACGGACGACAGTATGAGCCATTAAAAGCTTTCGCCCTAAAAGCGGTACTGCCATGCGCAGCGCTAACCGGAAAGTCCAACGTTCGGTAGGACTGTAAACGGTAACGTAAACACGGTAACGATATTGTAACGTACTTGCTGACGAAGGGGGGCTTTATTAGCAGGCACGAAAGGGAAGGCCAGCAAGCTAGGGCAACAACACCGACAGACTCCACACGGCGCGCGCCCTACTTCGTCGTCGTCGCCCTACTTCGTATGCGCCACCTGGCAATACTAGGTGGCATTATTCCCCCCTTATGAAGAAAGAAAAAAAAGAGCGCTGTCGCTGTCGACGTAAGGGTGATACAAAAAAAACAAAAAAACAAGCAAACTGCCGCAACTGAAGCGCGCGAAAACATCAGCACGGTTGCGTCACCGTGTATAGTACGGCTTAAGCCGCACAACGTGCACAGTGTCAGAGTCGGGCTGTCGGCGTCGCGGTTGCGCAGCACCGTCCGGAACCACTTCATAGTTAACCTCACTCACACGCCGTACCACTCTGTAAGGGCCAAAATAGCGGGAGAGCAGTTTCTCACACAAGCCTTGGCGACGAACAGGAGTCCACACCCAGACTTGGTCACCGGGTTTGTAGTCAACCTGTCGGAGGCGAAGGCTGTAACGGCGCGCATCCGAGCTCTGCTGTTGCCCCATGTGCACGCGGGCCAGCTGACGGGCTTCTTCAGCACGTTGGGCAAACTGTTGGGCGTCTGGGGCGAGTTGGTCATCCTCTGGGCACGGGAGCATGGCATCAAGCATGCTCTGGACTTCGCGTCCGTACACAAGGCGAAACGGGGAGAAGCGCGTAGTTTCCTGCAGGGCGGTGTTGTAGGCAAAGGTGATATACGGCAGGACCTCATCCCAAGTTTTGTGTTGAACATCTACGTACATGGACAACATGTCCGCAAGGGTCCTGTTTAATCGTTCGGTCAAGCCATTGCTCTGCGGATGGTAGGCCGTGGTCTTGCGGTGTGTTGTGCAGCTCAGCGGAAAGATGTGGTCGATTAGTTGCGCTGTAAACGCCGTCCCTCTGTCTGTAATCACGTGCGAAGGAGCGCCATGTCGCAGGACGATGTTCTGCATGAAAAACTCTGCGACTTCTGAAGCTGTGCCACGAGGGATCGCCTTGGTCTCGGCGTAGCGAGTCAAATAGTCGGTAGCAACTGTGATCCACTTATTGCCGCTCTGCGACAAGGGGAAAGGGCCGAGGAGGTCCATGCCGATCTGGTCGAACGGAGCGCGAGGGGCAGTAACGGGCTTCAGAAAACCCGCCGGCTTAAGTGGTGGCGTTTTCCGGCGCTGGCATTCTCGGCAGCTTTTAACGTATCGTTTGACATCAGCAGAAAGTCCAGGCCAGTAATACATGTTCCGCACTCTGGCGAGCGTACGTGAAAAGCCCAAGTGGCCAGACGTGGGCTCATCGTGGCAGGCGAAAAGAACGTCAGATCGGAGGTCGGCTGGAATGACGAGAAGGTAAGGTCTATCGTTGCCTCTCGAGTTCTTCTTGTACAAGAGACGTTGCCGCAAACAGAAGGAGCCAAGACGTCGAGAGAAGTGGCGAGGTATAACCGTATCACTACCTTCAAGAGCGTCAATGAGAGGGCGAAGGTCCGAGTCCGCCCTCTGCCGAGTCAGTAGGTCGGAGGCGGTGAGGGTACCAAGGAAGCCGCTGTCGTCATCGGGCGCTGCGTCGGCAGGATCAACTGGTGCACGCGACAGCGTGTCGGCGTCTTCGTGTCTGCGGCCGGACTTGTAGACAATAGTGATGTCAAATTCCTGGAGCCGTAAGCTCCAGCGTGCCAGGCGTCCAGATGGGTCTCGCAAATTTGCCAGCCAGCATAGGCAGTGGTGATCGGTTACGACTTTGAATGGGCGGCCGTATAGATAAGGGCGAAACTTCATGGTGGCAACACGACCGCAAGACATTCTTTTTCAGACGTGGAGTAATTGCTCTCGGCGCGGGAGAGAGTACGGCTAGCATAGGCGATAACCCTCTCAAGGCCCTCTTGGTGTTGAACAAGGACCGCGCCAAGACCGATGTTACTGGCGTCGGTGTGGACCTCGGTATCGGCATCTTCGTCGAAGTGCGCAAGAACGGGAGGTGTTTGAAGGCGCTGGCGGAGCGTAGAGAAAGCGGTCTGTTGCTCAGTGGTCCAGACAAAGGAGGTGGTATTCCTGGTGAGGCGCGTCAACGGCTCAGCAATCGTGGAAAAGTCAGCAATAAAGCGCCGATAATACGCACAGAGACCCAGGAAGCGCTGGACAGCTTTCTTGTCGGTCGGAACGGGAAAACGTGCGACGGCGGCAGTCTTTTCGGGGTCCGGCCGCACTCCCTCAGCGCTCACAACGTGACCAGAAATTTGAGCTCTTCGTAACCGAAATGACACTTCTGGGGCTTCAGGGTAAGGTCTGCCGAGCGGAGGGCTTCGAGGACAGCCCGCAGGCGCTGGAGATGTTGGTCAAATGTTTCCGAAAAAACTACGACGTCGTCCAAGTAAACAAGACAGCTTTGCCACTTGAGGCCTGTGAGGACGGTGTCCATCATCCGTTGGAACGTAGCCGGGGCGGAGCACAAACCGAAAGGAAGCACTTTAAATTCATAGAGGCCATCTGGAGTCACAAAGGCGGTTTTTTCGCGGTCCCGTTCGTCTACTTCAATTTGCCAATAGCCGCTCTTTAAGTCAATGGATGAGAAGTACTTAGCGCGCCGTAATCTATGCAGCGAGTCGTCAATGCGCGGCAACGGGTAGACATCCTTTTTGGTCACACTGTTCAGTTTGCGATAGTCGACACAGAACCGGAGAGTGCCGTCCTTCTTCTTAACAAGGACTACAGGTGAAGACCACGGGCTTTGGGAAGGTTGAACAACGCCATCGTCAAGCATTTCCTGAACCTGAGTTTGGATAACCGCCCGTTCTTTAGCAGAAACACGATAAGGCTGCTGTCGTATAGGGCGAGCGTCGTCATAGGTGATGATGCGGTGCTCCGTGATGGGTAGCGAAGCACGACTTGTATTCCTTCAGCAGCTGTTCCAAAGCCAGGCGTTGCTCCCGAGACAGGTGGCAGTTTATGTCGACGTTTTCAAGGGAAGGTTCGTCAGTGCCAGCTGCCGCGGACGCAAAACAAACGGGAATATCGGTAACAGGTTCGGCAGAAGCGATAGCAGTTCCTGCAAAAAGGTGTTGGTACTCATTAGAAAAATTAGTGACCAGGACCGCAGACCGGCCACCACGAAGCGTCAGTAGGCTGCTAGCGGCGCAGATGCCTTGAGTAAGCAGGAGTGAACGGTTAGCCTCGGCGACTGCTTCTGCGTCATGCAAGTCGTTGAAAGTGACTTCAACCAAAACACTGCTCCGTGGAGGCAACGTGACACTGTCTGCAGAAACACGAAGGGCGGCACTGCGGTGGCAAGATTGGGCGAGGTGGGTCGCTTTACTGGTCGAAAAGGTGATGAATCGTTGGCGGAGGTCGATGACAGCACCATACTCCCGCAGAAAGTCAATGCCGATAATGAGATCGCGGGAGCAATTGCACAGAACTACACAACTGACGACGAACGTAGGTCCCCGAATCTGAACGCGAGCCGTGCAAATACCCTTTGGAGTAACGAGATGACCACCGGCAGTACGGATATGCACTACAGAACAAGGCGTAAGGACTTTTTTTAGAAGAGTCGCGAATTTATCACTCATAATTGAATAGTCGGCCCCGGTGTCCACTAATGCACTGACTCTGTGACCGTCGAGAAGAACAGGTATGTCCAAGGAAACGCAGCTGTCTTGGTCAGATGACGGTGCTATCTGTTCACGGCCGGAGCGTAGCGGCGGCGGCGGGAGGTCTTCAGCGCAGCGACTCCCAGCGACCTCGCCCCCGAAGGTCGCTGGTCTCAGTTTTCCCGGCGAGGGCTCGGCGAGCGACCCTGTACTGCTCGCGAGGAGCTGTGCGGGTTCGGGGAAGAGCGCCTCGGAGAAGATGAGCGCGGCTGATGCGGCGCACGGGCTGAAAGTCGCTGTTCCGAGAGGAAGTCTTCAATGGCTGGAGGCCGGTGGCCAAACCGGGGTCTGGGCGAATCGGCTCGAAAGCCCTGCAGACCGAGGCGTCGATAAGAGCAATTGCGGTAGAGATGGCCTGGTTCTCCGCAGTGAAAACAGAGTGGCCGGTTGTCAGGTGTGCGCCATACATCGGCCTTCCGCAAGTGCACTCGGCGATCGTCGAAATACGGGACTGGTGGAACTGGGGACAGCGGTGCAGGAGGCGTTACTGGAATCGGCGGTGGCGAAGCTGCAGCCGGGCGTCTCGCAACTTCGGCATAGATGGGGTGGCTGTAGTCTCCCGGCAGAGGTGGTGTTTCGACGGTAGGACCCCTGAACGCCTGTTGCACCTCCTCGCGAACAAGAGCGGAAATCGAACCAAGTGCAGACTGCGAAGGGCTGCAAAACTTGAGGACCTCTTCACGCACGATGGTGCGAATCAGTTCGCGCAAATCGTCAGGGTGGCTCCCGGCGGTGGCAAACGATTCGGTGACTGCAGCAGCATGCACGGGCCGGTTGTAAGTCGCAGAACGTTGTTGAAGAACCTTTTCCATCGTCGCGGCCTCGGCAAGGAATGCAGCGACGGTGGACGGTGGGCTGCGCACGAGGCTTGCAAAGAGCTGTTCTTTGACGCCGCGCATGAGTTGGCGCACCTTTTTCTCTTCGGGCATGGCCGGGTCAGCTCGCCGGAAAAGCCGAGTCATATCCTCCACGTACATGGCTACAGACTCATTCGGCATTTGAATGCGAGACTGCAAAGCCCGTTCTCGGCGATCCGTGCTGGTGTAGGTCTCCAGCAGGCGTCGGCGGAACTCGTGCCATGATGTTAGCGCATCTTCTCGGTTCTCGTACCACGTACGTGCACATCCTCCAGGCTAAAGAAGACGTTTCGAAGCTTGGCTGCGTCGTCCCACTGGTTGAACGAGGCCACGCGTTCAAACTCGACCAGCCAGTCTTCGACGTCTTCGAGCTGACTGCCACGGAATGGTTTGGGCAGTCGCGGATTCTGCAAGGTATAGTAGGCTGCAGCTGGCATAACAGGTCGATGGGTGGGTGCTCTTGCAGACTCCAAAAGCCCGTGTTCGGGAGGTAGGCCTTGGTTTCTCCGGCTAGCACGGTGCACAGGGGTGTCCACCAGCGAAGGATTGGAGCCCAGGGTATGCAGAGGAGTATTAGACATATACAGGGACCTTACCCAGCACCTACACCAGACTGCAACGTACTTGCTGACGAAGGGTGGCTTTATTAGCAGGCACGAAAGGGAAGGCCAGTCAAGCTGGGGCAACAACAGCGAAAGACTCCACACGGCGCGCGCCCTACTTCGTCATCGTCGCCCTACTTCGTATGCGCCACCTGGCAATACTAGGTGGCAATATGCTATAACTCTCTTTTGTGACAGTAAGTAACCGCCGGCCAAGCCCGTGTCGATGGCCTGCGAGGGCAATAACTGCATGCGTGTTCGCGGGCTCGGCAAAACATCCCAAGTGGAATAAGTGCGGTGCGCGTGAAACAGGGGCATCGTTGAAAGCGGAGCGACTGACCATGGTCTTGGATCACTAACAACAGCGATTTGAGAACATTAAAATTCTTGCTGGCCATACTGGCCACGTGGTATGCATAGCCTGCTCTCTCGGCTCTACCTTTTGTGCTGCTACCACGTGCAGGTAGTGTAATACAGCGGACCGTGCAACTGAAGCACTCTGTGCCACGAGCGCTACATATGCCCAGGAACGACAGAGAAGAACAGACGCATGTTGATTTGTGGTAACGGTTCGTTGATCCATAGCTGCCAGATGTTCCCTCGGATAATTACGTTCCTGCGGACCGCAAAGTCGCAGAAGCATGTGCTCTGACGAAGACGTTGAACACCAAGTGCGAGCATTCCCGTACTCCCAGCAATCTTATTTATGTGGCCCTGCTGCCACCAGCTGCTGTGGACACTTCCACCACGATTAGTTATACGCCGTCTCTAAATTTGATAGTTGGCAGTAAGGGTCTCGAGGAGGATTAAATGACCGCCCTAGATAGCCGGGAAAGAGCCGCGGCAGACTCTGCTTTGCAGAAGTAGGCGCGCATAACGCAGTTCTACAAGAAGTACACGCTACTTTTAGCAGCCTTAGTATTTCTGGCCGTTATACGGTGAGTTCACTTACTACGACAATCAGATATAACGAACGGAATCCGCGTGGCCGTCAGGTTCTTCATAAATCGGCTCGACTGTAGCTTTAATCAGCCACAAAGCCTTTTTTACGCTTCAAAAGATAGGCCGTACGCGTTAGGCCGTACGTTCGCGCCAAGAACAAGGAGGCACTTGTGCCGTGGTAACTGAACTGCTACCTGTGCGAGCAACGAGAAATTATTGAGCAATAAAATGTTTTTTTTTCTCGTGATGGTGTGTTTTTTTGGGGCATACTTCCGCAGATTCCTCCAAATACATTGAGATCATGCACTTAACTATAACGTATCTGTCTGCGATGAAACAGTCTAGATTTCTGTGCCAACTCTTCCAGGTCACAGGACCGCTTGGGGTGTGGAAAACCGTTATGATGGATTAACACGCAGAACCGCCGCGTTCAACGTGGCCACTGCTCAGAGAACAGTGCTCTTTAACGCAGGAGGAATATGCTGCGCAAGTTCAACCTCCTGACTGGTTCCGAAATTTTTATGTGCGGGCGAAGTAAGGATGCCATGGTGGTGTAAAGACTTAACCCGAGATCTCTGAATTCGACGAGATCAAGCAATGCACGAGGAAGGTTAGAGAGATTCCTAATATTCCATGCAACAACGATAAAAAGAAACCTCGGAGATCTCGTTTAGAGATGCCTCAGAAGACATCTTTAAATGCAGCTTTTTTCTTGCGCCGCCCCTGGTACAAATCAAACTGGGAGTGTGCATGCACTTTTAGTTGTTCTTTTTACTCCGTTCGCAGTATAGCCTCCTTTTCCGTAAATGAATGCAATTTGTGCGTGCGCGCGTACGTGCACGTGCACGCGCGCGCAGCCTCCACGCTTGATGCACACACTGGTGGCCGCGCATACGGGCACTTACAGCAAAAAATGCATCCTCAACAACCTTCACCCGTCCTCCCACCCCCCATCACCCACGTGTACACGATTTAGCCGAAGCGGATTGCTGTGAATGCTCAACGTATGCCGTCGCCCAAGTGTTCCACGAAAAAACGTCAACAAGCATAAGCCTCTCGTCTCAGACACGAAGAACCGGAGGTATGACAGCGACAAGTATACAGGGTGTCCAGGCTAACTTTATCCAAGGGTTAAAAAATAAAATATTTGAGGTAGGCAAGGGAAACCGCTTACATACACGTATCAACCGGGTTGCGCATAATGGACAATTTTTGTTTGGCAATTTATCAATTAGCAATTAAGATAATTTTTCTAGACGCCTAAATATTGTCTTTAGACCGCAAATGTGAATAGCTAAGTTGGAGAGCACCTTCAGAAACCCCCATTCTATTTATTTGTGATAAAGAAAGCCTGACGTGTATCGTTTCTTAGAGCTCCAAAGAAAGTCCACGAAATAGAAAAAAAATTCACGTGACTAGCGCATTCGTGCGCCACGATTGTGCTGCTCTCAATCTTGGTTTGAGTGGACGAAATCAGCTGCTGGCAAGGCGCGACGACCTCATTGCTCCGGCAGGCCGATATGTCGACGGTGGTTGCGGCGCAACTTGCGCCGTCGCGCTTGGAGACTGGCTCGCGCGGTCATCGCAACCACCGTCGACATATCGGCCTGCCGGAGCAGTGGGATCGTCGCGTGATGAAGTCACCGACGCGGGCTATTCGGACCTAAATTTATTTGAAAATACAGCAGGAGCTTGACAGAAATGGGAATGACACATGCCTTTGTCCCCCTATAGTGGTGTATGTGTTGTCTCCTCAGTGCTACAGCAACGCCGTATGGTCTTCCCAACCAACTCCCTTCACCCCACCATCACATTTCCCTCCCCTCCCCCCTCGCGCGAACATCGAACGAACCGGCCACACCTCACGGCACGGGAAGAAAGGCCTGTCTCCTTCCCTTTCCTGCCTAGTCTACCAAAAAAGCTGCCCCCGAGTTCACACAGCAAACTGAAACTACGCGTCCCTTGCGCTGTTCAGAGATGCAGTCCTGCAGTTGCGAGCAAGCATGTGACAGGTGACCGCCGCCAGTTTATGTCGTCATAGATCCCTAGCACGCCAGTGTTGCCTGACCGTCATACGGTTCAGAAGGACTTATAAAAATTCCATTACAAATTACTCACTGCACCAAATGAGCCCCCCGCCGCGGTGGCTCAGTGGTTAAGGCTCTCGGCTGCTGGCCCGAAAGACGCGGGTTCAATCCCGGCCGCAGCGGCTGAATTTCGATGTAGGCAAAATTCTAGAGGCCCGTGTGCTGTGCGATATCAGTGCACGTTAAAGAACCCCAGGTGGTCGAAATTTCCGAAGCCCTTCACTACGACGTCCCTCATAGAGAGTCGCTTTGGGACGTTAAACCTTTCTTGGGATGGCGTTGCGCACACGAACAAACGTACACAGGAAGAGGCAGAAGACAGAAAGAGCGCAAACTATCAACTAGATTTATTGCTATCGCAACAGAATATATATGCAGCATACACACGTGCAAAACAGAATAGGGAGAGGGAAAAAAAGGACAAGGGGGAAGGGGATATCAAGTCAGGCCTGCATAGGTCAGCGAAAGCTACGGATAAAATTCCTTTCCCTATCATATAAGGTGACCGAGGTATCGCTAATACAATTTCCGCCTTTTTCTCTGATGTGGAAAGCTTCTAAAAGTTCGCGGGCTATTTTGCTTTTGCTCTTGCCCAGAATCTTGATGTAATTGAGCATCGGCTCACAACCAGAGCATGAAATGCAATGGGCGGGCAAGTTAGCCCCGTCTCTTTTTCTTACAGATAGAGCATGCTCCCCTGCGCGCTCATTTATGCAGCGTCCAGTTTGGCCGACATACACGCGTCCACACTTGAGCGGGATTTGATATACCACGCCCGTGGCACATTTGACATATTGTTCCGCATGTTTTATTGTACATGCGCTCCGTGGGGCTCCTTCCTCGGCGATCCTGGGGCATAACCCAGCAAGCTTTTTTGGAGCCGAAAAAACCACCGGAACACCATGCCTGTTTGCCACTTTCTTTAAATTGTGGGCGACTTTGTGCATGTAGGGAAGCACCGTCGGCTTAGCACTCCGCAAGCGCTCAAGGTCACAGCTATGCTTGCCTTTCTTTGTCTTCTGGAGAAGGTTCTCGGCTACAGCTGTGATGAGCGAGCAGGGGAATCCGGCTGAAAGCAGCCTGGTGATCTGATTATGGAAGCTAGAATGCATTTCATGCTCGCATGATTTGGTTAAGGCTGATTCTAGGCACGAGATTGCAATTGCTCTTTTCACAATCTTTGAATGTGCAGAATCAAATGGAAGTAGTGCTTTCTGTGCTCCATTCCATTTCCATTTGATTCTGCACATTCAAAGATTGTGAAAAGAGCAATTGCAAACTCGTGCCTAGAATCAGCCTTAACCAAATCATGCGAGCATGAAATGCATTCCAGCTTCCATAATCAGATCACCAGGCTGCTTTCAGCCGGATTCCCCTGCTCGCTCATCACAGCTGTAGCCGAGAACCTTCTCCAGAAGACAAAGAAAGGCAAGCATAGCTGTGACCTTGAGCGCTTGCGGAGTGCTAAGCCGACGGTGCTTCCCTACATGCACAAAGTCGCCCACAATTTAAAGAAAGTGGCAAACAGGCATGGTGTTCCGGTGGTTTTTTCGGCTCCAAAAAAGCTTGCTGGGTTATGCCCCAGGATCGCCGAGGAAGGAGCCCCACGGAGCGCATGTACAATAAAACATGCGGAACAATATGTCAAATGTGCCACGGGCGTGGTATATCAAATCCCGCTCAAGTGTGGACGCGTGTATGTCGGCCAAACTGGACGCTGCATAAATGAGCGCGCAGGGGAGCATGCTCTATCTGTAAGAAAAAGAGACGGGGCTAACTTGCCCGCCCATTGCATTTCATGCTCTGGTTGTGAGCCGATGCTCAATTACATCAAGATTCTGGGCAAGAGCAAAAGCAAAATAGCCCGCGAACTTTTAGAAGCTTTCCACATCAGAGAAAAAGGCGGAAATTGTATTAGCGATACCTCGGTCACCTTATATGATAGGGAAAGGAATTTTATCCGTAGCTTTCGCTGACCTATGCAGGCCTGACTTGATATCCCCTTCCCCCTTGTCCTTTTTTTCCCTCTCCCTATTCTGTTTTGCACGTGTGTATGCTGCATATATATTCTGTTGCGATAGCAATAAATCTAGTTGATAGTTTGCGCTCTTTCTGTCTTCTGCCTCTTCCTGTGTACGTTTGTTCGTGTGCGCAACGCCATCCCAAGAAAGCTATGCACCAACTCGCCCAGCAAGTAGTTCTTCTACATTACGTTAAACCTCAATAACCAACCAACCAAATGAGCTATTTGCTAAGTTGTTCCAATATCTATAGTGAACAAATAAACAGGTTGAGTCTGAGAAATGGTGTCATGACCCTTTTAATATGCACTGACATCGCACAGTAAACGATCGCCTAGCGTTTCACCTCCATCAAAACACGGCCGCTGCAGGGCTCAAGAAATGTTAAGTACACTGTTTCTATGAGTTGGAAAGGTAAGAATAATTTGCATATGTAGCAGATTAGTTTTCAGATCATGACTGGATGATCCAGCAGTGGGCTCTAAATGCTGCAGGTGATAAATTTGGGTAATTTAACACAGACTGTATCAGTAACTGTATCAGTAACCAGTAGCAGGAAGTTCTGGCAATAGTAGCCATTTACCTAGGTGCTGCATTAGTTCAAGGCACTGCACTGCGAGCACAGAAAATGCCGAGACCAATCCAGAAGCACGAAACATAGACGCAATGAGCAAGTGCTGATAATATATAGAAAATCCAAGTAATGTGACTAACAACACCCACACAAGCCCAAGAAATGTCCCACGGGTGCTGCAACGATAGTAGCTATGAATGCAGCAAAAAAATTCGCTGATATGTGGCTGCTCCACAGGTGAAAAGTAAGTGCTTCTGAAACAAAGTGCACATCGTTTCCCATCTGGTCAGCTTGCCATCACTTCCTGTGGATTCCGCCGAAATGTTAAAGGGGGACGTAGGTCTTTGGTAGCCAAAAACCGTGAAAAAAAAATGATTTTTCAATTTGGTCTGGACATACTGCATTATTTTTAATCTCATTTCCAAGTTTGGTGGCCCAACATCACAAATTATGTGAGAAATTATGCAGTAAAGACGTGATTTCAACAGAACTGCTTACGAGAGAACATCGCAAAATGCCGATTTTGCGGCGTCTGTGGCAATAGAAGTACGCTTCACAGCGCTACGGACTTGGTATCGTTTAAAAGGGAGATGAATCAGCTTTCCTTTGTAGCGAAAAAAAAGGCCTACTGCGATTCGCGGCTGGAAAAAAAAGACTACAAAAAACCATGAAAAGCGGTCATGTTACTGGCTCTAAACAGTCATGCGGCGAATTCTGTGTCTCCTATTGGCCCGTGCCATTTTCTCAGACGCTCAATGCTTCACTAGCAGCGCCATTTTGGAATGGCACTATGGTGAAGCCTTGCCAGAAGTTTCATACAATGCTTAAATTCGGCAAAAGACTCATAAAAAGGCCGTATAAAGAATGCCAAAGGCCTGAGTTCATTGCCAGCGGTGCTGACCCGCGACACCGCTGTGCCAGATCGTCAACCGGCAGACAAACATACCTCAGCAACTGTTTCAGCAATCGTATCAGGCACATCGACCTCGGCAATTGTTCCTGTGTTCGTCTCAGGCCCGTAGCACGTCGTAGCGACAGTAGCAAGCGGTCTCGCTGCACAACCAGTGATCCAAAAAAAATAACAGTGCCGTGGAGGAACGCGAATTGACGTGCACGACGGATACTTTGACACTGAGTGCGGCATCTGTCTTTGACATGGATTTAAGGCAGAAAGCGAGGCTAGTTGGTGTTTGGATTGAGACGACATAGTAGACGCGCTAAAAAACAGGGACGACAGGGTAGAGAAAGACAACACAGGCGGTAGACATCAACTGACTGTATTCTCGAGAACAACAACGAATTTATAGGCGACAATCAGAGAGCATAAAAAATCAACAATTGAATCGCATGCGTGATGGCACTTCCCGATACAAGAACCTCAAATCTTTAGTGCACAGATAAACATTTGGTTTGCTCACGCACGTTTACCTTTCCAAGTGAATAAGAAAGGCTTCCAATACTTCCCGCTCTTTCTGACCTGCACAGACATATATCACACGTTTCTGCTCAAACAAAGGGGTACATTTTTTGTCATCATGCTTACATTGTTTGCAATGTGCCGCCAAGTGTCCAGGGCCTGATATTGCAGCTGCCAAATTGTTATGCTCCATGAGGCGAACATTGATACAACGGCCAGTTTGGCCGATGTAGCACTTTCCGAAAGATAGCGGAATCCGATAGACCACATTGGTCCTGCAGGCCATAAACGGCTTCCCATGCTTGATGGGGTATGGCAGTTTTCTGTTGCAGTCATCATTCACCACTCTGCAAAGTTTCCCGAGTTTGTTGGGTGCAGTAAGCACTACCCTGATATTGCCTTTCGGGGCCACCTTTTTAAGGCTGTGCGTAAACTGGTGAACATAGGGCAGTGCCACGCATCTTGCCCGTTCGTGAGCTTGTCGCTCAGTCGTCAGCTTATGGTCCCCAGCTTTAATCTTGTATATCAGACTCTCGGCGACCGATGCCACCAGTTCCACAGGAAAACCTGCCTTAGTCAAGCGACCCGCCTGCTTTTCAACGCCCTCAAGCATCTTTTGCGAGCAGACTTTTCTAGGGCTGCAAGAAGGCATGTCTTAGCAATGCCTCTTTTTACCAATTTGGAGTGGGCCGAATCAAAATTCAAAATTCCTTTTTTGGACCTTGGCTGGTATATGTGGCAAACGTGTGATTCACCAAAGAAAAAAAGAACATCAAGAAACTGTAGGCTGCCATTATTTTCAAGTTCATGGGTAAAACTCAGAACTCCGGGACAAAACTTAAAAAGATATAGAGTATGCTGGATTAGATCCTCATTTCTGTGGTCTTCACGTTTTGCTACCACAAGAAAATCGTCTACATATCTAAAATGCATAAAATCTTGTTGTCATCAAGGCGCGCTTCAATGCGGTTGTCCAAACTCGCTAAAAAACAGTTCACTAAGCACCGGGGCGATGCATGAGACTATGCAGACGCCCTCGCGCTGAACAAATTTCCCGCCCTCAAAATTAACAAAGGTGCTAGAAAGATAAAATTCTAAAAGCGATAACAAATTTTCCAGTGAGACTCCTACGTCATTTTGAAAACCTACAGTGCCTTTAGTTTCAATGCTCTCCTTCACTGTGATTAAAATATCTTTTTTTATGCGCCATAAAACCCCATATAACTAACTAAAATATCTTTTTGGGGAATTGAGTAGAAAAGATTTTCAACGTCAATCGAGAATGCCCGCATAGACCCACAACACAGATCTTCTTGCGAGAAAAATTCAATTAATTCCTTCGAATTAGCCACCCTAAATGGGTCGATAACCGGAAGAAGCTTCAAACATTTTCGAAGGTACCTAGAAAGGGCACCTTGCCTCTATCCTACTTCCGTGACAATCGCGCGCAGGGTAACATCCGGCTTGTGTGTTTTTGCTGAAAAGAATACCGTGAGCCCATCTTCAGGTTCGCCATCTATAGTTCAGCCTGCGTGTATTCGCTGCCACCACTGCTACTAACCAGGAAGGCGGAGGTGCAGTGTTCAGGACATGGAACAGGCATGTCGTGCGTGTGACTGAGTTCCTTTGGAAAGCCAGCCTACAAAAGCTCTGCGCATGGAAGAATACGACGTTAAAGTTCAACGCAAATCGCGGGACTGTCACATGTCTTGGAGGGTGTGATCTTCCTGAGGATGTTAAGAGTGTTCTGTGTCTCGGCCTAAGTATTGCACCGAGCCCAGAGAGACGGCAACAGGCCTGGTTACAATGGTTAAAAAGATCACGAACTTGGCTGATGAAGAGGAGATGGGACGGTGCATGTCTGAAGGTGTTGATTTTCTTCTCAGGCATGAACTGCATTCCGGAAGTTCAAATATCAATGTAAAAGCTGCTGTTAATTACGTGAAATCTAACGAACTAAGGGTACTAGTATCGGACAAGGAAGGCGGGTTTGTGGTTATGCCAAAAACATTCTACTTAGACAAGGCGAATCAGGCAATTTCGAAGAGTTTTGTCCAAACGCAGTCGACAGGGTCTGGGGTTAGGAAGCGTGCTCTTGCTCTCTGTGATACGATGAACCTACCTAACCTCAAAAAAAGTATAAAAGAGGCTGGAAAAGATGGGCTCACGGTATTCTTTTTGGCAAAAACACACAAGCCGGATGTTTCCCTGCGCGCGATTGTCATGGAAGTAGGATCTTGGCAAGGTGCCCTTTCTAGGTTCCTTCAAAAATGTTTGAAGCTTCTTCCGGTTATCGAACCATTTAGTGTGGCTAATTCGAAGGAAGTAATTGAATTTTTCTTGCAAGAAGATCTGTGTTTAGGGTCTATGCGGGCATTCTCGATTGACGTTGAAAATGTTTTCTACTCAATTCCCCAAAAAGATATTTTAATCACAGTGAAGGAGAGCATTGAAACTAATGGCACTGTAGGCTTTCAAAATGACGTAGAAGTCTCTCTGGAAAATTTGTTATCGCTTTTAGAATTTTATCTTTCTATTACCTTTGTTAATTTTGAGGGCAGGAAATTTATTCAGAGCGAGGGCGTCTGCATAGGCTCGTGCATCGCCCCGGTGCTTAGTGAACTGTTTTTAGCGAGTTTGGACCAGGGTGTCGAACCGGAACTGAACCCGAACCCAAAACCGGAACCGAACCCGAATTTTCGCCCGGAACCGGAACCGAACCGAACCCATATTTTTTTCGCCATCTTGGAACTGAACCCGAACCGGAACGATTCAAAGGAACCGTTCCGAACCGGTTCGGGACCCGGTTCAGCCCCACTTTTTTGCATCCCGGCATACGTCTTGTTTTCCGACAAAATGAGATGATCTATCGCATAGATTTACAACACCCGTAGCTGTCGGCGCTGGGAAGTGCGAACATGGTACCCAGTATATGCGACAGCAAACTTACAGGAGGTCTGGTGCCTGGGAAGAAGCCTAATTAACGCTTCTGTAATGTACTACCGCCAATTCTAAACACTTGTACGTCAGGTCTATATGAAATCTTGAGTTATTACTCCTCCCTTTTACATATTTGCGTAAATCTTTAATCAAAATGTTAGGGCTGCTCTAACTCAATAATGTACTATAGACACCAAACTTTTGCTTGCGTGCTTTCTTCTTTCAAACGATGCGTTAGATGTTGGTGTACATGGAGCACCGCGTGGTATTCACCAACACATAATAAATGATTTATATTTGAATTTCTTCTTGACCTTGTTTTGGTTTCACCAACATAACGATGGCTGTGACGTGTAGTAGAAATTAGGCCGCAGGAGGTGCTATAAAACGGCAATATAACTGCTGATACGTCGTTCGTTCTAATTATAGGTCTTGAAGTAGGCTGATTTAAGTGCTACAGTGAGCCAAAATAACGTATCAGCGTTTGTATTAGTTTTCCCGTGCCTCACGTGACCTAATGTTGAACTCACGTCACAGCCATCATTCGGTTGATGAAACCGAAGCAGCATGGGAGAAAAAAAATTTTCTAAATTATTTAGTGGACGTAGGCGAATACCACACAGTGATCCATGTATTCTGATATCTATGGCGTGATTTGAAAGGAGAAAACACGCAATAAAACTGGGTGTCTATAGTCATTTTAGTACCGATTGAGAATGCCTGCATTGTCTTTGCGTCATATCGCACAAATAGACAAAATATTAACGCGAGGACCCAACAATGTTGCGATGGTGGCTTTTGAGGAAAGGAAATGGCGCAGTCTGTCTCACTTCTTGATGGACACCTGAACCGCGCCGTAAGAGAGGGAGGAAGGTGGGAGTGAAAGAAAAAAGAGAAACTGGCGCAGTAGGGGTGGGCTCCGGAATAATTTCTACTAGCTGGGGATCCTTAAAGGGCAACTGCATTGGTTTAAGAAATCGACGAGCTTAAAAGGCTCGAATGAATGAAACTTCCAGGTAAAGTATGCGAAGTCCTTTTGGCCTAGCATTTGAAACGGTGACGTAATCACCAATTAAAAATTCGACGGCCTTCAAGCTTCTCCGCAGCGCACAACGCTCAGTGGGGGACGCATGATGACGTCATCGAAAGTATCCGTATATTTCTAACGCATAAAAGCCTGCTTTGAAGGAAAAAAACCAATGCCATCGAAGTCAAAGCCCGCCGAAACGTTGTTTGGCAGCGTCCAACGAGGCATGGCAGGGCGTGGCTGACGGCAGCAGTAATTTGAAATCATACATTCTGTGACATCACACTGAACTTCCCCGCACTCCGTTATTGCTTTGAGGAGAAGTGCAAAATTTAATCGTCGATTAAGTCACTATTTTGAATGGTAGTGCAAAAAAACTTAGCATGCTTTACCTACAGCCTATATAGATTTGAAACCTTGAGTATCGCGAGATTCTCAAAAGGTGGCGCAGTTGCCCTTTAACGTGCACTGACATCGCGCAGCACACGGTGGCTTTTACGTTTCGCCTCCATACTAACGTGGCCACCGGGGCCGAGTTCGAACCCGGGTACGCCGAATAAGTAACCGAGTGCCCTAACCACTGAGCCACCGAAGTGGGTAGTGCAACATTTACTTTTGTAGGGGCTCATTGTCTTAGACAGTAAGTTCTAAATAAAACCCGTCACGATGGGCCTGTAGAGCAATAAAGAAAAAAATGGCTCAATGACTGTGCAGCTCGGCTGCTAATTCCAAAAAAATACAAAAACAAGCGTGCTCTGTCGCGCATCGAAAATCCCCAGCTGGTCTCCGTTAATATGGAGCCCTCCACTACACCGTCTGTCATATAGCCCCAATGTCTACTCGACACGTTAAACCCGAGATATTACTACTAGTATTACCAAAAGAAGGATGTATAAATTGGCGCAGCTTCTTTTTTTTTTTGGCATCCGCATATTCTTGTTTGCGCGCGACGGAAATAAGCAACGAAAGGCGGGTTCTTGGCAGCGGTGGAGATGTACTAATAAGAAAAAAATTAAGTACCGATTACACAAAAGGGTAGTGCGGAAATACATGCGCTTGCTGGCATGAGAAAGTGATTACGCTCAGAAAGATGCTACTGCGATAAAATGTAACTGCGATGAAGTGATTTTGTTATGCCGATTCACTGAAATCTCTCTGCTTCTAAGAAAATATTGCTGCCAATCGCCAGCGCGCGGCTCCATGCGCTGTTCTCGTACTGCTCGATCTTGAATTCTCTGTCTGGCGACTTATATCTACTTCTAGCAGTTACTTCCCGTTCTTAGTGTCTGACACGACAGGCTTATGATTGTTAGCGTTTTTTTTTTTGTAGAACGCTTGGGCAACTGAATACGTTGAGCATTCACAACAATCTGCCTCGGCTATATCGGGTACAGGTGGGTGATGGGGGGTGGTGAGATGGGTGAAAGTTTTTGAAGGTGCATTTTACCAGTGAATGCCCTGATGTGTCGTCCACCGGAGTGTGCATCAAGGATGGAGGCTGCACGCACGCAGCGCGGTAATTTTTGGGAAATCAGGCTATACTGCCGACGCAGTAAAAAGAACAACTAAAAGAGTATGCATAGTCTAACCTCTGACTCCGAGCGGGATTCGTATGGCGGCGCAACAAAAAACTGTGTTTACAGATGCTTTAGGCTATTCGGCTATCTTGTAGGCTTCTTTTTATGGTTGTTACATTGAATATTTGGAACCTCTCTGACCCTCCTCATGCCTTACTTGACCGCGTCGAATTCAGTGATCTCGGCATAAGGCCTCAAGCCACCATAACTCCCTGCCTCCGCCCGCACATGAAAATTCCAGACGGTGCACACGCCATGAAAGGGGAACCATGCAGTCAGGAGGTTGAACTTGCGCAGCATATTCCTCCTGCGTTAAAGTGCACTGCTGTCTGAATAGTGACCTCGTGGACCACGGCGGTTCTGTGTCCTATGAACACGAAGAGTTCGCACGGAATTCCGGTGTTTTTCATCGCAGACATAAATGTTATAGTGAAATGTATGATGTCGACGGGTTTTTTAAGAGACTCCTTAAGTAAGTCCTAAGAGAATACAGCATCGCGACGAAAATATGATTTTATTGCTGAAATTGTTTCTTGTTGCTCGCACAGGTACAAATGCACTGACCACGGCATAAACGCCCCTTTGGCACGAAGGTACGTCCTAACATGTAAGGTCCATGTCTGAAGGGTGAAAAAGGTTTTTGTGGCCAATTGAAACTACAGTCTTGTCCACTTATAAAGAACCTGACGGTCACGCGGGTTCTATTCGTTATATCTGATGTTTGTAGCAAGTGGATTCTTCGTACAACAGCCAAAAATACTAAGGCCGATAAAAGTGGCAATTATTTCTTATTAAGCTGAGTTATGCCTGCCTGCTTGTGCAAAGCAGAGCCTGTCGAGGCTCTTTCCAGGCTATCTAGGGCGGTCAATTAATTCTCGTCGAGACCTTGCTGCCAACTATCAAATTCAGGGAGGGGGTATAACTAATCATGGATGAAGTGTGCGTGACAACGGTTGGCAGGTCGGCCATATAAATGAGATTCCGGGCAGTAGGGAGAGCTCGCACTTGGTGTGCAACGTCTCCGTCAGAGCAGGCGCTTCTGCGGTTTTGTGGTCCGCAGGAACGTAGTTATCCGAGGAAACATCCGGTCGGCTATGGATCAACGAAGTGTTGCTAGAAATCTGCAAGCATCTGGTCACGCGTGTTTTCGAGCTTCTTCTGTCGTTCCTGGGCTGATGCAGCGACGATGTAGCGCAGCGCGTGTGGCGCAGAATGCATCCGTTGCACTGTCCGCTATATGACAATGCCTGCACATGGTAGCGGCGCAAAAGATGGAGACGACTGGGCAGGCTATGCATACTACGTGACTGGCATGGCCAGCAAGGATTTCAGAATTATATAATCGCTGCTGTTAGTTGATCCGCGACCATGGCCAGTAACTTCGCTTTTGACGATGCCTCTTTCTCACGCGCACCGCGCTTCTTCTACTCGGGATGCTTTGCCGAGCCGGCGAACGCGTAGGCAATGATTGCCCTCTTTGGTCATCGACGCGGGTTTGGCCGGCGGTTACTTACTATTACAATAGAGAATTATAGCATATCATTACCGTGTTCACTTTCGCGATTATAGTGTTACCGGATGCCGGACTTTCCGGTTAGCGCTGCTCACAGCAGTGCCGCCTTTTAATTCCATTTCTGGGTTGACATGTTCTGTCCGGACGGTTTCGTGAAGGTTGAGAGGCTTGGTTTGGTTTGTGGGGTTTAACGTCCCAAAGCGACTGAGGCTATGAGAGACGCCGTAGTGAACCGCTCCGGAAATTTCGACCACATGGGGTTCTTAAACGTGCACTGGCATCGCACAGTACACGGGCCTCTAGAATTTCGCCCCCATAGAAATTCAACCGCCGCGGCCGGGATCGAACCCGCGTCTTTCGGGTCAGCAGTCGAGCACCATAACCACTGAGCCACCGCGGCTGCTAATGTTGAGAGGCGCTATTTCATCTGCGTGCTTAGCAGAAGAACGACCTCTACAACCTCGGGGTAGTTCACCACGCCATCTCGTTCGCTATAACCGAGTGGTGTAGCCCGAGTTGTTCGCTGTATATGCGACGAATTTCCGTTGCCCTTATGCATATTCACAACCGCTCGTAATAAGCGAGCGTTCGTTATATCTGCAGCCATTAAAGTGGGCTGCACTGTACATTCGCTGACTTCGCTTTTATAGACTTTAATACACTAGTGTCAAGAAAGTCTAGGTAAGGCTGTAGATGTATAAGTAGAGGAAGTAATGACCGATAACAACATTTGTCATCTGCCTTGTGGAGAGGCCGTACAGGTAAGTAAAATCGAAGAGTGAGAAAACCGAATGAATAAGCACTTGCGAGCACGTCCAGAAACGACAGGCGTGCACTTAGTCACCTATTAAGCACATCCGCCAGAAAGGGGTTGTTTGTAGTTTTAAAATAAATGGCTGGAACAAGTGTGTGGAAAAATGGTGCATGCCAGATTAACCATTCTTTTTCATGCTATGAACGGCGCAATAAATTCTGCTGACGCAAAGGTTGCCTTTGATAGCGCCCCAGGAAAAGTCTCAAACATTCTATCACAAACAAATTTCTTACTTTACTATAGTGAGGATTAGCTGAGTTTTTGAAGATACTGAGCTATAGGGGCTTGGGATATATAACGTGAGTCACAAAGGCGATGTCGAATAGGTGATTTAAATAAAATATGTTTGGTAAGTTCTGGATGTTAGGGAGAGCCAGTGCTCCCACGAGGCTCTCGTTGGGTGGGGGATGGGTGGTGGAGAGATTCTCGAACATTTTCTTACCATGTAGTAAAGGAGGGGGGGGGGGGCACTGGCAAGTCGGTTTCGGGGTGACGGAAAGGTCTATATGTATACGTGCCGATACATGACACTTTCGTTTCTCAGTAGTGCGCGGGAACCTAGAGGGCGCGTGCGGCGGCAATTTTGGGGCCCCGTAAGTACACTGCGTACGAGGAAGTCCCAACGGACTCAAGCTTCAGGGAAGACCTGCTCAAGCAGGAGGGTCTTGTAGATGCAAAATCCACCAGCTTTTCGCCTCACACCTCATAAGGTGGATTATAGCGTATATACATAGCCGATTTTGATTAATTTGGAGTTCATTTCATTTTGCGGCTCATGCCTAAATTCGTCTTTTTGCTGTGGACAATTAATGAAATGGGTAAAGTGAGAACATCTCACAATAAATAATTTTTTCATGCTCAAGTAGCGCAGTAAACACGACAAAAGAAAGGCGGGAGATGATACGAGCGCTGACTGACAACTGGTTATTTTATTCTGGGAAAGATATATAAAGGCGCAGGACACAGGGAACAACCCAAAAAAACAAAGGTTAAAACTTAAAAACCATGCTGCGCCCGCACTTTACAGTCGAGTCGTGACGTATTTTTCAACGAAATTCGAAGAGTATCTTTCATAGTACACGGCACTCCCCAATCACCTGGACCTCACACAATGCCAAGAAAGCCTGACTCCTTATCTACCAAATTGATAGATGGTGAAGCAACACACTCATCTGCTTCCTTCCTGATCCCATTGGCCTCGACCAACTCCCTAAAAATGCAAACAGGGTTATTAAACAGGACACTTGTCTTATCTACTGTGGGAAGCAATCGTTGCACTCGCTGCAATGCAAAACCAAGTTGAACGACACCGCTACTTTTTCACCCATCTTTGATGTTCGAACAAATGCCCATTGCTTTCCACTTAGAAAGACAACTCACCTGCTTAATCACCATGATCGAATTTGTAGGGAGATGGTGGAGGCCTTTATGATCAGGAAGGAAGCGGATGAGCGTGTTGCTTCACCATCCTTCAATTTCGTAGATAAGGAGTTAGGCTTTCGAGGCAACTGTGTGAGGTCCAGGATATAGGGGAGTGCCGTCTGCTATGGAATATAGCCTTTGAATTTCGTTGAAAAAGATGTCATGACTCGACTATGATGTGCATGCGCAGTACGGTTTTTTAGTTTTGATCTTTGCTCTTCTGTTATTTGGATTGTTCCCTGCGCCTTCATATACTTTTCCGACAATGTAATAACCAGTTGTTAGTCACTGTCTGTGTCGTCTCCAGACTTCCTTTCTTCTTGTTTACTGCGCTGCTTAAGCATGAACCCAAGCAGCGCAGTTAACCGGCCCAATATTGCAAACGTATTGGCAAAGACCGGTCTCCTACAAATAAGGACCAGAGTGGGACCATCCATTTCCAATACTGGGCCGATTACCTGCGCTGCTTGGGAACCCTTACCAACTAGCCCAGTTTTATGTTCTCGTAAACAAATGTTTGCATTTTTTTATTTTGTAATGCGATGTGCAAGAACAAAGAAAACGCATAGCAAGGTTGACTGAAACCCATCCGCGTTCTAATTTTATTTTTGTCCTGAACCCGTTTGAACCAGATTGAACCGGTTCGAGACGATCCGAACCGGTTCGAACCGGAACGGAATAGCCTTCTGGAGCCGAACCCGGAACTGAACCCGAAAGGTGTGAACCCGAATACTCTAGATCTTTTTAAGTCTTGTGCCGGAGCTCTTAGTTTAACCCATGAACTTGAAAATAATGGTAGCCTACAGTTTCTTGATGTTCTTTTTTCTTTGGTGAATCACACGTTTGCCACATGTACCAGCCAAGGTCCAAAAAATAATTTTGAATTTTGATACGGCCCACTCCAAATTGGTAAAAAGAGGCATTCCTAAGACATGCCTTCTTGCAGCTCTAGAAAAGTCTTGCTCGCACAACATGCTTGAGGGCGTTGAAAAGCAGGCGGGTCGCTTGACTAAGGCAGGCTTTCCTGTGGAACTGGTGGCATCGGTCGTCGAGAGTCTGATATACAAGATTAAAGCTGGGGATCATAAGCTGACGAC